>NC_052022.1:29433566-29738238 GCF_015832195.1 Motacilla alba alba | reverse complement strand
AAATATTTGAAGCTCAGCAAAACAGCATTTTTATATGAAAATATTCAGCCAGCTCAGTTATCAAAAGACTTTACAACTAAAAACAAAGCCAAATACAAAAAAAAAACCAAACCAAAACAAAACAACAAACCTGGAGGCAGGGAAAGCACATTTTTGAACACTTAGACTTCTCTCCAAAACATTTCAACACACATGAATGAAAGCCATCAAACAGTGACACAGGAGATACATTCTTAGCATGTAAAGGCAGTAGAAAGTTGTCTTCCCACCCCAGATAAACAAAAGAAGGTAGAATTAGATGAGCTAGTTTAGTTATTAACAAAATGACTAATATTTCACTGACTAGATGTAGAACATCTAGCTCTATTGCTGCCTATTCTTATTACCTATAGGTTATCTATTCTTGTTGCTTTCTGCTGAAAAAGAGAAGGAGCAAGCTTGCAGAAGCCTCCTTCCTTGAGATCAGTTCTTGTAAAATGTAGCTAAAAGATGAGCCTCTAGATTAATGTTTGCTCTAATTAATTATTAGAGCAATTAACTATTGCTCTATTTTAAACTATAAACAATGTACCCTAAAGGCCAGGTAACTGTGGTATCTATTGCCCCTTAATGTATTTTGCCAAAGCTAAACCTTCAAGCCCAGAAATTCCTTTGCTGAGCTTTGACAACCTTGGCCTTATTCCTCAAATGGTCCTTTGGAAACTCATCAGATGCTTGGCCATGTATGGAATGCATTCCCAGCAGGAGCTTCTGGGTCAGCCCCAAACCTGCCTGTTCACAACCCCCTACTTGGCTCCCACATCTTTGTCTGTATCTTATTACAGCTAACAACAGATAACACTCTTAGCATTTTTGCCAGTGAAGGCTTAAGGTTTTCTTTGCCAGGATGTCCCTGCCTGTGATTTTTCACCGAGACACAAAATCTTGTTTACCAATATACCTGCTATTGACACTAGCAAGTCAAATATATTCTCTTCTGTGCAGAGTTACTGAGACACCTTTTCTTAAGTTACTACATCTTATTTTTGCCAGCAGAGATTCCAGCATCCCCCTCCCTGCTGCCGTGCAGCCTGTGAATCAGAATTGCCAACAGGGTCTCTGCTCCCTACTGGTTTGCTCAAAGATCTCCGCAGCCGGGAGAAAGCCCCTGATGCTGAAGTAGTTTTCTATGTAAGTGTTACACAACCTCCCACTGGATGGCTACCGGGGAGCCTGGCAGCACAGCATCAAGGAGCCAAAGCATGTATCTAAATTGGAGATCCAGAGGCAGACAGCTCACTCAAAAACCTTATTGCCTCTGACAGGGTGCAGAACTATTGGATTCATTTGTTTGGAGTTTATGGCATGTGCTGCATATTCTGCCTTCAGGTATAAAAAGGTGCAGCCAGGAAATAGGGAGGAATCTGCCTGTTCACCTCAGATGCTCTGGGTCAGACAGTGTCTTCCAGAGGGAGGAGAGACTGTCTATCCGAGAGCAACACATGAACACAGTGGGAAAACACAGGCAGGGATGAGCCAAGTGACTTGAATAATGGGATTGCACTGGGGGAAGCAAAAAACATGCCAAAACATTCCTGAGCAGCAAGAGGGAGACACTTTCTTAGCATGCAGGAAACTGTAACCTTCCCTGCAGGGGCTCAGCTATCTGTGAAGCAATCCACAACTTGCATAACCTGGGCTCAAACTTCACAGGAACCAGCTGCTGTCAAGTATGCAGACAAAAGCCATTAAAAGGTCAGCTAGGAAAAGGTAAAACTTCAGGCATTAGATTGTTGAGACAGGGATAGATTGCAGTTCAAGACAGAAAAACACTGATGTGAACAATTATGAAGCCTATAGGAAAAAAAAAAACAGTTGGGAAATGAAGGATGGTAATTTATTGATCCTGAAGACCAGTCCCTTGAGGGGAGCCACAGATTTCGACAATTTTAGCCTAACAACTGCATGACAATAAAAACATCAAAGGTGGTGAGCAAATTAAGTCTCATCTTTTAGTTAGCTGTTAGATATATCAGTTTATATTATCAGTTTCTTCTGTTTTTTTTAGCTACTACATTGCTTACCTTTGTCCATGGTAAAAGGTGCCCTGAGTGATTAAAAGTCTTAGAAAGTTATTTGGCCAGAAAACAGAGCTAGAGGCAAGGACATGACCAGCCATGACACAATGAGGAAAGAACATGGTCCTTGTTAAAAATTATTCCATCTGCAGAGCAAAGTATCTGAATTTCCTCTATATAAACATCCTCCTTAAAAATATTGTTCAGGGGTTTTTGGTCTACTGAGACTCCGTTTTATTAATTGGAGTCATCTGATGTCTTTTAGTTTTCTCCCTGTAAGAAAAGGGAGGTGGGATCATTTCACCTCAAGGCTCTGGCAACATCAAGTTTCTGTAGCACAGCTGCCAAGTTCTTGCCTTTTTGCCCCCCTTGTATGAGAATGTAAGGACTTAATGCTTCTCAAAGGTGAGGTGCTACTTAGCTTTGTGATAACCCCACAATTAAAGAAAAAATATGGTGCCAGGGTAGAATCTGACTGGCTCAAATAACTTCATGTCCACTGGCAGCTTCCTGTGAAATTCTGTGCTTTAGCAGAGTAGGATTAGAGCTGTCTGTTTTTCATACTGAAAATGCTCCTATAAATCAAATGTATCACTGGAGTTATGAAAGAAAGCCAAGAATGTATTTGCAATGACAGATAAATACATATATTTATATAAATGAAGCAGAAAAATAGAAATAACCTTAGCAAGCAGCTACATTCCATAGTTGTGTACAAAGCATTCTACACTCAGGCTTTGAAGCTGAGGAAAAAGTGGCTTGCATCAAAAGTTTCTGCAATTGTGGGTCGTAATCGTGCATGATAATATAAGTTACTCACGTCAGCCAACAAGGTTTCTGTTCCCTTTTTATGCATCAGGTGGAAATGAACAATTGCTTTATTTGTTTTTAATTTAGGAACAGTAGGTAAGTAATTATGTCTCAGCTACCTATTGATTCACCCTTTGGGGACATACAGAGAAGACTCGAGGCCTGGCATCTGTCAGAACGAGCTTTCAAGGGAATGGGAGAAGGCAGAGCTTGAGTCTCTTGTTCCAAGGAACCCCAGGATGCGATACAACACATCCCTCCCTGTCCCCTTTCTGTCACCTCCCTTGTGTCAACAGTGTGTTCACACAGCTCCAGGGAGAGGAACTGCCTCTGATACTGTGGGACTGCCCCTCAGCTGTGGCTGTCTTCACATGCACAGGATGGGGACTGAGGGGTTTTCTTCTCCTTTAGGCACCCTCTATTCCTACTAATGCTGCCTTGCTAAAACCCCTTCCTCAAAGCCATCTCATCCCTTTTCCTTCTTCTGCTGCAGCACAACCTGACAGGAGAAACAGCCTGACAAGGGATATACTCCTTACTTCCTGCTCACACAGTGCTTTTTTATGAAGAAGACTGAAGAAAAACTATGAAAAATAAAATTTGAAGAACAAATCCCCCAAACTCTTCCCAGCATATACCTATAGGCCATGGGAGTGCAACGCCACTGATATAGTTCCCAGAAGCAGTAACTTTGGAGTAGGTCAGTAGGGCTTAGAGATAAACTCCTTGCCTGTTGTAAGATAAATATCTGTTTATTAAAAAATGCTGTCAGTCTCTTCACTGAAATAAGTTATAAAGCATTTTAAGTATC
Organism: Motacilla alba alba; assembly: GCF_015832195.1. Taxonomy (NCBI): domain Eukaryota; kingdom Metazoa; phylum Chordata; class Aves; order Passeriformes; family Motacillidae; genus Motacilla; species Motacilla alba. The sequence continues at coordinate 29,734,560 of NC_052022.1, read as the reverse complement.
TCCATACTGAAATCCAGGGCGGCCAAAGGCAATGCTGGGGTTTGTCCTGCTCCTGTCAAGTCTTAAACAACACTGAGAAGTTTGAGAAATTGTGTTGATCTGAAGCCCTGCCAATCCCAGCAGTTGTTATAACAGATGGGACACACAAGCCATGGTCCCAGAGCTCTGGGACTGTCAGATACAGAACCTTTGAACTCAGAGTGCCCTGTAGCTCTCAGTGCCTCAATGTCCCCCAGCTTCCCAAAGAAATCTAGTCCCTGAATGGTGCAGAGAATTAAAATATTGTAATGACATAATTGTCTCTCTCTAACCTAAAAGTGGCCATTCATCACAGTACCCAAATACAATCTTACATGAACTAGCAAGTTCTTACAGCATTAAACATAAAAATTATAAAGAATCAGCTCACTGACACTAGCATTTTCATATCCCTATACATTTTAGCCCCAGCACAAATCTTTGAAATGACAGCAGAGGTGTTTGCAGTAAAATAAAATGTGTACTTAAGAGTGATACAGATACTAAACTACTGGATCAGGTGAAAATACAGTTGACTTTAAAGCAACTTTCACCCAAAAGTGATGTTAAGTCTAGAGTTAGGGGATTTACACACTTAAAATGTCTTTCTCATCCTCAAGTTTTGTAAAAAAATTATTGAATTAACTTTAATCCAGACCAAATATAAATTATTTCACATTTATATTGTAATTTTTAGCTGATGGCAGTACTTTCAATGGAAAAACACAAAGAAAACAGAAAGGGTTGTTGATGAAAAAGGTGACTGCATGAATTACAGCCTTCATGAGAAGACTGACGAGATCTGATCTGTCTGCAGCTTCTTGGTACAAGTAAGAGACAGAAGAAGAGTATAAGAATGCATGTTCCCAACTGTCTGTCATCTGGATTTACTTCCAGTGGTGAAGAAAACAAATTGTCTTTGTGCTTTGGGGCATCATTTGTCATGGGCTGTTATCTAAAGAAACATTTCCTGCTTCAGGAGCACCTTAATACAGAGTAGAGGTCTTTAAAAAAACAAACAAACAAATTGGGAGAAATATTTGTGATGAGCAAACTGAAACAAAGAAAAACTAAACTCTTGTTCACATTATTAAAAATCGCTGAGAAAAAAACCCACAATGCAAGCTTTATATTGGCTGTAATTGCCAAAATCCATAAATTTGAAAAATTGCATGAAAGGACATGAGTTCCTAAGACAAATTTGGTGCTCCTTACATGATTTGTTATATTGTTACTTAAACCATTCATGATGGAGTTATCAATATGCAGCTTCTCAAATGGAGACACATGGGACATGCGAAACACAGGAACACCCCATAATAATGATGGACAAATACTGACATCGCTGATCTTCTGCTACTTGTGCACCCTCTGATTTTTAAAGGCATGTCAAGATGTACCATGATGGGGGGAAAAGCAAACTTAATTTGCTTTCTGGAGTAGCTGGTGAATGGAGAAGGAGGATGGGTTCTCCTGTGAGGGAGCATGAGCAGTGCTCAGGGAATACAGGGAACTCAAAGGGCAGTGCCAGTGCTAAATTCACTTCCTCTCTGTAGGCTTCTTCAGAATCTGCCAGTAGCCCCAGATTCCCCATAAATCTGAAAGTCAACCCAGATCAGGGTGAAAAGGTGGAAAATGTAATTAGAGGACAAGTGAAAAGCTCACTTTTGTTTCCAGTTCTGTTCAGTGAAGTGAGAAGTGATCACAACCTTCTCCAAGCTCCCATGTGGAAAGGTGTTGACTTGTCGCTTGGCAGTTCTGCTTTATCTTTTTCTAAGGTAAAGCTTTTCATGGCGATTTTGAATCTGAAGGTGCACATTGCTTTGGGAATGACTTGTGGCCATGGAGACCAGTCAATTAACTTGCTTGCACATCCCAATGAACAGAGAACGCATAAGAAAACCAAACTGAAATCTACCCTTTTTAATATTTGTGACAAGTGTTAAAGGCAGTGCAATTTATAAAGCACAAAGGAAACAGGGGAAAAAATGCCAAATACTACATCCCTCCTTAAAACGAAATTTAAAGTTCATCCCTACCTAACTACTGATTGTGATGTATGAGATATGTACACATGAATATTTGGGCACTGAATTTAATTGATACTATACTGACAGTGAAAAATCAGAGTTGGATCAGGGGTCCAATTTTCACAAAGACATTTTGCCTCCTGGCTTCACAAGAGAAGGAAAAAAGCTTTTGATAGAACTGTCAGGTGATGATGAACTCAAGTTCAAATCCTACAAAGCGTAGCTTAGCAACTTTCTGTGATGAAGGAATGAATTTAGTCTGGTGTCTGACTGAACCCTTACGCTCGACATTTCTCTGCAAGAGTGGCTTTCTCTGCCTTATTCACCACTGAAAATAAGTAAACCAGACTTTTAACTGAAGCTTACCAATATCTCAAATGACAAAAAGCAACTGTGGAGCAAGCGCACGCTTCCTGCCGGCGCCAGCCTTTGATTTCCCCTGGTGCTACTTTAAATCACAGCTTTTCTCTTCATTTGAATTTTGTCAAGAGTGAGCAAGGTGAACTTAGGTGTCTGCTCACCAGTACCACACTGAAGAATGGGCAGGAAGCTCAACAAATTAAATAACTTGAAAAGGCAAATCATTGTTGGAGCTCAGCAGCGTAGTGCAAGAGAGCAAGTCATTTATAGCATTTTGATTGTTTCTTATAATTTAAAGCAACTTGGAAAGCATTAATAATAATGCTTGCTTCATTGAGATTCCCTTTGATATATTGTCTTGTACCTGCAGTGTTTAATAAGGATGTTATAAATTGAACAGTTTAGGCTTTCTCTGGCACTTATTTTAGTCGAGAGCATGGAAGCACAAGTCTGATAAAGGCATAAAAGTGAAAGGAAATGAGAGACAAGTTTCAAGGAGACAGAACAAAGCAAGAAAGTTTGGGAGCTGCTCCTTTAGAAGACATTCCTTATCCTTTATGACTCACTTCAGCTCTTTCATTTCACATTTAATACTAGAATGGGAAAAGGCAGAATACCTAATTTGGTCTTGTATTTTGAAAAGGGTCTGGCTGAAAGAGTTGGATTCTAATTCTTTATGTACACAAGGGGTGTCAAAATCGCCAGATGTTTAGGTAACAGGGAACATGCAGCTGTTTATACCTGCAAAGAAGAACCCTCCTGCAAACCCCCCTGGAAAACTGCCTTGAGGGAGGACACATGCAGGTGTTTCTGCTGCAGGACAGGTGGCAGCTGCACGAGGGGCCATTTGCAAGGGCAGCTGCCGTCCCAGCACTTGGCCTGAGCACAGAGCAGGAGCTGCAAGCACAAGCCACAGAACTCAGTTCAGAGAAGGACAACTGGGGTACAGGTTACGGTGCCTTCCTTGAGGAAGACATTTTAAATCATTATGGAATAACCCTGTATCACAATGGTTACCTGCTGGCAGATACAGCAAGGGATGCTGCAGAGGTAACTAAAATTATCTTTTCTTACAGCTTTTACTGTGCAGAGTTGTGCTAAATCTTCTTCCTTGGGCTTTTAAAGCAATTTCAGATCCAAAGACAGACACCAGGGAGGAACAAACCAGGACTAGATTTTTTTAGGTTTGGTGTACGTTTTTGACCAGACAGTGTTTCAAACTAGGAAACAGTGAAGGGGAAAAAGTAGGACCATGAAACAGGAAGGTATCAAATTGTCTGTACTGGAAAAATGTCTGTCAGCTGTTGAAGAGGTAAGGAAGCCCTTTAAATGTAGGTCTGCAAAAACAAAAGAAAAGTTCAGCCCAGAACAGTGTAAGGAAAATTTCTCTTGGGGAAATAGGAGGAAAAGAAAGACCTAATTAAAAGAGAAGGTCTTGCAGTAAATAAATGATGAAACTTGCTTCAAAAGTGTGTAGAAACATGATTCTCTGAGAAGAATGCTAGAGTTACAGTGTAGGAAAAATTTCCCACAAAAATGTTAATTTTTTTTGTTTTTTTAAAGGAGAGTAGTAGCGAAATCCTACTGTTTTATAAACAGAGCATTAAAGCACAGGTATGCCTGCCTAACCAGTTACATTAGAATCCCCGTGGCTTTCAGGAGACACCTATACTGGTTTGGATTTAAAAAAAAAATCCAATAAAAATAAGTTTATTATCTCCATTTTGGAGATATCTTCTCTCTCTACAGTAAGAAAACTGCATTGCTTTCATTTCAGAAATAATTTTACATGGAAACCACAGTATTGAATCAGTATCATATAAAAACACATGAATAAAGGTACCAGTGGGAAACCAAATTAAGCCAGCACTTAAATGCTTTCTTAAATTATATTTCCTATTGCAATTTTCCTACTCCACTAAGTTGACTTGAAAGTTCTGAACAAGCATTTATTCTGTAGGGTACCAGCCAGGCTGAATAGAAACCATGAGTATATTGAGTTCCCTCTTGAGAAAACTTAAGCGTGACAGGAAAAAATAGGGAGTGGGAGGCTACAAAAATACAATTCCAAGAACACATCAAAGAAAAAAAAAGTCACAGATGAAAATGTAAATTAATATGTAGGCATCTTAAGAAAATAGTTACAATTAGGTAAGGAAGAAGGAGCAGAGGAACCAATTTTTTTGTTTCATTTTGTGGATTTTGGAAGGCTTATAATGAGATGAGAAGCATAGTTGATATTTAATGAGCTGCAACCGGTTGCATTATTTTAATTAGTTTATGGCGATAAGGATGAATCCAAAGCAGACAGCTGTGAAGATTTGTTATTTTAATTAGCTAAGCAGACAGGAAAATCAAGAAGAGTCTTGATCCACCACAGCAGACTCTGTTCAGCAGGGCCATGAGGGAAAAGAACCTCTGCAGCAACACATCAAACTTCTGTACTAAAAAGGGGGCTTGTTGGCTGTTTTAGACAGGGAAAACACTCCAAATAAATAGCATCCACTTCACATGAGCAAAGCATTTCTGAGAGGCCAAAACAATAAGCATGACAAAGAACTGCAAAGACCAGAGTTACCAAGATTATTACAGCCCAGTAGCTAGTTGGACATGCTTGCAGTGTGTTATGTACAGATTTATAACCTAAATATAGAGTATAATTATTGATTAAAGCTTTACCTGATTTGTTTTGGGGCTTAGGGATAAAATAGGTCCTCTTCAGTCAAAAAAGTTTAGGGCTTCTGAGAAGTAAATTGGATTAAGCATAAGAATAACCAGCTCCTTTTAAAAAGCTGCTGAGTGTTTCCACACCAGTCATATGGACAGATCCATATTAATTAATGAAACAAATTTATGTCAGAATTCAAAATGTTGTAAGCAAGAATGCAGTTGTTGGTATCTCTGGAAACTAAATTAGACATGAGAAAGCTTTCTTTCACATCATTCATCACCTTGTCTATGTTCTTGATTGGATCTGCTGGGGGAAATGCACCTGGATTTATCTTATCTGACCAATAAGCTCAAAAATTGTTCCCTAGAAGCTGCTGGGCCACTTGTAGCAGTCTGAGTGACTTTGTGACTGGCACAGTGACCTTCAGGTAGGCAAGAGTCTGACCTCTCAAGCTAAGCCCAGGTTCACACCTTGTCCCTGAGTTTGAAAATAACCAGTTATTTCTGACTCTGTTCACATTCTCCACATACATTTTCAATCCTACTTAAAGATAAGTTATTACTATACACAGATTACAGCACATAGACTTATGAGTTAATAATTTACTTGTCTAGCTGGGGAATTTTCCTTTTAGTGCATTATAGATGAACCACAGACAAATTCAGTACTTTCTTGAATTAAGCTCATCTAGCCAATCTAATTCTGAATATATCAAGCAGTGCTGTTCTCTGTGGGGACAATTTAGAATGAAGTGTGCTTCGGTATAAGGAAGATTGTCAAGTATTACCCAAGATTGAATAGAAATCCATAAAAGATGCCAACACCAACAGCAGCACAGTTTGGATTACTAATCTCTGCTTTTCCACAACAAACATGATTGGGTTTTTTGGCCAAAACATTATTGGGTTTTTTTGGCTGCTACAAAAAGATCATTGGTCCTTGACAGAAATTAAGGAGGATATGTAAGATAAAAATGGTTAAATAAGAGTCAACACAGGCAGCTTTAAACTAAGCCATTCTTTCCTTATATTCAGGGATTAGTCAATCAACAATTAGATGACTTAAGACTGACAATGGCACACAAACACTTTCCTTCCTGGAGGGTGTTAATGTTAACAAATGCATAATTTTAGGCAAAGGGCAGCCTTGCTAAAGTGCTCTGTAACTTGCACGTTCTTCACCTTCACAAGTAAAGGAACTTCTTCCATTGAGGACATCTAGACTTAAACAGTTTAATACAGCTGGTTCCAAGAGGTTGGGGTATAAATAAAGCCTACAGGTGCCAACAGGGAATACTGAGTGGATTTTGAACTAGCCCTCAAATTGGTCAGAGACAAATTACACAGGGCACTAGACTCTTCCTATGACACTGACAGCAAATATCACTAGAAAAATAGGGAAGCTTATAAAGTAATTTTCCCTCATCCTGGTACATTCTGAATTTGGCACTTAAAAGCTACTGAATATGAAGAGTCAGACCCACAGTGTGTTTCCCGTCTGAACAGAGCATCCTTTGTACTCTTCAAAGCCTGATGTCACTTGTTTCCCCTTCCTTTTTGAATCTGAGCAATGCTGAATCCATTTATTGTTGCTAATTGTCCTTCATTAGTTACCTTGCAGTTTTGATTGGTTTGACTCTTCACCCTAATTGATTTGCTACTGTAATTGACTTTCCCCTCCACTGATTTGCCTTGTGTGTTTTATCATTTTAAAATGTAGAAGAAACACAGAATGGAATTAAATTCCCAGTAATTGCTTATTACCATCTTGTGGTGCTTTAATTTCCCACCCCTAAAACAACTACACATAGCTTCAAATTTTTGTGCTGTGCCATTTTTTTACCAGCATCCATTATGCTTCTGAAATATCATTCTGTCTTCTGTCTTCATTCTTTTCTCTTGCTGTTCACTCCTGACATTGAGATCTTACTGTAGCTCCTCACCACTTCCCTGAAGCCCATCTTAAATTCATTAATATCCATAACCCTTTCCTCCACATGTTCTAATTTGCCTTTTTTACCGTGGAAGCAATGAGGGTTTCACAGGGTACATAATAATCCTCACATGCAAAAACCCTGCCAAGTTTAAATCCTCTGCAGCACAAATAGACTGTGGACTCTCAAGCTATAAATCAACAGAATTTGCCCACATGCTTGTTGCAATATTTTGATAGGGTGAAGAGAGGAGCCTCTCTTTTTCTGGCACGACATCTTTAATCTGTAACCATGTGTTTCTGCTTCCAGAACAGAAATACGCTAAAGAAAGACCAAATGACACCTGACTTGAAGAAAAGATAAACAGTGTCATTAGGTGAGGCACCCATCTGGTCTCATCCATTCCAGAAGCAATGCCCCTCTAGAGCTGGTGGGGCACATTATTTCCCTGAGTCCTATGAAAAGAAGAGCAAGGGGAATCATTCAATGCAGTGTTCTTAGTCCCATTTCATCACCTTCTCTTGCTTCTCCACTAAAATCCTTTCTGTCCAATTCTTGCAATGTTTCATCCTCGCTCCAAGTCCTTGCACGACTGCTTTTCATCCTCACTCACAGTTTTGTCGCCTTCTTTAACTGCAGCTTTAACACTTCCCCTTCATTTTCTTCTCTTCTTTGCTTCCACCTCCAGCTCAGAAGCGTCTCCTTTTCCTGCCTGCTGACTTCTTAAATCTGCTCCCTTGCTCCCAGCTCTCTTAACCTCCTCCCAACCACTCTCTTCCTCCTCACCCTTAGCTGATCTAGGTCTTTGCATCTACACTTGTTACAAAACAATTATATTCTCTTGCCTTTTTTTTCCCCCTACCTTAATGTAGGCAATCTTGTTCCCTCCATCTCCTTTCACTGCCTTCTTCTGTGATCATAGAATTGCTTTATTTTCATGTAGATGTGGAGTCTAAAATGCCTTCTGTAGATGCAGAGGCAACAGTCCTGCTCCCAAAACAACAGTGAGTTCATTTTACTAATGTTCCTCCTACTGAGCTACATCACTTCTTAGTAAATGGTGCAAAGCTTTCACATACAGCCATACAGATGTATATATAAAAATAAAAGAACTAAAACCAATCTGAGCACAGCCCCAGCCATGGGTATCAATGAACTGAGAAAAGGGGCATGTTATTAGCCACGAAGGGAGAGACTGCCTTAGCTCAATGTAAGTTAAATTGTGCATGGAGAGAAGGGAGCAGAGTGAGTGAACAGCTGGAGGAAATAGTGATTCAGACTAGACCTGGTCAGAAACAGCTCTCTCAAGCTATAAAAATTTCAGTTTATAAAATAATCTATTCTGATATGCACTGGGACACACCCAAACTTCTTCAAAGGCTTTTTTTTTTTTTTCTTTGACATGGCAAAAAATTTGTTTTACTTTCTTTAATGAAGAGAGGATTAGAAAGTTCTTCATTAGCGTAATTACTCATTTTGTGTACTCTGGTGAAATCATCCTTTTGCAGCAAAAGTTAATTTTTGCTGTCCTGTTAGTACCTGAATGACAACACACCTGAGTTACAGGCTGCTGTTAGTTAAGGCACCTTATTAACTGAGGGAGTTCAACCCATAGAACCTCCCTAACATAATGTTTTTTACTGAAATAGGAGCATCTACAAGGTAAAGGCCCAGGGAAATGGGCCCTAAAATAAACACAAAGTGATGAATAGTATGTTAAGGAGGTACACTGAGTTCCAGGCTTCTTATCTAATTCAAAAAGCATACAAGTCTCCCCTTGTGGAGATGGCCTTCTTCAACTGCCTCTTGCAGGAAATCTTGGATGGAGAGACCCTAGGAACATTTTTGGGGAGCTGTAGTTTTCAATTTACAAAATAACTTTTAAAAAATTGAGAAGACCTCCTCTTCACATTCTCAATTGGTAAAATCCCAACATCACCAGTTTGATCTAGGTCAGTGTGTAGTGCTTAAAGATCCCACAAAAGCTTAGAAATCTTCTCTCTAAAAAAATGTTTTCTTGTACAAAATGTTCTGAATTCATTTATTGCTTTGGCCAATTTATATCCAGTCTCTCTCTGCTGAATTTGATACCAGTTTATAGTGGACATCAGCAAGCTTGGTCAGCACATTGAATTAATAAAAATTTAAATTCCATGAAACAGGGAAAATACCACAGATTCTTTTTCAATTATTTGCATAGAGCTAGTCTCTTATAGAGCCCATGAATAGTTACTTTGTCACTTTCTTATTGTTATTACAAGTGCATAATTTTCTACATGAGTTTTAGAATCCCTTTCTTGTATGCTGTATTTTTGGAGCTTCATTTACATGGTTGTGCTATATTACAAAACTGTGCATATTATTTGAAAAGCAAAAATGACAATTTATGGAGAGTCTCAATTTTAACAGCATTTTTTTTTCTTTTTCTTAATTAGAACGTTTGTTAATTGGGAGTTTGCAAAAGGAGAGCCAAGACATTTTTACAGTATTCAGTATCTCTTAACAAACATTTCACTCTATTTATGCCGTGGACTTATGGAAACAGCAAAACAGTAACAAGAAATATACTTCAGTTTATAGTAAATTGATGTTTTCAGTGAAACATAATTAGAGTTACTATGCAAAATGGGATAAATAAGTCATTCTGGCGCTCACAGTACCCAGCATAACATATTTGCATCTTATACACATGGGAAACAAATTTGTAGGGCAGCATAATGGGTACTTTTGCCCCAGTTGCTCTGCACAGTACCTGTATTTCCCAAAGAAAATTTTATTTTAGAAACTCGTGCTTACTTTTCTTCATAGCTACTCTTCATTTGTTTCACAGTCACCATGGAATTAGGTAACAGCAGTGGGAAATGTTTTTAAAAATTCTCAAACTAGATGATTTTCTCAGGAGAAACATGGATTTGGGCTATTTTTTCTGCAGAGCACAAGAATGTCTGCAGATTAATTTTTCATGAGATCTAGCCTGTACACTACAGCACACGGCAGATTTTGCTGCAACATGATTAATACGAAGCTCTGTGCTAAGCACTTGTTAGGCATTAAACGCTTTCCAGAGCCCACATCAGTCTCCCTGCTGGATTGTTTGGAACCTGACCCAGAGCCAGGTCATTGCAACAGGGATTCCTCGCCCTGAAAACTAAAGGACATTGCACAACATCCTTGTGTGTGTGTAGAGATAGACAGACAGATAGATACATGTGTGTAGCTACATACAGATACGCACGGACATGAGATCTTGACACTGGTATTCCCTGTAAAGACAGGACACCAAAGTGGCTCTCTGGATTCCATCCTAGGACTTGTTAGGTGTGAAGGGCAGATGTCTGTTTCTCAGCTTTCAGTATGTAAACAAGATACATGATCATTTCCCCAGGTAGCTTCACTATTTCTGTGGCTTGAACTCAATTCCATCCTGGGTGGCTCGGGCTGGTTTCTGCTTTATGAAGACCTCATCTATGGATGCAAGTCCTGGAACCCCCAACATTATGCAAGGTGCCTGAGAGGAGGCAGATGGGCTGCAGAGCCACGGGCCACTCTTGCCTCCCAGCTGGATTTTTAAAAAGTCACTATTTGGACACATAAGCCTGACCTCACTGACTGCTTGCAAAGCCTGCTGATAATTTCATCCTGCTGAGAACTGCATTCTACAATGACAGCTCATGACAGGGTCTGTCAAAAGGAAATAGCAAAAACACTGCAAACCATTAGGGAAATAGCCTAACAAATATCACTGGAGGACCATACTAAAGGAGCACTATTAAGAGAGAGGCAGGAAAAATAAACAGCAGGAGACATTTCAATATAAACATTTCATTTAACAGCATAGTAACTTCCCAAATTTATCTCTCCGATAAACTACCACTGCTCAGTTTTCACCCACGCATGTTGTGTAAATAACTGCTGACATTGCTCATGTGCCATGCAGTCCACAAGATTTTGTATCCAAAAGGATCATACTTAAATGCTTTCATTTAAGTTAAAGGTGTCACCAAGGCTGGCCTTTCATGGCTCATCAAGGTTTTGACTTGCCCTTGCACATAAAGCAGAATAAATGTTTGGAGAGTAAGTCAAGCCTGGAAATGTATAGATCAGTAATTTTTTAACCTAAAAAACAGATGGGTGCTTGGGAAATGCCCAGCATTCCGACAATATTCACACGGATTACCAGTGTCAGCCTAATCCTGAATGGTCACAAGCCTTCCACCCCATCATGATGATCATTATTCACTTGAACTGCAGCCCGGCTCACACAACTGATTTCATGCAGAATGTTAAATACAGTGAGAAAATCCGCTCCAGTGGGAAGCTTTGCTTCATAGCAACAAAAAAGACTAATGTGTTGCCTTGCTTTGACCCAGATGGGATTGCTTACAAGCAAATAGCAAATCCTTGATGTTGGATTAATTTCTTTTTCAATCTCTGATGAGGGAATCTTTCCCTTCACCGCCCCACTACACTTCTTATGGGAAGTTTCACATTTTCAAACACTTTGGTTCTTTACTTGCTTGTGTTGCTGTTGCAGTATTACATGACTGCTTCAAGTGAGAGCTGAGTAATTTTTATGCATACTTTTTTCTACCTGAAGATAATGGCACGAGGCCTGCAGAGATGGCAATCAAACATATCAGGCATGCGATCAAGGCCACTTTACAACACTCATCGTCTCTCGTGAATTTCCCATTTCCACTCACCCTCTCAATCAATCTGTTGTTATTCTATTTGCCTTATGTTCTAACTCAACATGTCATCACTGTTCAAAATACATCACTTCTACCCTGGCACACTACTTTTGCCTGTCAGCTGTCATGGAGAACTTGTGGCCAATCCATATTTTGGTTTTTCTTCTAGGGACCATTTAAAACATCCTAAATCAATTCCCAACTGACAAATTTTGTCTCTTGTCAAAGTAAGTCACCACATTGGCTACCTGGGTTTTCACATGCCATCTATGAGCCTGAACCAGAGTTACAGAGTAGGGTTTACTAAGGGTGAAAATCAGAAGGGTTTTGTACGCAGGTTACATACACTTCGTGTGAACTAAACACCAACTTGCCTGACTGAAAGACAGAATTTGATAGAAACAGAGTGCTGGCAGCATCTGCTGCACTAACTAGTAGCCACCTATACTGAAACACAACAGTTGGTGCACACAATCCATAGAGTATGCTGGGTATGGAATCCATAGAATAGGTGTTGCATACAAAATGAGGCATTGCTAACAGCATTCGTGTCTTGGCTACAAAATTATGTAGGATTAAGGGACCCTTAAGAAAACACCTACTTCAACCTCTTGGTCAAAGCATGGCCAGTTAGAGAAGGTTGCCAGGACCTTGTTTATATTATTATTTCCAATCAGTGCTCTTAAAGTATTGTCACTCTTCTGCCTCAGTAAAGAAAAGTTAAGTCACAATTCTGTTGTAACCTTGGGTCTTCTTATGGAGGCTTCACAGCACACACAGATGATGCATTGCAAAGCTTCACTGTCATCACATACCTCGTTAGTACCAGGAATTTTTAGCACTGCCTCTCTTAGGCCTGGATTTCTCTCCTGTATATCATTAACATTTCATACCTTTACAGAAGGAATGCCAGAGCTACAGTCTTGTGGCTCCTGTGTTTACTTGCAAGTACAGTCAGCTGCATTATCCAAGGGATAGGACACTGAGTGATGGCAGGTAATTGGTGCACTACTGAGCTGGGCTCCAGCCAGCTCAGAAGCCTCTCCCCTTGCTCACTGCTCTGGGAGAGTTTATTTGCAGAGGCACCAGAGCACATCCTGGTGCACATCCAGGAAGGCTGGATGCCTTCCTGAAGCCAATGAGCCCTGTTGAACTCGGCCAAGCTCTGCTGAGGGGCTGACTCTCCATCTTCCCACTCTGCTCCCTCACTCCTGGTTCTGGGAATGGAGCCCAGACCCACCTGAGCAGGCTCTGTGCACTGCCAGGCTTGGTCGGGAAAACAAGCAGCCTGCTTTTGGGCCTCAGTTGGATCTGAAAGCCACTTAACCATATTTGTATTATGCTGCACCTGCCAGACCCAGACTGGAGGGTGAGCCAATACAAAACCCACCCAGCTGGCTGTGTCCATGGCATTGCTCACACAACAGGGATCCTGTGCCTATGGAAAACAGCATGCTATTTATAATGGTTTGTTACAGAGCATGTTTGTCCTTAAAACAATAATGAGCTCACAACTCTAAAAGAAAACAATCAAAATATTCCGAGTTTACATTACCTGATTACTAACATAATAGTGAGCTTTACTCATTTGTCTGATGTGGACATGCTGTACATAATGTAGCTCTTTTCTAGTTTCATTAATATTGTGAAATGCACAAAAAGATGCTCTGACCTGTCCAAATTAACATTAACAATGTTTCCCTTTCTGTGTTGATCAAGCACATCTAAATGATGGCTAAGAGTTGACCAACAAAAGGTAATTGATTTTTCTGACATTCATTTGCTTACATCAAATAACCTCATTTCTCAACGTAAGTTCATCAGTATGCTGAAAAACAAGCTCTAACTTCTGGTATTTGAAAGCTTGAATGGCTGCTGCTCAATCTTATAAAGCTGGAAAAAGCTAGAAATAGAAGTATTCTGCATGAAGGAGAAAGATAGGAATGACTGCCCAGCACAGCAGCAGAGATACAGAGAATTCAATCAGTTGCACCCCCACCATCTTAATTAAACATCAGTTTTCGATTTGTTGTAGCTTCAGCTTATTAAGTGCTTTTCACATTTAAAAGGGGTTAAGTTTAAGGAATCAAACTATTGACATATTTGTACAATTTACCATGCAGTGCATCTGTAATACAGCAGCAATGTCCCGCATCACTTGACTATCACTGCTATGAGAGGCTGCACTCACCTGCTACATACTGCAGCTGTATTCCAGCACAGATATTAAACAACCCAGTTTGCTGTTTGGAAATATCCTCTTTAGGGCATTCAAGTGTATCCAAAATAGAAATGAGCTCAGATGATTCAAATAGTTAAAATAATGTCAAACACACTAGCTTTGCCAGGGAGATATACAAAGCACTGGGAAGCCACAGTGTTGCAACCTTTTTACATTAGTGGCTGTTTCTTGTCTACCTTCCAAGTTGTGTAAAAGTGCCCACAGATATCACAAGAGAATCACTCTTAAAAATATTTTTTTAATGTAGGAAATTAGGCTAAAAGCACCAAAAGGTGTGGACCAAACACCTTCAAAAACTTGCTCAGAATGACAAGGTAGAAAATTCATTTGTTGGAAGGTTCAATTTGAGACCTTCTCTTTAACTCAAATGTAACAGAGATTTATGCACAATTCAGACACCAAATTCGAGGGACACTTATTTGCTTTTCATGCAGTTTGTTTAGTTTCATGTCCATCATTCTTTGGACACAGCTATAAGCCTCATTATTCATTTCTAGCAATCAAAGCAGCCTCAAAGCCTGATTTTTGCAGGTTGTTGTTTCTATGTCTCCCAATGATTTATAGAAAAAAAATCTGTTTGTATTTATACCATGTGATTTTTTCTCTGAAATAAAAAAGCTATTCAGCTATTTTTCACTGATGATTTACAAGGTTTTTCCACTTAGCAAGCAGCTAAAGTGTCTTCAATCATCAGTCACAAACAACATGAAACTATTTTACCTGGACTTTTAGGGATCTTCTTGCAGCAGGTTGGGAACATGGCCAGTATGATACAGCTACAGGAGTGAAATGTTTTTTGACATAAATTTTTTTGCACAAATGTAGAATCTAGAAAGCAAGTGGTTAACTTACAGGCTATAACTTGCACAGTATTCCAATTTGAAATGTTCATTACAAGCTTGTAGTTTAGAAAATACTGGATAAATCTCAGCAATTTACTCAGAATGTAGCCTAAGTGACTTCATACCCAGGAGTAATTACATTGAGCATGCTCTTCCATACAGGAATGCTGGGATGCTCTGCATAACAGAACTGTAACTGAGTTTCTTCCTATCTGAGCTGTGATAAGTTAAACTAGCAACAATTTTAATAGAATCCTTTAGTTGCCTGGAACAAAACACATTATTGATCTTTGCCAGAGGAGGGTAAGAGTGGTTGTGCTCCTCTTCTCACTCCATTTTGTGTTTTCTGTTTAGACAAATTTGAAGCCTAAGAATCACAATCCCTCAGCATTTGTAAAGTAAAAATGCGTATGACTTTATGTAAATGCAGAAGGTGTGTTATCCTCAAATAAAACATTTGATTCAACAATTTTAAACACACCAGCACTTGCAAAGTTACAGAGATTAAGTCACATCACTGTGAATTGATTTATCTCTTACTGATTTGGCTACATTGATTATTCTGATGCCTTCTTAACTGGCTTAACTTTGGATGTCATTTTTAGTATATGTGCTTACTATACTCCTCTCATTTGATTAAATTAGAGCTGTGAATCAATTCTCTCTGCCCTGCAACTGAATTTTCAGATATGGTTTCACTTCATTTTATATCAGGTTATTTAGCCTCCCCCCCACCCCAGACTGTTTCAATAAATGTGTATTCATTCTGCAGGGTTGCAAATGGAAACAGTATTTTACTTTTACTAATTTTAATAGTGAGGCTCATGGGTAAATCTCACTCAGCATCACAGAAGGGATACATTTTCTAACCTACAATATCTTTCCCACCTAAACTTCTCAGCTTCTTTTTGGAATGAAATCCCTGCAAATTGAGGCAATTTTCTCATCAGTGATTCTGGAAACTGGTGGATACTTGACAAGATGTGAATATAAAAAACAGTGCAGTGGCTTCTCCTCATGTTTATATTTACCCTCAACTCCTCCTTTCTTAGTAATTTTTTTCTTTTTGTTTGTTTCATACCCCATAGCAAGAAGAATAAAGAGATTTTTATATGTCAACAATTGGAAAAACCCCACACCACTAAAAGATTTTTGCAACCAAGGGGAACAGTCTTTGTAAAATAGCCCCAAGACTGGTTTTGCACCACAGTACACATTCACAGTAGAGGATACATGGTCTCATGAATGGGCACATAATATTGTAAGCTACAGTGTAGCTGCAGATGCAGCCCTATTGAGGATAAATGTCACTTTTTGGCATCTTTATACATCCTAAAACCCAACTCTTCCTTTTTCCACAGTCTCAATTGCAGGTTTTAAGCAATTATTTTATAATATATTTGAAGTGTAAGACTTTTCTGTAAAATCTTTTATTCAAGACCCAGTAAAAGTGATGAGAGCTGTGCAAAGGAGTGCAGCATAGAGTGCTTTCATTTTATGTGAAACTTCTATAAATAGGAAACACTCGTGTCCAAGTGATTCATTACTATACAAGGGATGCTTTTTCTCTACTTGAGGAAGAGAATTAGACAGAAACTAGATCTTAGAATTATGTACCTGCATATACTGCTGCTCTTGACTGTGAATAATAAATTCTTCTCACCTCTATGTCCATTTCTTGAGCTTTTTTGAGGGAACACTTCCTCTGACTACATCACAACATAAACCCAAAGGTATGAGCATTTTTTATATGATGCTCAATAAAATAAATTGATCCTCTATGATTAGGCTCTACATTTGTTTCAAAGATGGTTTGAACCTTTACAGAAACGGAAACAGAATCTATTGTCTTCTGTTTATCAAGTCTACTATTTTTCTTCTGTAATGTAAGTCTCCCTACTTCACTGTAACTCTAGAGTTTTACATATTTCCATAATGATTATGCAGGGAACTAAGTGGTTTAGAGTTCAAGAGAGGTAGAGTACAAAGCCAGTTACAGAAAGGTAATATTTTACAAGATGTTTTACCTAGCACAATACCACGTAATAGTGAAAAGCCGTGAGTTTTAAGATCTTGACTGAACTTTGCTAAAACCCTCGACTTTTATTGTAGTCATTCCACATTCTACCTTCTTCCCAAGCACTGTCCTTTACAGCTTCTGCAGTCAGAAGCTTCTCTGTGCTGTCAGTCTTTGTTCCGATTGAGACTGAGAGCAGCAGGGCACGCACATATGTCGACAGAGAGGCCTGAGAGTAGCTTCTAAACCCAAAATACATCACCTTCACATCAGCAAAACTTCCTCAAATTCATTTACAGCCATCTTAGACATGATTACAACACAGACATCTTTTATTTGGGCCTTCTTTGTAAGTACACAGACCCCTGTCATTCTGAACAATGAAGGGAAATATTCAATACACTTGCAATGCATGCATTTCCATTGCTCATATTGAATCTAATTTACTATTTTCACAAGCTATCTGGCATTAATTACACCACAGACAATAGGAATTACACAACACACAACAGGAATTACGTTAAGCAGGAGTTATTGCTTTTTAAGAATACAGTTTGATAGTCAGAAACAAAAATTATACTCTGATAGCACAATGCCACTGTATTTGTTTTTTTGCTTTGGGAAAACTGTAAAACACCTAACACCTCTGACCTCAAGACACTTCTTGCTATCACAAATTCAGACCTAAATATAGTTAAAGGGTTCTGGCAGGGACAGGTCCCTCTGCCACCAACCCCAGAGCCAGCCCCACCAACCCTTGCCCCAGGCTGCAATGTGTGGCTTGGGACACGCTGGTCTCCACAGCTAAGGACTGCACAGGGGCAGCTCTCACAGTTGGCCATCCTTTGCTTGGGCAGGCATCCTGAGCCCTGTTCCCTCCAGGCACCTTGGTTTTACCATTCTGAGAGCTCTAACCTTAACCTAAATGCCTTGGACAGTCCCAGGAGCTCAGCCACATGTCCTGTTATGAGGGGTGAATTCGACTAGCAGCCCACATACCTCTGTGCCCTCCTCCTTAAACCACACTCTTAGTACATGACTCACCTACAGCTTTCTCCTTCTCTGAACAGGAGCAGACACTGAGATGTTTTCCCATCTAGGAATCCTGGTGCCAAATCACACAGAAATTCTGGTTGTGTACTTTCATTTACCCTATCTCAGTCAACCAAGCTGCTGTTAATCAAGTTAAGCAGCCCTATGCTAAGCATCTTTCACAGATGCTCAGAAAAATGTTAACTGCACATGTTTACTGCAAACTGGAGCACTCAAACCACCCTGACAATCCATGCTCGGGGCAGGTGACAGCAACAGAATGAGAAGTAGACACAGTCCTCAAGGCAGAGGCCGAGGAATTAGGATTTCCAAATACACTGTGATGTGAACTTGCTCTGTGTTGCAGATGAACTCCCAGGGCACAATAGCTCTCAGTTCACCTTGGCTGACATTATGGTAGTTGTGAGCTGTTACAAAAAAGCTAGAGGAGTACTGGCCATGAAGACACCTGAACACAGAAAGATCACAACAGTTCCTGCAGTACAGCCATGACAAAGACAATATCGTCTACAAATACATTTGCTCACTTCCAGGGAAGCCGTGGATGCCTCATTCCCAGAGGTGTTCAAGGCCAGGCTGGATGGGGATTTGAGTAACCTGGTGGACTGGAAGGTATCCCTGCCCATGGCAGGGGAGTTATAACTAGGTGATCTTTAATGTCCTTCCAACCCAAACCACTCTATCATTCCATAAACTGTCCTCAAGATGATGCCATTCAGACAATAAATGCTGCTACTTGAATCTCAGCTCTAAAACCTAGAGGAAGAATTAAACCTATTGCAGGCTTTCTTTAAATTATGTCCATATGCTACATGAAAAATAAACAGAGCTGGAACAAAGGCACCATATTACTACATATTTATGATTGCAACAATCTCCTAATGAATTGCCTGTGTTTTCTCTTGTACCTGCCATCCTTATGCTGTGCTACAGAGCACATGGATGTGTTTTTACCATCAGACAGATAATCTTCAGGAGCTGCCTTTGCTTCATTTGTCAGAAGTAATGCTTTGTGCACCTCTGCTGGGAATGCTGAGCTGGCTGCTGAATACAGAGCCAAGAGGTCTAGATATTGGCTTCCTTCCTTTTAATTATCATCTCACATGTAAAGGAGACTGTTTTATCTTTCAGAGCACAAGGGTCATATAAATAGTCTTTAGTACAGAAAAGAGCTAGACAGTTTCATGGTTATAATTTAGAATGTAGTTCCACTTCAGTTATTTAGTCTTGAAGCCAAATGAAGCAGAGAAATGTGAGTTTTTACGATATTATCTCTTCCAAAAATATTGTTTTGATCTTATTCAAATCTTTCTTCCTGATAAGCCAAAGACACTTTGTTGAGATTAGCATTTTTTATAAAAGTGAAGATGAAACATTCCAGCAACTTCCCATGCCCAGATGGAAAGAAAAAAGTCCTTGTGTTTTCTGTTCACTTGTTTCCCCTCCCTGAAAGCTAAATTAATAAAAACTAATTCATCAAAAAGTTCAGCTACAGTGTAAGTACCTTCATTTGAACACATGCCATCACTGTTTGAACATAACCTTGATTGATTCTTTTATTTTAGATTATATTCATTTGAGGAATTTCACTAGGTAGATGTATTATAGACTTTTCTAAGTCCCTTGACTGAGCATAGCATGACATTCTGATGAAAAGATTAGCACTGGGCTGTATCAGTAGAACACATTTTAAATGGATGGGGAACCAATGAGTGGACAGATCTCAAAACATAGCAAGTTACTATTCAGAGGAATAAGGGGATTTCTTAAACCATAGAACTGCAAAATTGGGCTAAGACTCATAGTCAGAGACCTGCACAGAATTTTTTGTTGCTCTGCACTTTGAAACAGAAAAAGCTGGAAAAACACGTAAACATATTTGCATCTAGTTGTCATTAAAAGCAGCCAGGTAGGCCTTAATACAAAACACTACCTGCCTGAAACACCGAGAAGATGAGTCTCTTTTAATGTGCTTCCACACTTGTGTGACAAGGCAAAGAGAGCACCAGCACTTGATGAACACCAGCTGTTACAAGAGCAGAAATCATCAGAGCTGTCCCTGCATTTCAGCAATGACTACATTTACCATGTCTGCCTCAAATAGGCCTGCTTTATAAAAGATCCAGCCTGATCCCATTGTGGTCTCCAGAACGCTGCAAAAACCTTCCTGAAAATGAGCCAGGACATTCAGGAACAATTTCCAGTTTGGTTCCACCATCGCTTCAAACCCTGCAGGACTGTGAGCGCAATTGTAGCTGTGCAAGCTGTTCCTGTTTGCACTACTGACAAATGGGGGGTGATAACTTGCCTGAGTACTCACAAGTCAGGGAATTCCCCTGCTCCCACTTCAGAGGGGTGCAGTTACAAGACATATGTTTTTAAACAGCTGATGCAATGTCTCAATGCATGGCTCTCAGCAAAGCTTTCAAATACCATGTGTCACAAAATGGCACTCTCCAGGCCAACAAAGAAAAATGTAGGTCTTAAAACATCCTCAATTAGTTTTCAGAGGATCAAGGAAAGAAACCCCGGAGTAGCCATGCTTATGAATCTTAATTTGTAAGGAGCTTGGATTAAACAGGGTCAAAGAGGAGGGTTAAAAGAGAGAGATAAAGCAGATTTCTCATCTCAGGTGAGGCTGAGTAAGGGAAGAAGGAATCTACAAGCATGTGCCTAAGCAGAACCTTAAAACTTACAGACCTTTCTGCTGTGTAACAAGGTTTTTAAGTCCTCTTCATTAGATAAGATTCTGTGAACCACCTTCAGGCAAGTAGCTTGCAATTTGTGAAGGCAGCTTACAAGTTTTTGGTGCTTAATTGTGAAGAAAAAGTCTTAAAAAATTCTTGGGGACTGGAAGAACTCTGCTATCTTTGACTCTAAACAAAGAAAGGGTTTCTTGCCTTGAAGTGTGTGGGGACATGGGATCACTATTCCCACCAAACCAGGCATGTTGGTAAGTAACACAGGGGACAATCTGGAGAACAAGAGATGCACTTGGCCTTTCCAGCAGCTGGAAATGAGGAAATTGCCACAGACTGGAATCTCCCTCCACTGCATTCCCTCTGTTTTCAAAGGGAAGGAAGAAGACAGACCTAAGGTCACCAATACATTTCCCACCTCTCTTTCTACAGGAACGTGACTGGAGAACATTACACTTCATGATATTAGAGTATTTTTGCTTGACAAAGTTTGACATTTACATAAAAGAGCTGGCTACTTAATTAAAAACAACTACTCCCCTAATAATGCCACCACCAAAAATTATTTGTCTTTTGGCAAACACATTTTCCTCTCCTGATAAAACTTGTCAAAATAATGTGGCTCTGCTTCTGTCTTCTCTATATGCGTGTGCAGACAGGTAAATAAACATGCACTAAGGCATTGAGACAATCCACCTTGGTTATCCTTTTGGGTACTATTTTTGTTTTCTCTCCATCATTACTCATGCTGTTTCTGCAGCATTGTGTCACTTGTAAGCACACGTCTGCAAAACCAAAAGAATTCTTTGTCTTCTTCATCCTCCTAACCAAGTTTGATTTATCTTAGCACCAGCTATCACACCTGAAACATAAACATTTTTTCCCTGACACAAAGAATTATCATAGAGTCATAGAATATCCTGAATTGAATAGGACCCACAAAGAATAATAGGATTTATAGCTGTTCTTGGTTAGGGGGAAAAAAATAAAAAGAAAATCACAGGATTCACTTCTTAGGTGACTGAAACCTCATGGAAGCAAAAATCACATGACCAAATCCCCCCCCCCAACAATTTGCTGACACATACTGTAAAGCAACTTATGTTTGATCATGCAATATCAAAATGATTCAATCAAAATCAGCCTTTCAGTCCAGGCAGCGCAGAGCATAATAATCAAAATTACGAACAGAACCATTGCATTGATTTTTGTTAATCTAATCTCTCCCTTAGCACCAGCCCATCATTAGATCCTTACACCTCCCCAACTCCTGCCTGGCAGCAGTGACAGCTGGGGCTGGAGCTGTATTGACAGCATTCTCATTAAATAAAGCCAGCCATTATCAAAGTACACTCATCAAAAAGTGTGACAACTGCCACTCGTGACTCAAGGATTGTATAACCGTAATGCAACTCTCCTTCTAATACTGCCATAAAATAGTAAATAAGAGTTCTGCATAAAGCAGGGAGATACTTATTAACTTCACTTTTTGTACCACTTAATATACCATTGTTTTAATTGTGTTCATTTGTTATATCTCTGCTCTACAGAAAGCTGCTGGAGTGGTTTGTAAATCCCATTGTGTCAAAACACAAACAACTGACTCAGCCTGCAGTGCAGGAATAGGCAACAGAAAATCACTTAATCCCCAGGTGGTTTAGTTCTACCCCACTGACTGTGATAAAGGTGTAGACACAGGAAAGCAGATTTAGTAAAAATATCAAAAGCAAGGCTCAAATCCTAGGTCCCAATTGGCCTCTTAGTGTACCTCTGAAATTCAAGGGCTGGGATAAGAAGGCTGCTTCAAACAGTCAACAAGTATTTCCTTCCATATAAACCAGCCCTTTATTAGGCTGGGAAAATAGTGGCCACAGCATTACTCATAACAGGCTCCTGACCCTAAAGGACATAATAAGGTCAAAAAGTGTGCTGAGAGCTGCACCACTCTTTAATTAATGCTCTCATCCACAAGTAATACATGGAATTCGACCTAATTTGTTATCCCAGGAAAGGAAAACAATGTTGCTCCAGTTTGCCTTCTGGAGGATCCTCTCTTTCATCATTATCAGGACTGTAAAGAAATTAACTTCCTTATTTAGTTGTCTAATGTTTAGTGACATGAAAACTGCAACGTGTCACTGATTAAAATGGACAAGAGGAAAAACTGAGCATCTTTCAGGAACACAACTGAAGGGAAGTTCTTTAGCAAAAAGAGATTTTTAAATTAAAAAAAAAACCAAAAAAACAAACAACCAAAAAACCAAACCAAACAACCAAAACATAACAAACCCAAACAACCAAACAAAAAACCCCAATATTCAAACTACAACAAAAATGGTCAGTTCCACAAATTATTCAAGCTCTGGTTGCCTTGCATGAAAAATCTACTCTAGTTCCTCAGTCTTGTGTGCTCTATGCTGCATACATAATTAAAGCCTACCGATTTTTATTACAGTGAACAAGTGGCTAGATTTTTACCAGCAATATAAAAAATAACATGACATTTGCTTAGGAACGCTAGTAAAAATTTTGCGATCAAATGCAAGGTGTTTTATGGAAGCTTCCTTTCTCTATCATTATCTGTCATTTTCAGTCAAAACACAGCTAATATTGGACATCTGGGAGAAAGGCTGCTTTTGCAGGCTTTGCTTCATGAGCAGAATATGGCAAATAACAGAATATTTTAAAGTTTCTCCCCTTTGTGGTCAGAAATAAAAAGCATCATAAATGTGTTAAAAAGGGCTAATGAGTCCCAAGCAGCAAGATCTTCATCTTTCAAAGACTTTTATGAACTGTAATTATCTAATTACTGTTAATTGGTTGAGTGGGATGAGGGAGTACTATGGGTGTAGGAGGGCATGCATTGTGCTCCACACCCGGAACTCATCCCGGCACCACTGGGTGTAATACACAACTTGCTCAGGAAAAACAACAATTTACATAAAAAGTTTTTTGATTGAATTTGCAGTTTTCATCTGTGGTTTAAAAACTATTGCTGATTCTTCATGCCCTGTGCATGCCAAGTTAGAAAAGTTGACTGGCTTCCTCTCATACCCATGAGATCTAGAAAAATCCATAGAATATACATTTTTATTCTATTTTTTTACAAAAACACCTTCACTCTAAAAATTGCACACTGCAGCCCTGAAATAACCCTGAAGCAACTAATTTTTTGCATTCTGAGTCCCAGACACAGAGCAAAGGGCTAAGTCTAAGGCCATATGCCAAAATGCATTCTGTGAACCCATCATGAAGCTTAAAAATTTCTGAAAATAGGAGTTGTGGCTCATAGTGGTGCCACTGTTCTTGTACATATGATTTTAATTATCTCTAGAACACTGCCAAATGGTCACCATCAGTCAGGATCATGGCAGTGGTGTGTCTCAAGGATTAACCCTTCTTCGAGCAGTTTAATGTGGATGAAATGATCAGAAAAGCACAGGTTAGCACAATAATACAGTTTTTGATACTCAACTTTGTGCCAGAACACTTTTGCAGGTATGGTTATTAAAATCTCATCTAAGCTCTATGCAACATGAAGAGCAAAATTATGTGCTTAACTAATTGCCACTTTGATTTAGCAGAACTTTGATTGAGTGGCCACGTGGTGAAGAGGGCTGTAGAGAGTCAAGCCTTTTTCTCCAGAAATTTAGAACAAAACTAACTCACAATCCTAGACAACAGGAATACCTGACTAATAGCTTGATCTTTGGTCAAATGCTTTCCTCTTCTGAGAAAACAGAATGTGAGTATTTTCAGATTTCCGATGCGTTCTGAAAAGAAATGGAAGGGAAAACAAATGAGAGCACCAGTGTCTGGCACACATCATTGCCTGCTCACCCGGGTGGGCGAGGCACAAACTGAGCCTAATAGCCCTCCTTTGTCTTCTAAAGCACAGCCCAGGGCCCTAAACACATTACTTACTGTCCAGAAATCAGTGTTTCATTAAACAGCCACTTTGCTTATTAACACCTACTGCAGTGACAGTTCTGTGGTGACAGTGCACACAGACAGCAGCATCACTGTCACTACAAGATTAACAGGCATGTCAGAGTTTGAAGAGCAGCCCAGATCTGTTGAATCAGGGAAGCATAGACACTTCATTGCTGCCTACTCCTCATATCTCAAGTAATTGAGCCAGTAAAGTGCTGTCCCTGAGAGACTGGAAATGCACTGGCTCCTTCAGTAATGGGTGCCTCTGCCCAGTTAGCAAAATGCTGGCAAGGAGGAACAAAGGATTTTTTAAAAAAGATGGCAAGGTATGCTTTGGCATGGAGGAGGTCCGTGAGGAGAGTGAGACCTCAGAAATGAGAAGAGCAATCTGAATACAGAAGAAATATTGCTGCCTGCACTTACATCACATTTATATTTTGCAACCCACTGCAGTTGTGAAAATAGCCACCCCTTTTATTCTGTTTAGCTTCCTTGAAAAACTGAGATTAAGTGCCCCTTGCAAGAACATTTCCACTTAACTACAAAAACACTATTCTCACTATATTACTATTACTGTGCTACTTCCTGCTCTACATTTCAGACAAAATGCTATGCCCAAAATAGTTACTCTTATATTTTGTTTTGCAATATTTTTTGCCCAAAATTTCTGTTAGAGGCTGGCTGTGCTTCCAATGAAAGAAAAACTCCCATGTGCAACTGGACCAGAGATGCTAAACAATGTGTTATGGGTCCAGAGCCTCAGCTGTGCTTATCAGAAGTTTGAGAGATTCAAACTGTGCATAGCCTTCACAGCCTGGGCTTGATCAAACAGCTCTGACTCTTCTGTGACCAGGAGAGGCTATTCCAGGATCCATAACAGCACACAGCCAGCTGTAACTTCTGTTTACCCAGCCTCAGCTTTTAGTATTGGAGTGGAGGAACATCGAGTGACGACTTGGGGATTTTGCTCAGCAACATAATAAACCCCCATCCTTCCAATGTTGTTTAGAAACAGTAACAACAACTTCAAAAGTAGCTTGAATAGCACTTAAATTTGTGTTCCAAACTTTCACTGTCAGTCTCACACCATAATAGCCCAGCATTCTATAGTGAAGAGCACAGACATACAATTGCAAGCTGTACAAACTGTTCTACTTCCTCCATGTCTTGTAAAAGCTTGGCCTGAATTTTTCAATAAATGGAACACTTGTTCTCATTCTATGTACCAACCTAAACAAATCTGTGAGAATTTCATGATCTTTCTACTCTTTTCTTTGCTATCTCAATGTTGACACCAGATTTTTCACAAGACTTTCTAACCATCCATGATTAATTTTGTAAGCAGCACTATAGGACGATCAACAACACATTCTCTTAATTTTACATCTGATCATCCAGCAAACATCATTTTCTCCTGAAGTGTTTTCCACAAAGAAATTCAGAAGTAGGAATTAATGTGGTCTTGAATTAATTTCCCTCATCAACCAGATGGTTTAATTACTGGAAATGAAAGAGCCAAGAAGGAAGAGTCCTTGTACCAAATTCAAAGGGCTATAGAATGTAGCATCCCTTGTTTATTTAAGTCTCAGTGAAACTCAGAGTATTAAAACATGTGTGAAGAAATTTCACTTAAAATCACAACACTTTTTCTGCTCTCTTTCAAAGAGAAACCTATTAAATCAAGAAGTCCTTTTAAAAATTAGCTCTTTTCTACAGTGGGAATACAATTGAATGTACAGACTTTTCCCAATGACAGCTTTAAGTGGGAGAGCAATGATAAAAGATAATGTAAATATCACTTCAGTGCCCCTTTCCATCTGTGACTCACACTGTTACGTGCTTATGAGCTCCACATCTTGATATCCTGGGAAGCCTGCAGGTATTTTTTATATTTTATACATCTGAGGAGTCAAATTGTGGTTTTCTTTTTTCCCCCTATTTCTTTTCTCTTTCTTTTCTTATTTTTTTTTAATTAAATAAGTTTTTAAATAAGCAAAGGCTTGATGTTTAAGTGTGAAATTAGGATTTTTGATTTGTCTGTTGACAACATTCCAGACCTTTGTGGTCCACTGAAGTGCACCACAGCTGCACAATCTTTTCTGGGTAGCACTGCAAGACTATAACTTACATAAAAGTGTGATAATAAAAATGTAAGGTAAAAATACTACCTGCAACTTTACCTTTTTCTTCTAGTGGGTTTGAAATCACAAATACATATTTGTCTTAATCTCTGAGACTTTCTGGCACATTAAAGCACAGCAAAAGGATCATAAGTCACCTCGATTATTATGGCACTGTCTAAATTTCAGTGAACAGACTAATCCTTCTCTGCCTTGCCCTCTTCTTCACATTTTGGTCTTCTGGTCTGACCACATCTTACCTGGACTATGTGGGACGGGTGGCCTCCTGCCCAATGGCTGCTGTGGTGTAACTGCTCTAACAATTGTGCTGTTGTTGCTTTTTGGTGTAAAGCAAAAACATTTTCAGTTTTAGTTTCTGCATCCCAATTCCTGGATAATGCACCTCAGTGTGCTGGGAGTTTTGATTAACATGTAGAGCTCTGAGACTCTTCAGCAAAGGCAGCAGGGCAGAACACTGTTTTTCAAATTGCATTGCAGGGGGAGGCTCATTAGATCTGCAATAAAGTTACCTGATCATCAAAGGCAACAGCTCCCATTGGCTTCTGTGGATTGAGTTGTAGGCCTGAATGAGCACAGTCTCATTTATTAAGTCCTTGTTCATGGCCTCATAGTATTTCTCTCTGGCTAGTGATTTGCTCTGGTTCTTCTTCTGATATGCTCCTTAGTAGAAACATTCTCACAGAGATACAACATATTACCTCCCCAAATGAAAACATTCCAGCGAAGTCATCATTTATGGCCATGACTTGAGAGGAAATGTTTCATGATTCTGAGGTCATTTGCATTTGGATTAATCTCCAAAAGCTCTGCTGAACCTTCCTCCACTAACAAAGTTGCCTATAACTTTCACATTATCAAATAGGTTACAGTACTGTACCTTTCACTTTGGGTGTTTACCCTATTCAGAAATAGTAGACATTGCTTAAGTCTTTCAGAGTGATCTGGGCATTTCAAGGATCATGTGTTCAATGAAGTTAAATGTTTCCCCTCAGGTATCCCTGGAGGAGTGGGCTAAAAGCTTTCTTGATATTCAGAAGATTGCTATTTTTCAGCACTAACGTTGCTTTAACTGAATGTGAATATTCAACTACTGGGTGCAGGAACAGTGAAATGGAAACCACCAAAAGAACAAGTCCAAAGTGTAGTAACCAGCAGCACCAATTCCATCTGGAGGCTGGTCCCTGGTGTTGTGCTCCAGAGACTGATAGTGAGGCCAAATTAACATTTCCACTGGTGTTGTGGATGATGGGACAGCAAATACCCTCAGAAAATGCTCAGAAACATACTCTGAGGAGTGACTGCTGCAGTGGATCAGGTGCCATTAGAAGAGATCTAACAGTTTAAAGAAATGAGCAGGCAGGAATATAATGGAGTCCAATGGAAAATGCAAAGCCCTGCATCTGGGAAGGAATAACCCCAAGCAGAACTACAGGCTTGATACCAACTGTCTAGAAAGCAGCTTTGCAGAAAAAGACCTGGAGGTCCTGGTGGTCAGCAAACTGAGCGTAGCCAGTGATGCATCTTTGTGGCATTGAAGGTTGAGACCATCCTAGGCTGAATTAGGAAGAGCATTACCAGCAAATCAAGGAGGGGAGGGATCCTTCCCCTCTAGTCTGCCTTGGTGAGGCACCTGAGTGCTGTGTCCAGCTCTGGGCTTCCCAGTGTGAGGCAGACAGGAGCACATGCTGCAGGCAGCCAAATAAAAGAGCACAAAGGTGAAGGGATCAGAGCACCTGGCACATAAGGGGTGGCTGGCACTGCTGAACTGATCATCCTGGAGAAGTGAGAGCTCAGGGAAGATCTCATTCATGTCTATAACTACCCAGGAGAGCAAAGATGATGAAGTCAGACCCTTCTCAGATCTATCCAATATCACAAAGAGAAGTAATGGACATCTAAAAATACAAGACATGGCATTGAAACAATGTGGAAAAAACACTTCTTGACTGTGAGGGTGGTCAAACAATAGTGCAGGTTTACCCCAGGGGCTCTGGAGTCTCTGTCTTTGAGAATGTTCAACACCCAGATACAATCCTGAGCAATCTGGACCAGCTGACCTTCCTTGAACAGTAGGTTGTACTAAACCATCTCCAGAGGTTTCTGATCGCATCTTTTTGTAAACCTATGACACAATTTGTTTTGGTTTCCATCACACAATACTAATAAACACAGTAATTCCTTCTGTTGCAACCAAATGTGCTTAATTGAAAAGATGAAAATTACTTCTATTCTAATCCCTAAATCATAATTTTCTTTGCAAAATAGAAGAAACTGAAGATTAAAATGACTCCACGAGTAAAGCCTATGTACTTCCACAAAGATGAAAGAATATTTGCTACTATAATTTACTGCGACATGGCACTGCCTAAGTAAAGACAGAATGGATTTGCTATCTCTGAATGTTAAAGAACAAGGAAAAAAAAAACCCAAACAGCCAAAATTGTTTTCCTATTCCCTCTCTTTGTGTTTTTTTCCTCTGAAAATGTTAATCCATACACTCATTTTGTGTTCATAACTTAACTCCATCCCACTCTCTCTCCTCTAATCTTTTATTTGCTTTCTTTCCTGAAAAATCCTTGTTCGGACATGTCTAGACTGATGGGCAAGAAGCAAATCAGGAAACTTTATCTCTGAGCTCTGGCATTCACTTTAGTTAATTGAAATCTTTCAGGTCTAGCAAATCCACTTTTATTTCTCAAACTAGCTAGGCGAGAGTCACAAAAGCATCATTGCACAATAAAAAGAAAAGAGCTAAATGTTACTTCTGACAGGATTTGCAATGAACTTTTACAAAAGGAAAAAAACTGCGAAGAAGTTTATAGTAGCCTCCAAATATGAACGTGTCATATTCTTAGCCCAACAAGTACTTACTGCTACTTTGTACAAATACATTGCCCTGGAGAGATGGAACCCTCATTTATTATGCTCGGAAGGTGTAGGTAAACCTCACACCTTCCATGGTGATAGACAGTTTTCACTACAGCAATATCCTTCTGTCACAAAGCAGCTTTCTACTGTACTGTGAGATTCTCTGAATTTGCACTTATGTTTCTCTTTGAATTAGTTTATCTCTTTATTAGCTTATCTCTTGTTTACAAAGATTCTCACTTCATCCTTGGTGCATCATCTTTTTAGCAGAAGAACTTACAAGCTTTGGCTGCTCTGGTCTACCTCCAGATGAAGACATGGAAATTGAGGATATCCACAAAAAAAAAAAAGAGGTAGAAAATTGCCATGCTAAAATTCAAGCTTTCACCTACATATTTCAAGTTTCTGCCTGACCAAACACTTCTGTGAAAGAAATGAGAATCTTTGCTCAAATAAAAAGAAATAATTTTTAAAAAGTTATGCTATAAAGCTTAATGCTTTATGACATTCAGGTTGCTGAAACAACTAATAGCCAGTCAACCAGAAAACTATAACTAATCTCTGGCATGCAAGAGGCAATGGCTGCCACTTTGAAGTAACTCAAAGCTCAGGTATTCACTAGTCTTACCACACTGCCCTCTCTCCCCTCCAACAGAACAGCTTTTGGGTGCCTTCTCTTTTCTTCCAGGTTTTCTCTTCCACAGGAAAAGGAGAAGGATTTCTCTTTTGCTAGGAGAACTGTGTCAATGAAATTGTACTTTTTTGATCAACATTCAGCTATCTACCAAAGAAATGAAACTGAGCTTCCCATTGACCAAGGGGACAGAGAATAAGATACTAACAACTTTAGTGTAGTTAACTGAAGGCAAACAAGTGAGATTTAACCTGTTCTTATCTATGGCAAGAACAGCATTCAATAATTTTTTCCCCTACTGAGTAGTGCTGTTGTAAAAAGTCTTGTACTTGTACTTCTGCACTTATGGCTTTTTCAACCACTGACTTTCTTCCAATCA
Organism: Motacilla alba alba; assembly: GCF_015832195.1. Taxonomy (NCBI): domain Eukaryota; kingdom Metazoa; phylum Chordata; class Aves; order Passeriformes; family Motacillidae; genus Motacilla; species Motacilla alba. Next base: position 29,704,049 of record NC_052022.1, on the reverse strand, counting down.
CTTTGCTACTAACTCTTACAATTCTGAGTGTCATGATGTCCAAAAGTTTCTGTCCTGGGGTTCCTACAATTGTACAAGCCCTAGTTTTCTTTTTCTAAAAAGCAAAACTTAAGTTGCAGCAAGAACTTGGAAAAATAACTTGAAAAAAATCTAAGAGAATAATTAGAAAAGTGTGTCACGAGGGAGTTTCTTTAAAATCACTATTTTTAAGCAAGTCTCAGCATTTTGAATGTCTGACTTTAACAATATTGCTTAGCTGTACAGCATAAGAAAATTGTATTTCTGTAGGACCAACTCAATAGTTCATGTTTCAACACATCTTAATAATTAACTAGCACGGTTTGGGAACATAGGTCAGCCAGGCTTCTCATTTCTTTTGAGCAAAAATAACATATACAAGGTTGTGATATGCCTAATATAAAAATAAAGTCTTGTCCCTATGCAGTAATTATTTTAACAAGTTTTTGGCTGAAACAGCAAGAATCTTTGTGACTGCTGAACATGCACACCCACCCGTTTAAGAGTGCAGAATTCCCTTCGTGCCCACTCTTTCGGGCCCAGCCCATGGAGGAAGGGATAGCTTTGGTTCTGGCTGTGGCTCTGGGCGCTGTTCGTGGTGCTGAAAAGATACTCCCGGGGCACGGGCACCGGCCGAGCTGTACCTGCAACTGCAATTTGTGCTTGCAGGATGCATTAGAATGACATCAAACAGACTTTTAAACATATTTGCTCAAAAGAAACTGTTTTAAAAATAACTGTTCCATGACACAAGTGTGCAGATCTAAAACTAACGGATGTATATTCATGGATCACCCTTGGATGACTCCATGCTATAGCAACTTTTTGATCTAATAAACAGACACAGGGCTTTTTTTCTTGTAGGTGACTGGCTGAATAATGTGACTAACTAAACACATACAAGTACTCTCAGGATTGTGGACTTTTTGCATTACTAAGAACCAAGTGACAGTTTTCTGACACCATGATTTTATTTTAGTTCACTTCCTGCAATCTTTACAGATGCAGAGCACCAATCAGCTTGCTGAATGAGGGGTTCTGGTTTCTGAGCCTTTTCAGCACTATGCAAGAAAAGTATTGAAAAAAAATGTGAAGCTTTTTTTGGTTGGTTGTTTAAAAACCCTTGATATTGTGTTCTTCTAGGAGAACTGTCAAGTAAACTGGAACAATGGAAGAGTTCAGAATCTTAGTAACACTATCATGAACAGAGTCTCAAAAAGCTTCTGCAAAACTGCATACCTAAAAATAAAAAGGCTGATACAAATATTTTATTAAAAGGAGATTTTCCTTTTGATAGCCAGCAGCCATAAACATCAAGCATAGCTACAGATAAAGGCGTATTTTGTTTTCACAGCTCTAAAACTTAGAAATACAAATATCAGAATTTTATATGGCGCCTGGAGAGAGAAAGCTCATTAAAAAACCACTCCCTCTGAGCATCCTGTCTATTGCTCTACCTGCCCCAACATTCACTGAGCTTCAAATGAAATAGCATTCCTGTTTACAGAGGGGGCCTCTTATTAAGTTCCCTCTTGTCAGAGCATCTTTGTGAGAAGATGGAATCAGAAGCCCAGCAGGAAGTCACTGACTTCCACTGGTGCTTTTACTACCTTTTTTAGCTTGGTTTTTTCCAAGCACAAAATTCAAAATTGAGTTGTTCCCTGTGTTGCACCATGCCCTAGGCAGATGAGGTCCATCTGTCAGACTCTAAGACATCCTCTATGAGCAGGCATATTTGAGCTGACAAAAGGGTTGAGGCTCATGGGCAGAGTACTGCTCACTGAGGGAATGTGGCTCGGAATTTGCAGGCACACTGAAGGAAAAGTTCTGGCGTCAAAGACTTGTATGGCTGTCCCTGTGGGAAATAAGCCAAACTAATGAGGAAAAATATTGAAAGATATTCCATTCTCCAGGCTCTCCTATGCATCCAGTTTTCTCTATTTCAGCTTATTAGTCTTCCTTCTGTGTCTCCTGCAGCAGCCTTTGTCAGCACATGAATAATTAATGATAATAGTCTCATCAACTTCAGGGCATAGTGCAAGACTCGTGGAGCAAATGTTGGTTGGGCTTGTCCTGCCTCGTGAAGTCTTTTCTTTCTCATAAGAGATCCCACAGAAGAAAAGATGTGTTCTCCTTCTTTGGTGTTCCTTGAATAGGCAAATGTACCAATAAGAATTGTGTGTTATCTCCTGCTATATAGATGTAGCCAGATCTTCTAATAAATGTGAACATTCAGTGAATATCTAACACAACCCTGTTAGAAAAAAAAAGCTGGTTTTACTTTAATCTCTTTAAATCCAGCCACAAGATTATTTTTGTTGTTTTAGCATCACATGGTCTTATAATATCACGGTTACATTGTGTTACCCAGGATTACTTCATAAATTTTAAATGGAAAAAAAAAAAAAAAAGGGCAGTGGAACTGTTTCAGTCACAAACTGTTTCTTATGCACTCCCCAAATGGGTTTGTCCACTGAAGGTGTCAGCACAAAACAGATGAGCAAGGAGAACCTAAGAGATCTGTTATGGCTCACTATTCCTGCAAGTAGTGATACAACCTCTCACCACTGCTCCATGTTTCTCCTACTTTTAATCCCTTCTCAAGTCCATAATGGGAAATTGAGTTACAATGAATCTTCCCTTTTTGGCTATGACTATAAATGAGGCATGGATAAAGTAAGCACCAAATCCTACCTTTGATAAACAGATTGCCAAGTTAGGCTGCAAGATGCAAATGCTACAAATAAAAGAGGTCCATGCATCTGTTTTTTAAATCACAGCATGCTTTCCTCCAGGGTGGACTGCAATTGTGATAAGCAGGAACACCTGAGGTTCCATTTAAGCTCCATTTTATGAAAATGTGACAAATTGTTGAATACCACTACAGTTGAATAAAATGCCATATCATTAACCTAAGCACTGCAAATTATGCCCATTTATCTTATTAGGGAAAAAAAGAAAATGTCAAAATAGACCATCAGGAGTTTCAAAGTGTATGACTCACATAAAATAACCCCTCAAAAGAAATCTCTTCTTAAATCTGCCAAGAAACAGTAAAGTCACTCTTGACCACAATGAGAATGCACAGATAATAAATTGCCCAAGTCTCCAGAACTCAAAAATGCAAGTAATTTAATTGAAAAAACATAGATGTTTTAGAATAAACAACTATAACACAAATCTATTTATGAAACGTACTTAATATGGTTGTGTCTTCATTTTTTAATTTTAGCATAAGCATAACAACATGACCTCTAGGTGTTAGAACACCATTAAAAATGTTTGAAAAAACCGTGTGTTTTGAAAGCAGTCCGTACTACTGGCAGTGCTTTTTAAGTACGAGTACATCTTTCACTGTTGAGTGGATCAAGAAAACCTCTGGTGCTGATTTGAAATGAGTCTAAACTCAGAGAAAAATACCAAAACAAATCTGGTCAGATGGCTATTGTTTGTAGTAAAAAGGAGTAAACTCAGCAGAACTGGAGGAAACAGCACATTAGGACTGTTTTTTTAATAAACTGGAGCATACCTTGCAGTAAGACACATAAACATCAGCCTGGGCATGTGCTTCCATCTGCTCCTGAACTTTAGACCTTAGCCAGGGTCTTTGTTTGAATGTTGTGAACATTCAGGCAGGGGAAGGAAGAATGAGACAGAGCCAGCCAGGTGCTGGTCAGCATTGCTGTGTGAAACAGCCTCTTCACACTGCAACAGCTCCCAGAGATGCCTGGCTTGTCAGTGTCCCCTGAACAGGAGAACAACCCAAGCTCCCCCTTCCCAGTGTGCTGTGATTCACTTATTGACAGTCAGCTGTCCAAATTTGACAGGTGTTTTGCTGGTTTGAATTGCTTCTTTCCTCCATCCCAGTACAAAAATAAAAACTAGCCCACTGTTCAACTCTCCACACATTTTGGTAACTTGCTTTTCTGGTATGTTTTAATTGAGTAAACTTGAATTGACTTAAAAGAAAGAAAAAAAACCCTGAGAGGCAGACCAGCAAATATATTGAAATTCACTTTGCCTGCTTAGTATATAATGAATGATGACAGCACTGGCTTTAAGGAGATAATTATTTTCATAGTCCATAAGAGTGAATATTTACTGGAGACACTTAGAAGAATTTCTTTGCATGAGTGAACTAATAAATTTTAATGAAGACAAGTGCGATATTTGGGGTTATACAATTAAAAGCAAACATATAACATATTTAGCAAATTGAAAACCTACTAGCTGCATGTATAAAATACATATTTGTTTTAGCAGTATTTTGTAATTTTTAAAAACTATGCACTACATCTACTTTTAATTAAAGTTCTAAACTTTTTTCCATGTTTAATACTAGTACCCATAGCACCCAAAAATGTAGATACTACAAATATGAAGCAATTTATTAAATAGCCTAAATAAACTGCAATTTAGAAATGAACTCAAGCCTTGCCCAGAAGAAAACAACACAAAACCAAACCCCAACCACCCACAATCCAATATCCCATTAAACAGAAGGCAACATTGAAAGTTGAAATAAAGGAACTTCAAAGCAGGGGGCAAGAGGAACAGTGGCTTGTGGACTGGGCCATAAACTGTGGACAGTTCATAAAAATGAACTGGTTTATATTTTAAATGTAATAAGTAAAATCTGCGGTCATACTTTCAGCTGCTTGCATCGCTTGTAGGAGAGATAAGATCTTTATCTCTTGTTGCTACTTATGACACCCACTCACTGTCATCTAGTGAACTCTGCCAGTCTCACACGGTGACTTTGAAAATGTCTAAGCAAACAGATGACTCTCCACTCTGACTCCTAGAACAAATATGTTTGCTTTTACACTCCTGCAAACACACACACCCTGATAACTAATGAAATGAGTCTTAAAAAGGTCTTAAAACAGAGAACATTGGCACTACACTGGTCCTGTAAATTCCCTTGTGTTTTCCCACAGTATCCAAGCTCAGGATATAATACCCATCTTCAATATACAGATGGTTTCTGCAGCCCAGCAGACCCTTTACCTGCCCAAAGCAGCCCCACAACCTGCAGTTATTTCCCTTTCATTTCCTGGCATTACAAAGTAAGCGCCAGACTGTCAAGAGTTCCCCTCTAAGAAGAGGATTTTCCTCTGAAATCCCATTTATTTAGATAAGCAGTAAAAGTGACATGGCAGCAGAAAGAGAAGAAAAATGATGTTAATTTGCTATGTGGAAAAACCTCCACGCTGAGAACCAGGACTTCATTATCCCAGAGCACTTTTTGAGTGTCAAAAGATACTGTGCAGTATTCAAACACAACATGATGACACTCCAGGCAGGTCTGGGAGAAAGGCAGAAAAACAGCCAAGGAGGAAATAGCACAGTTAAACAAATCCAGAGCAGATGGATAACACAAACAGCAAAAGGAAGATATAGAAAGAAATTGCTAGGCATAGAAAGAAAATACTGTACCACCCTAATTCTATACAAGTGCAAACCTCCTGTCTGCACCCTGTTGGAACACTCTCAGCATTCCAGTACAAATATCCTAAAAGACTGGTATGAATGTTGCCACTTCCCCCCCGTATTAAACTGCCTCATGTTACCTACTTCTGCAAGCGCACATATAGCTACTCCACTCTGGAAGATATACAGCCATCTCAGGAGAAATCTCTAGTCTCATTTAATTCAGCAAGGTTATCAATAATTCTAGAGTCCTGTGTGTTAATTTTGCATAGAATTGAAAGCGATTCCACGTCAGGCATGTGGAGTTTTAAGCAGTTTGCCTGAAAGCATTCGCTATTCCTCATGAAAAGTCAGTCAAGCAATGTTGATTTTGGACTTGTACTTTGTGCCATGTAATAAGCAAAATGCTTCAAACCCCATGTAACAGCATGGCTGTTGTGGGTTATTCATTGTGATATTTTCCATAAACTACCAATTGTGTCTGCCCAGATAGTGCTAAGCCCCGTATGCTCTTTTTTGGCGAGCCAACTGCATTCAACCTACCAGATTAATGACACTTATAAATAAATAAAAGCCTACAATTTACTGTTAATAGAAGACCAGCTGGCATCCTACAGTGGAGCTGAAGGTGCAGCATGCACTGACAGAGATTGGTGAGAGGTTGCTGACTCATTTTTCATTTATTTTATGGGTGTTTTTCAGCACAAGGAGCTTACAAGCTATGATGCAGCTATCTGTGGCTGACTTCTAACTCAACCTCAGAACAGAAATCAGTAATTAAAGTTTAATATGCAGCACTGAGACTGTCTGCATCTCTCAAGGGGCCACTAGAAGGAAATTAGCAAAGAGCAATGCAAGTTTGCTAGAAGGATTTGATAGGCAATTTTAAATTCATCTGCTTTGATTGGAAAATGGAAAATGCACAACTGGGGCACCAGTTGTGTCCTTCCTGCAAGTTTTGTGTCTAAATAAACACAGCACATGGCAAACTTTGAACTAGCCCCATGTAAATCCCTGCAATTGCCATGGATTTGTGCTGCAGAAGTTCCCTAATCTATCCTGATACCCCAAACTCCCCCAGCATAAAACACTGTCATGCAGAGCCGGGCGGAAGGAGAGCAGACAGACAACTGAAATTAGATGCTGATGAGATGCCAAGAGAAGATTGCTTCTAATGCTGTGCCACACCAGCAACTGAATAAGATGAAGCCTTTTTAGCTGAAACAAGAATCAGCTTGCAGCACCTTTGGTTGTTTGTGCAAGAGAAAGGCTTTCTTGAAAGGTTATTCAAAAGGTTCAAGGGTTTTGAAAGGTTGTGGGATTCCAGAAAGCTCATAAGTTTAAAGAATACTTTACCACTCTGAGTTCTCATTCATTTCAAGTGAAAGCAGTTCCTTACCTGCATTATTTATGCTTTGTACTCCCACCAAGCCATCTTTCTTTATGCAAATCAAGCAATGCCAGCAAATTCCCTCTGTGCCCAAGATGACTTCTTCCCACATTTTCCAGTGCCCTCGGTTTGCAGAAAGTAACCAAAGGGAATTATTTCTGCATCCTGGGTTATAGAATAGGTACTTCAGAGATGTATTTCACAGAAGATTTTCTGGCCTGGTTAGCAAAAGAACAGAAAGGCTTGTTTAGCCTGCTCTACACTTCCATTTCTTCTAGATCAGCCTCTATTACAGCTCTCTGCTGTTCATGGCTGCAGGTGGCCATTTACTAGCAAAAGTCTCCTATGTATAGTTTCAAAATCAGCTTTTTGGCATGACATCAAAGGGAGGCAGCATAGGATCTTTAGGCTGGAAACTCTTTCACTGAGTTTTCTTCTCTGCAAGGAGAAGGTTTACATGTAAGATTTCTGTTCCCTGCTTCCTTGTATTTCAGGAAAGAACGAAATCTAGCTATATTAATTTCAAGCACGCAATGGTACTTGGAATATGGAGCAAAAAGCTGCCCTAAAAGAGTGCAAGACACATTTAAGACACAGGACTGATGTGCAGAGTCCAGCAGGCATTGCTCTCTCCTGCACCAGCTTCTGGAAAAGAAACTTTCCTGCTGCTGGCCAGAGCAGTAGTTGAAAGTAGTTGAAAGATTGCCTGGTTTGGAAAGGAGCTGGTACTTGTAGAGATGCAGATCCCTGGCTATGAGAAAACAATTGCTATTTTGAGTCAAGTAGCTCAAATAAAGAAGTGCATGGTATCAGCTGCTAATCTAAGCAAATCAATGTCATTTTGATGAGCGCAACGGGAATTTGAAGAAAAATTGCCATGTTCACAAATTCACTTTTCTTTTGAAAGTCCCCATGTGTACAAGCTTATCTAAGCTTAATTGAAGCCAATGAAGTGCAACTTTTGAAAAACAATTTAAGGGCCTTTCAGAGGTGTCTAATTAATGATTATAGTCACCAGGGCAAGTTGTCCAAAAAAAAAAACCAAAAGACAGAGAAGCTTATGCCTTTGTTCAGAGTTATGAAAACCAAGTAACAACCCAGAGAGAAAGTTTTTTTTTATTTGACACACAGCTTCTAATGAATATAGCAGTTTGGACTCTAATAGAGTCACTAATTTTCATTTCAAATACAAAAGGCTTATGTCAACATTAAGATTAAACATGCGAGGGAAGTAGAGGAACAAGTTTTGGTTTTTTTTTTAATAAGGATAAAAGTATGCTGATTTTCTTTTCCTTGTTCTGGGAAATGTTTCACTTTTCCCAAAGTGTTCTGTCTTTAATACAGCTTGATACGAAGGAAGAGAGAGGAACAGGACAAAATTTAAAGACTGAGGACTTTTCTCCAGTGAAGGACTCCTGTAAAAAGTGTCTGAACTTCAACAGAGTTTAAAAGAAATAATTTTCTTCCAAACCCATGAATTATTTTGATGAAGAAGGTGCTGCCTACCAGAAGCAAAGTGCAAGGAACACATCACACTGATCTGATTCCATTTGTCTAAGCAAGTTAGCCCATGTACCTAATCTGTGAAACTCAAGTGCTCCTAATGCTTGCTCAAGGAAAATATCTTCCCCTACTCTACCAGGCTGCAGGATTGTCCAGAGGCCCTAAGAATCCTCATCAACATCCTTAAAGCATCAACAGCCATGATGGGAGCAGTAAATAATAAACACATGAAGAGTTCTAAAAGACAAGCTTAGCTTATCTTCTCTCCAAGCCTTTGTATCTCCCCCGTCCCACTGGTGAGGTTTTATTAATTTTTATTGCATATCCTCCACTTTAGTCCCACAATTTAACTCAAAGAGTTAAACTCAGAGACCAACACTGTCATTCGTATAGCTGGAGGAAAAAGTCAGGAAATTGTGATTTCTTTTCCCCCTTGGGGCTTCACTTGACAGGAACATATTTAGGACAATTCCTTCTACTCTCAAATTCTCCACCTTCTCTCTTATTTCTGCATAATAAGTTTTAATCTGACTCTGTTATGCAAACTTTGTTATGTTGGGTTAACATCTTTCCTTTCATTTTCTAAATGCTCTAACAATGATAATGATAGCATGATGTATTGCTAAGCCCTTATGTGTTTGCAAGCTGGCAGAGCTAAGGGGAACCTTGAGGGGGATGGCAAACTTCACCAAACCTGCTTGGGTACCCAGTGGTCTGACCATGGTCTGGCACATGTTCTGCTTGCAGCTGGCAGACACATTTCATAGCTTTCTATCTAAATATTTGGATCCCTCAAATTAATTTTTCTTCCCCCTCCCCACCAGCTTGACACAATATTTTGAACAGATGATGCACCAGAAATGATGCGTGTTCGCTTCTTATAAATAATTTTGTTTAAAAATATTAGCCTCATTGCTCTGAGAACCCAGCTAATCATTACACAGATTTATTTACACTGTGAGCCTTCAAGCTACTGTAATTGTCTCATCCTCCACAATTGTATCAGGGCACCACTGAAGGCAATAAAAGAGTATGCAGTAAGTGTCTTTTCCACAACTTTTTTTTACTTGTATTGTCAAAATATTACAGTGTCTATGAGGGGGTAATTTTGTTGCTACCTGATTCAAGGACAACTTTATAAAAAAAAAAAAAAAACAAATGAAAACAGAAGAGCTTACCAAGGGTGCAGACACACTATTTAAACAGCAACCTTATAATGATCCAAAGCTTGCCATTTCATATTTTTACTTAATGTTTGTCGATATAAGCTAGTAAAGATTAGTGCAAAGTTATTTTATAATGAGCAAGAGCACCCTTTGTGTTTACAGCTGATCAATAACAACTTGAGATGAGAACTGTGATGCAGAAACTGTCTTTTTTCCTGCTAATTTAGCAGAGAATAAGGAGGGGCTGTACCACTGCCACACACTAAACAAATAATGCTATTAATTAATAGAAATAGAACCCTGAAAGTGTGTTCTGAAATCTTGCTTAAGTAAACTGCAGTTATGACAAAACCACCTGAAGCTGCCAAAAGCACATACAGATTAAAAAAAATTCTTAAAGAATGAGAACAAATGGAATTTCATATTGCTTGGGAAGCTTTGTCTTGTTTTTAGACTCTCATAGCAAAAAGCTCTTCATGTGTCCACCAGTAGCTGAAGACACATACAGAACCAAATTCTCTCCTATTTACAGCATTACATGCATCAGGCCAAAATAATCTGGTTAGGACAATGCAGAGCCACCAGCAAGCCAGATCATACAAGAGAACCTGACCCACTGCCACTAATATTGTGTTGCCCCTGGACAGCTCTGATGCAGCACCATTATGCTGCTGCCTAATTGCTTCCCCCCGCAGTAACCTGCAGGTCCTTCTAGAAAAGCAACCAGCCCTGCTGCTACAGGAGACTGGCTGAATTCTGCACAGAACTCAAAGTCAGGTTCATTGCCTAATAAAACAAAAAGCTTAGTCTCAGAGCGAGAAAAAGCCTTTTCTGCACAAACAGGGAAATAAAGCCTTTGCAAGCCTCCTGCTGCCGGGCACCATTTTGTGGAGATGGCAACATCTGAGGCATTGGAATAGCGAGGGCCTGGCAGAAGGGCTGACAATGAGCCACCATACTGTGGGTGTCAGGAGCCTCACGTCAGCAAAACAGCATTCACCAGCTGGAGGCCCACAAGTGCCAGTTTTAATTATAAACTTTATTTTCAAATAGAGCTCACAGTTTGCTCAGGGTACACTTCATGCCATCAGAGCATTTGAGCACTGCACCAGCCAAATTGGTGGCTTGCTATGTTCTTAGAAAAAGAACTGTAGACCTAAAATACTTGTGTTCTTTCAGAAGAACAATAATCTTTTGCAGTCAATTTGTCAAGGATTGTGTTATCCAGATGTACAAGTAAAATACCTAATGATTTCAGTACACAGAATTATTACTCTCTGCTCTACTTTCACTTTTAGACTCATGATTATTCCTTTTATATTTTTATTTCCTACGAAGTCAATGTTCTTACTTCTACAAATTTAGTACATGTACATTCACCTAAATGTTGATTTAAATGTTTATTTTGGGTTTGCCAAGGAGATTGTTGCTCAGTTTTGCATACCTTGATTCCATTGTACTCATGCCACAGCTCAGGAGGCAGAAAATATGCACATGAAAAGAATTGGTCAGTCAGTTTGTGATTTCACCCGTGCTTTCCAATGTTCATTTGGCACAAATGAAACATTTCACTGCTGCTCTATCCCTCATTCTTCATTCTTTTGTTTTATAACCATCCCTCTTTTTCCAACCATTGCTGTAGTACATTTAATTAAGGATTCCATTCTAAACTTTTGGTATTAACATTAGGAAGGTCTTAAAGTGTTAATTTCTTCATATATTACACAGAGCCTTATGTGTACATATACCTACATATGCATACATACATAACATTATTCATGCATTCTTTTGAATCATCTTGGTATCACGATAATAGAACTTTAGAAACAGTAAATATGAGTTTTAAAGGTATTATTTTTCCAGTCTGTTTCAAATAATTCTGATCCACCAGAAAAATATAAAAAATATAATTTGTTATCACAAATTATATCCATTCCTCCTTGCTGCTCTAAGCTAGTTTGAAACAGCATACAAAGAGGTTTCAGGTAAGGAATTCTCCTGACAAAAGCTGCTTCATAATACTTTTAGCAACTAAAATCTGATGTAAAAAATGTTGCACCCAGTTTATTCCATAAGCTGAAAAATGATGCAGTGTTGATCACCTATGGTGAACAGATCTCATGCATTAATTAACTGCTTCTAAAACTGTCAATTTAGATTAATGGAGAAAATTCTACTAGAGATGAAAACTGTCTCACTACAAAATAAAGCATCTGAGTGACAGACTGGTAATCTGCATTTAAAAAAAAATGGAGGAGATGTGAATGAAAGGACAGAGACATATCAGATATATGCTGTCAAAAATCTCTTCTAGAACTTGCTTCACTTAATTCCTTTATACCACACTGACAGGGATGATGTATCATTTAGTACTTTAAGAGATTCTCCAGTAAGCCAGAAAAGTGATGAGCAGCTCTTGTGACCCTGGCACCCAGAATAATTATGATTATCTGCACTATTTAGCCTGAAAGGAAACGGACAGTGTTCATGGTCTGTTAGCTCAGCTATGATGTTTGATAATCTATACACACAAGTCATTGGAGGTCACTCAACCTTAGAGTACTTCAAGCACACTTAGTTAGCCTTTACTGAATGGTGAAGTGCAAGTGCCCCATTTCTATTGCTATGACACTATTGAAAGACTGGAACTGCTGAAGGATGAAAATAATTTCATTTTATGTCTGCTATGTAGAAAGATTTGAATATACTCAGTTGTTTGGTTGGACTGTAAATATGAAAAGCCTGCTAGGATGTCGAGGGAAGTGAAAACCAAGCAGATGGAAAATGAAGCTGAAGAAAATTAAGCTGATTTTGTGCAACTGGTTAGAAGTGTTACCAGAATCTTCCCCTTCACCCAAACACAGACAAAATCCCCAACTATATAAGCATTCTTTAGCTACAAGTTAGCCTGAATTGAGTAACAAAAGCATAACAATGGTTCTGTATATTTGTTTTCCAAAAAGTAAATACAAAAGTAGCGTCTTGGTTGCATGATTAATGTTTTTTTATATTAAATTGAAGTCACATTGGAATTTTACTGACTTATTAGAATTTGAAGAGGTGTTATTAAAGGCAAGTGCGATATAAAAAATGGACTAAACTACTAGACAAAGTCATTTAAATTTTAGAAACAAAGGGGGCTAACTACCTCTATAGACCAACTCCATGGATTTTTGGCCTCAAGGGGAGTAGCCATGGCATCATCACAGAGGAAAAAAAAAAAAGAGGTATGTCAAAAGAGGTCCTTTCCAATGAGAAAGAGCTATTTAATAGATCTATGCTCACTGAAAACCATGCTGCATTTTCTAGCCACTTTGGGGAGCAGATTCACTTCATCTTTCAGAGATAATGTCTTTTTCACTGTTTCATGCATACAGAAAGCATCAGATGGAGTGGGCACAAGAATATTTTTTCAAAGGCCAATTTTACATTCTAGATTTGAAAAAGTACAATTCAGAACAAAAGTTAAAAGATTACATATAGGTATCCAACTGCTATGGAAAGTTTTCCAACTTTTCCAGAGATCAATAGTCTCACACTGATACAAAATTAAGAGTGTGGAGACTTGGCCCTCAGTATTGATTCAAGACATCTCTATGACTTGACTGTGTTTGTAACAGTAAAAACTTCCCAATGTATAATCTCTTTATAAGTGCATTGTAACCCTTTAGGACAGTGTATTCTGTGCTATTCTTTGTTGTTGCAAATTCTGCTTCTAAGGCAAAAAAACCCCTCCAAACAAAAAAACCCCTAAAACCAGAGTAGTAAAGCTGCAGACTGTGTGTGTGTGATTTTGTGAGACCTCCCTAACTCCCTGGGTACTTTTCTGATGCTGCAATTTCTTCTATGCAATTAATCTTTACTATGTGCCCAATTTTTTTTGCAATACTTTCCACCCTCACAAGCTGTGTGAACCAATGGTGAGAGGAGAACAAGGCTCTTTGTTCCCCTCATGGGTCTTCTCTCACTGCTTTGCTTACCAAGAGGTAACTACTGAGCCCAACCCAGGCACAGCAAAAATTTCACAAAAACTCATTCTGGGTAAGCTGGAAATGCCTCTAAGAACAATCTGAAGATTTTTTTCCTTCTCCTCAAAACTTAAAACCAGCAGCAGTTTGATATTTTTTTTTTTATGTTTCCTCCCCACCACCCTTCATATGTTGTGTTTATAAGAGTCTCAGTCTTAGGACAAAAGCTTGAGCTAACTTTTTTTTTTCCCAAATTTGCTTCCTGAAATAACCTCATTCTGGATATTTGTTGTAAAATTATTACTTATAAATAACCAAACTAAATACACACACAGTTCTGCTGAAGCTTTATGGTGGCAAGATGGTGTATTTAAATCAGAGGCTGAAAAAAGATCAATACACAATTATTTTTAAATACATCTCTGTTATTCTGTTTTTCTTTGGATTTCTCTATTAATCTTGAATTAATTTTCTTTTTGCAATAGTTATAATGCCATTATTGGGTTTTGTATCTAAAATACTTTAAAATAGAAAGAGCACCAAGTATTTTAATATATTATAAGGGAATCTATATCCAGGTAACAGATCAAAGCTGTATATTTCATTTTTACAACCAAATAAAATTGCATATTCCTTAGTTTAGCACAAATAATTCATGCTGTGGCAAAGAATGGTATAAAGAGCTGTCAGAAAAGGATGCAGGTATTCCTTTTTTTTGTTCTATTTAAAGCAGTACATTTTCTGTTCTAGGAAGTACCTGTGATCACTAAGAAAAATATTAATACCTCAACACTTATCCTACAGTGGCCATGCTCACTGTGCCTGCATTTCTATTAATGAAAATCCTTTCACTGAGCTCAGCATCAGTTGTATAGCCTGCTCTTCTAAGTTGCAGCCTAGACACGTACTCAGGACAACTTCTCAGTCAACAACCCCAGAACAGTGTTGGAAAAAGAAGTTATGCACCTTCATCTTAGCTCTCCTTTTCATCACAGAAGCCAGCTTGCTGGTTTTATTTGGGTTTTTTTTTTCATGGTAGAATAAAGGAGGAAAAAGTTTGCCCGCAGCTACTTTTCAAGAATTGGTCTCTTCTCGCTGCTGGCCATAATATAGCTCTAGTGTTTAGTGAATAGCTCATGAACATATTGAGTTTTCTTATATTGTGGATTTTCTTGATTTTGAAGGGTTTCTAATCTGGCATTGAAATTTGATTGTACCACCCCAAGTTTCAGTGATTGCAAATTAAGAACATAAACTGTAATGTGCTCCAGGGCTAAATGACTTTCTCCCTAAACTTAGAATGAAGAAAGCATGATAAAAGTAGTTTTAAGTATTTCAATCCTTAGATAAAGCTTGATACCTCTTCTCTCTCCTCAGTCATCCTCCTTAACTCTCTCCCATAAAGTTTATTTAAGTCAAGGAATGATAAAAAGTCAAACGTAAGCTATTAAAAACTAAAGTGCACCTCAACACAAAGACAATTCAACTACCCTTGTACTAATCAAAATTCAAAGCAGCTTGAGATTTAAGCACTGTCACTTTCTCATTCTAACCTTCCCCTCACATTATATTTTCCTGGTTCATCAAGCACCCCTGCCAATTTTCAGATGCGTACACAAAAATTGTTGTTTCTCATAGGTCCCAGAAGCTCCCTTATGGAACCAGGAAGCAGAGTTTGATGACAGCAAGCTTGCTCAGCATCTTTCTTTCCTCAAAGGATGAGGAAAAGGGTGCAGAAAGGAGATATGGCAGCCAGAGAAAACAGGGTGATATTTATCATTCAAGGGAGCAGGAGACAATTTTGCTTAATCATAGCTTTGTTTAAGTAGCATCAAACTCTTCCTGCAATGCTATAAACCTCTAATTGCTCCATTGCCTTACTTTCCAAGGAAACTTCAGCTTGAATATCAACAAACAACTCCAGTTGTTGACAGAGAAGTGAGAGTGATTAGAAACATAAATAAAATTAACTATGAGGGGGGAAAAGTAAATCAGAAATTGAGTCACTGTCAATGCTAAATAGAGCTGTTGGCAGTAGGGACGAAAAATCCCAGAGCCTAACCCAAAGAAAACAGCTCAGAGTAGTAAGGCTTTTGTGCAGCAGATACTATGAAAGAATTCAGATTCATGGAGAGAACTTGATTTACAATCACAAATGGATAAGGTCTATAGGCACAATGGAGAGCAAAGCTACTGGACAAAACACAGACATCTTTAGTTCAGGTTCCAGGCCATTCAGTCATCCATCCTATAGAGAGTATAATTTTTTTATGACTTAGGGTATGTTTTTTCTTGTTACTGTGATGGTCTAAGTGAGGCAGATTTGGTAAAATAAAAATCAGATAACATATTATAATCTAAGGAAAAAACCAACCAGCTTTTGGACACAAGCCTTCCTAACTTCCTACATAATCAATCATAATTCTAAAACATATGACCCTCCAAGCAAAATGCGTCAATACTCTTCTTCAAGAGTGACAAAACTGGCAAAAAAGCAGCTTTTGATGTATTTGCTATTTCACCCACATAAGAGCAAATCTCAGTTTATTTCTATCTTACTGCTGATGTTGTTGTCAGCTGTTACTGGCCATTAGCATCTTAGCTCATTCAAATACCTTTGCCATTCAATCCCTTCCTCACCCTTCACAACAATACTTCATGTGGCTTATTACTGGAATTAATGATCACTTTTTTGAAAAAGAATTTGGCAATTACTTGTGACTTTTGAGTTTTGACTAGGCAGCCAGCAAGCGACAAGGCTGAACTCAGACTTTCAGGCAGTTGCATATTTATTATTAAATTTCACAGAATACCAGGTTGGAAGGGACCTGAAGGATCATCTGGTCCAACCTTGCTTGTCAGAAGCACAATCTAGACAAGATGGCTCAGCACCCTGTCCAGCAGCATCTTGAAAGTGTCCAGAGTTGTGGAATGTACCACTTCCCTGGGAAGATTATTCCAACGGCTTAATGCTGTGAAAAGTTTTCCTCTTACATCTAATTGCAATCTCCCTAGAAGCCTGATTTATCAAGACTTATTCTGATATGGGAAATTTGCTACTGGTCCTGTGTTCAGACATCTTATACAGCTTTCTAGGCAACACTGGTGTCTTGCATTACAGCAGACAATAATAGCATAGCAGAGGATCCTATACATAAGTTTGAGGTCCATGACAGATAATCCTCCTCTTCCTTTTCTTTTTCTCCTTGATTACCAATCATGTCAGAAAAATTAAAAATCTTGATCTGGACTTACCCTGGGACAATTTCTCACCCACAAACCAGCAGCTTAGGTACACTGCACCATTTCACTATCAGAGCCGCTTAATACCCGGCACATTTTCCATTATTCTCTAAAACACAAGGCAGGATGTCCTGTGGTTTTAAGGGAAAGCCACTTTCAGCTGGCATTTGTGGCTAACAAAAGACTATCTCTGTACACAGTATCACAGAAAACTTGTTTTGCTTTTGCCCTGCAGAAGTGTTAGCTGCAAACCCTGTCAACAAAAATTGCCTGGTTTTTGCTAGCAGCACAGCCAGGCTCGGTTTCACTTTCCTGAGGGCTTTGCCACATTCCACAAGAACTGTAATGGGGCTTGTTTGTGCCGGCGGGGGGAGGGAGGTCTGCCACACCACATGGCACTCGGAGCTGCTGCCACACACAATGAGCCAGTCACATTCTGTTTGAGAGCTTGCAAGTTAAGCTGTGTTTTACTACAAACATAAACGCAGGGGTTTGGATTCTTTCTTCTGCATCTAGCAGAGATTACAGCAGGCCCCTTGCAACCAAAACTCAGCCCCCATAAAGATACAGAGCCCTTGAGGGAAGTTGCAATGCCACAGGGGCAAGAGCTTGCATTTAACACCAGAGAGAAGCATGCTTTGGAGCTTTACTTCAGGCAGAAAACACATGGGCTATGCTTCAAATATCTTCTGTGTGATACGCAAGTAAGGAGGCATCTTTCAATACTTTTATCATCATTCTGATAAACCAGTACTTCTAAATTCTTGCAAGCACCTTATGGAAATGCCTACCAGCATTTCCTGACTGTAATAATAATAATAACAACAATAATATTGTTAAGACCCACTCACATGCTGTAAATATCATTTTGGTAATTGGCGATACATAAGAAATCTTATCAACCAATACATGTGTATTATTTACCACCTATAGGGTAATCCCAGTTTGCAGATTAAGAAAAATAAACTAGCTCAGGATTACTGAAATCCTCCCCAAGATGTGGAGAATCAAGTAGCTCAGATCACATGACAATAATAATTTACAATCATTATCATGTTCATTAGAATTTCTATTATATCCCGAATGCTTCATTTTTCACATGCGTGTGTCACACACCTGCTACATTAGAGGAAAAAAGCCACCAACCAACAAAAGAACAAATCCCAAAAATCTTTCAGGTAGGATGACTTGTTTCCTGAATTTTGCCCCAAACCCACAAAGTGCTGGCTTTTTCAACCCAGTTGTGCCAAGAGACATGAGTCAGATAAGCCACCACACATTTTCATCCTTACAGACATGCTGTCTAACACTTAAAACAGAGTTTCAGCCCCTTAATAATAATGGCTTTGTGACTTAGAAGATTTGGGTCCTTCTCTTGATTGATCCCATGAAGAACAAGTGCAGCAAAGTGGAGTCAGGCATGCTTGTGCTATGGCAGTGTGGCAGCCATGACATTTTTCTCACAGCACCACAAACCTGCAATTTTTTAAGCCCCTGATGGCTGCAGAAGGTGTATGGAATATTCCCCTGCTTTCTCTGGCAGAAATAATAAGACCTTAAAAATGAACAAAAGCTTTGGGAAAAAAAAAGTTCTATATGTTTCTAGGTTGATTAATCAATATTTAATTATTTAGAAGCTCTAAATGGCCATCTTTGGCTGGCATGGGTACAAAACATGTTATCATCTGTCAATAGAGGCCAGGAAATCAGATCTTAGGCATGTAGCAGGGCACTGCTCTGCAGAGAAAGTGTTTACTCCATTTGCTGCACTTTACCATTTCATTTCATCAAAGGTGTTTATGTCACACTTAATGAGATAAGGGACAGCAGAGGCCTCAATTGCAGGTCTTAGCACTGTCTGATAACTGCAGCAATCTGGGAATAAACACTGCTTTGCAGAAACCATTTTTTAGAGCCCTAATAAAGTAATCGTAGGCCTTAGTAGAAATTGGTTAATTGGATCATCTATGTTTTGTTCTGGGAGTAAAATGTGTATTACTATGATTAATTCATTAGAGAGTGTTCTGACTGGAGTTAATTTGATAGTTCTGAATCAAGGCATCACACAGTTGAGTGGCTATTGTGCTTCTGTAGAATTTATGTACTAAAGCCTCAAAACATTTCTGCCTTGCTAAAGGTGCCAGAATTTTTCTGATCCTCTGGATATAATGAGGTTCTCCTTGATTCAGCTTGTGGCCAGCACAGCCACTGCTCCCAGAGCTCAGAGTTAATTCACAGCAGTTCTGTGAATGTGAAGAGATGGGAACACCCAGTGTATACAAAATGGCCAGCTAATTTTTTACAGTTCTTTTTACATCTCCCCAGGCAGTGGATAAGCTTTCTTCTATATTCACCACAACCTGAACGGCTCAGAGAAATGGTGACACTGGCCTCCATCTGGTCAGTAGCTACTAAAAGGGATGTGCCCCACAACTGCTTGACAAGCTCAGATAGCTGACAGAGTCCAGAAGTTTTTGAGCTCTTTTGGGTGCAGTTTTTAGCTACTGATCTGCTCTGACAGTCTCAGCTACTAATGAACCCTTCTACAAGCTTTTAGGTGCTTGGTCTCATATACATATTTTTACTCTTACAGATGTATCTTCAGCAAATACTGTTGAAGTGCCCCTCTATGAGAAATTAGCTACTTATGAGCTGAGAGGATGCCTATCGACAGTAGGGAATGGTCATACAAACAAGAGCAAGCTTGAAATTACATTCCACTGAGGCAAAGAACTCTTTTACTGTCCATCTGAAACAAGATTATGATACCCTTTTAAGAAAGCAGTCTCAGAACCTTTTTCAGAACCTTCTGATAACTCAAGGTAAACGTTACTAAATACTGATATTAGTTATAATGTAATATTACTCAAAGACTCTTACAGTACACAGCTAGAAAATAATTTTTTGCCTGGAATAAACTGGTCTGTAGACTGGGCTGCTGGGAAATCAACACATACAGATAGAAGGATAAAGCTATCTTAGTGACTTCTCTCATCGTGGCTATTCTAGCTTTAACTCTCACATGTTACATCTAAGCCATAAATCTTTAACCCTATAAAGTAGTGAGAAGCAAGGACTAAACTGAATTATTTATTAATCCTTAAGTAAAATTAAAATTTTCTACATATCTTCCGTTCTTGGGATTTGACATGTTCTCAACAAGGAAAAGTTCTCTTTTACAGACAGGAAAACTTTCCACTGCTCTCAAAGTTTATGTGCTTGTTAAATAGGCTGTAATAATTAAATGCATACACATGCTTGAATGATAAATTTTAGTAATAAGTGCACTGGGACTTACCATGACCTTATCAAGTGGGGCTAGCCAGTCATTAATTCAGATAACGCAATTTATTATCATAATCTTTCGCTTATACTATTGTAGGGCATATGATTTATCCTAATTTGCATATGCAGATTGAGATGCAATCATTTCATTAATTTTAATGCTTTTTCTTAATCCCATCAAGATTAACACTTTGTCTAAAAGTTCTGTACAGCACACTTGTAACTGCCCATTAATGTGTTATCCTAATATTAGTATGGGTGAATTATAATGAACAAAGTACGTTAATTTGAATGTGCTAGTTCCAGATGAGAGACTGCACCAATAGGGCACATACATAATCATCTTTTTTTTACATATAGGTAGTGCATTTGTTGGGAACACTGCAGTTCTTGTACACATTGTGGGCATTGCTTCAGGAAGGAATGTAGGGTCCATCTCTGGCCCTCTCTACCACCACTGTCAGAGATACCATGTGGCATCTTACACATCACCACTAAATATTTGACTTTCCTGTTTTTCAGTAAGACACACAGTGGCACAGTCAGCCATTCATTAATAGTTGAGAAGTGAAGACTCAGATAAAGCAGATGCTTGAGGTTTTTTTTACTAACTACAGATTAGGAATAGATGCATCATGTTAATTCATGTGTAATGCTCAATGGAATCATCATCTTTATTCTAATATTTGCATTGATTCAACCTAATGATATCTCAATTTTATACACACTCAGTGCGTATCTGAGTGTATAAATGTACTTTTTTGAATGCAGGGTAAGTAACTACATTTCACTTACAAAATCAAGAATGAATGTACAGCAAGCAGATTTTTTAAATTGCTGACAGTGAAACTCTGATCATGTTAATTTGTTAAAACTGCTGAGGTAGGAATTTCAGTCATCAGTAATATCAACAGATACCAGTATAATCAAAGCAAAGGTTAAATTCAATTTACCATTTTATTGGAAAGGAAGTTAGATTTTTAAGCTTATTGGCAGAAGAGAAACTAAAATTAAAAACTTTCAGAAAAATGTCTAGAGATGCTGCCTTATATTATTTTGTTTAATTAAGAAAATAATGAAGTGTCTGGATGTATTGCTTGTTTTCCTACATTGCCATAGATTAGAATAAGAAGCTCAAATAAAGTGTTTTATTCTACTTTTATGTTTTTAACAGATTCGAGGTTTGACCCATTTAAGCATAGGCAAGAGGAAATACATCAAGCATTGAAATATATTAGGCATTCTAATTAGGCAGTGAGGATTCTTTCAGTGATGAGTAGGTTTTCCTCAAGCAAGTAAATATACATTTATGTCCCTAGTTCTGTTGAAGTTGCTTAAGGTAATAGATTTGGGCCAACATGTTTTATTCATGACTTAAAGCTGGTGTTATTTTCCAATGGGAAAAAGCAGTTCTAAGTTTGAGTAATTACTATATTACTCTAACCTTTTGCTGTTATTAGCCAGCTGGGATAATATTGAGGATTTTAACTTCATTCAGGCCTCCGCCGAGTTCAAAGAACTCTTTCTGCTCTCCTCATTTCTTTCCAGGCTGTTTCTAAAACTTGTCAATGCTTTCTAGCTAGACATAATCAGAATTTCAGTCAACCAGGGGAACAGAGGGTGTGTAGATCACTTTGACGTGCATGTTAAGTACCACTGTCTGCAATTCTTACCCAAATGCATTTTTGTTAGGATTTGTTCTCAGTTTTTCTACTTTCATCAGCAGAATTTGTTTTTCATTCCAAGTTAGCATTATCCCAAAATTATTTATTTATTAACTATGCAACCTACTGATACTGCATCCACTTCAAAGGCACACTAGGCAGACAGTGTGGTTGTGAGGTTCTGGGGAATGCATAGCAGGGGCATTCTCACTATAACTTTGATATACATTTACATTATTGTATAGAAGTAAAAAACTGAAAAAAAAAATCAGTGTGGTATTACAGAGTGCCTGTACTTTGGAGGTACAGGACTGTGTACAAATTTATCTTGATCTTTATTAAAAATAAGGAAGGCACTTTCAACAACATGGGTATAATTTTAAGTATTTCTTGCCTAATAAAAACATTCTAATGAGAGCACACAGATTTGTCTGTCATCTTTGGTACAGGAGAACTGAATTTCACGTGGATTTTGCACCACATAATAGTTAACTTCGAGTTAAGTTCTGGCTTCCTTCATTCTCTTCCATCTTTATTTTTATGAACGCCAAGTACTGAAAACGATTATTGCACATGTATCTCAACGCCCTGGGCATTCCAGACACCTGCAAATAAGTCTCCTACTAACCCCACCGCCGGTGAGGGTAGGGCAGAGGCAGTGCAGACACACGAGTCACTAACTCCTGCTCTAAAAGCCATGCCAGCCTGTGCTCCGCAGCACCAGTTCCACCTGAGCCACCAGAAGAAGGCAGCTCAATGCTTCCTCCTGCTGGACTCCATCAGCAGCCACCCAAGCGATCCCCAGCATCCTGGCACGAGCTCGGACGCCACTCGGTGCTCACACCGGCTCAATTACCAATTTACATCCCATAATAAGGCTTCGTTTGCATACAAATGGCACTGAAACCCTTCCCCACTGAACCTAAAAATACAGCGTGTAGCACATAAACGGGATTTTAAAAGGTGGAGGAAAATTCTTTGATCTGAACACATGCAAGATCCCATTGATTAGCATCTTTTAGCACAAGATACAAAAAAGAAAATTGAGAACACCAAGATATAGATCAAACTCTGCCACACTGAAAGAGTATGAGGAGATCACATTTTTTTACTGTAGAGTATTGATTCTTTTTATGTTAACTACAAGCTTAAATAAAGTTTCAGGTACTAATATCATACCACATAATTAAGAATTAAAAATACTGCTTGAATTTAGAGAAGATACAAGTTCTATGGCTTGTCTCTTTGTTTTTAAGTAACAGCAGGGAAACCCCTTACAAGTGAAAGAATATTTCCAACCATTGGACTGTTTAGATGTTAACCTAAAAAAAACCTAAATTTTTTCCATAGCATCCAGGGTGTTAAATTTCTCAGGTTTATGTCAGGCTGACTGCAAGGAATCCAGTCTTTTCTTTCATTCCTTCAGTCAGAAATGGTTATAAATGTTGGGTTTTTTCCTTATGGATCCTCAGAAGCTTACACTATCACCTTGCAGTATGTTTTATTTTTATGGCCTGACTATGGATTTTCCCCACTGGTTTTTTTTGCTGAAAAGGATGAGGGTGGAATCTGATTCTTTCTTCTGGATTCCTATTTTAGCATGAGAAAGTTCATCTGTGTCTCCTCACATATTCCATAGGTAAGGATCCAACAGCAAACACTGAGCTTTAGTGTCAGACTCTGCCACCAGCAATTAGGAGATACTCACATACCCTTTCTATTTTTCATTATTCCAACATGTTCAATTTGTTTCTCAATAAACTTACAACACCTCAGCACCCATTCAGTGATCAGAAGGGTGCTAACTGGAAGTACAATAACCAAAACTTCCAGAGAGTGCTTTGGTCACAAATCATCTCATAAGTTAGAGATGTAAAGAGTGGTTCTGAGCTCATTTTCCCATGGTCACTTCTGGAACCTCCGGAACCTCCATCTGGAGGTTCAACTTCTGGAACCTCCATCAAGCCAGCATCTTAAACAAAAAGCAGCATTTTCATTCAAGACTAGTGCTTATTTTATTTTCACTCTTTAATGGAGTTCTTTTTCCAAAAATTCCTTAGTTGTATGCATTTTCTCTTCCCAAAGCTGAGGGACCTGGTTTTTTTTTTAAGCCAATACTGTTATTTTAGTCTCCTTTGCATGGAGATGCTGGAATAGAATTTTGTGAGTTGCAGATACTTCTATTATTAATAATCTCAATAAAAATAGCAAATTTTACCAAGCAACTCAGCAGAAGAAACTGTTGCCCAGTGGAAGTGCCAATTAAAAACTGTTCAACCAACAGGGAGAGATGGTTACTGATAAGGGGATTATCTTTGAAAATCCCTATCAAGTGTCTTTGCCCCGACCCTGTGCATCATTTTCCATGTGCATACCCTCATCAACTTGACATGGCTCCTCTGTGCCATGACTTGCATCACCCCATAATGTGGTTAGTGAAGGTATGGCCAACAAACAGACCTTTATAACCACAGGCATACGATGCACTTCACAGCAGTTAGAGAAATACATGCACTGGAACTTGCAGATTTAAATGATAGTGTGGTCCACAAGCACACAATCAGGGAAAACACATTGATCACACGTTGCAGATAAGCTATTCTAGCTATTGTTTCATTACAATTGCAGCATCTTCAAACAGATGGAATGATAACAAGTAGTAAGTGAATTTTATATTAATTCATAGAGCTGAACTTCAGAGATGAGCTGCCAGCAATTTTGAAAATACTTAAAGACCCTAAAGGTTTGGAAATTACTTTAAAAATTCCCCCTTAAAACCAGAAACAAAAGTATAATTTTTTCTTTTGATCTGCAAAGATATTAATTTCTCTTTAATTCAAATGGTCTCTTTTCAACTTTGAAGGATAATGCTAGTGCATGTATATATACAGAACATATAAAATATATATTAGCTTGTCTGCAGCCTTCAAAAAGAGCTTTAATTTGCTGCTGTTTCAAAAGACTGAGGGGATTGCCTTCAGTAGGATGAGAAGAGTGGCAAATGTGACAGCTGCAGGGCTCTGCAAGATGTTGTAGAGAAAAATAAATGGACATGGGATTGAGTTGCTGAAGGGAGTCATGTTCCCTTTCCCTCAAGCCCTGGCCAGTGCAGTGACTGGGAGGATGCTGTCTGCAGTCTGCTACAGGTAAGAGTCAGATCAAGCCTCCGCAGTGACAGGAGGTCTTCCTTGCACTGCTGTGCCAGCTCATCTCTCAGACACCCCTGCTGACCACATTTTGGTTCCTACTTGAAGTGAGTCTGCAGGCAGAAAGCACAGGCAGAGCAAGGCGCCCCACCCCTGCAGGCAGAGCAGGGCGAAAAGGACCTCACTGGCTCCTTTCCCCTCGGACAGACGCTGAGCTCCACTGCCATGGCCACCACAACCTCTACTCTTAATGGGAAAGAGCAGGCTGGAGACCGAATCTAGCCCAGGGAACTAGACTGCACACTTCCTTCTTCACTAAATGAGCTCAGGTGTACAACTGGAGGATGACTGGTATAGACTTTTACTCAAATCACACAATTTTATTAAGAAATTATTTCAGGACCGTATTTCAGGACTCTGTTAGTGTGGATCAAACTCCAGCCACTGAATGCTACCATTGTGTTACATCACTAGTAGTTTCAAAAGCACAGAAAGATAGAGTTCTCTGCAAACTTTGTATTGCCAAGGTCATACATTCAACATTAGTAATTATGGTTCACTATGGGATGAAATTGCATTATGTCAATATTTCTAACTTCTTTCCCCTCTCTGCAGCACAAAGATTTACTCAATTATTTCACTGGCCATTAATGATAGGTGTTCTTTCAATTAAAAGAAAAGCCCACAGACCTATATAACCTATCGTGTTCCAGAGACACTGGGTAAATCATTATCTACTGCACAAGACCATTATCACTGTGTGCCATAACAATCAGATTAATGAGGTTTTCCTCTTGCCTCCTCTCTTGACTGCCACCAGCAATGTTTTCTGTTTACCAAGTTTCTCTATGCTGATTGTGTGTTGAAATTACAAGCCATCCTTTTCCCAGAGAACACGGTTTATCTCAGCAGCTGAAAAGTAGAGAAAAGGCATTTCTGTGCTAAAGGCACAAGGAACATCTTGGGTATTCCAGGTTTAAGTAAGTTTTTTACCCTGACTTGGGCAAAATCATTAAATGTTTTGGTATGTCCTGGAACATTTTAAGGGCCCAGGGTCATCATGCAAACCTGGAAGGCAGTTTTGGAACCCCCAGGGATGAACCAGGACCTTCCCCATCCACTTAAGATCCCAGCTATGTCAGATGTTCCTCTCAGTATGACGTTTCCTTTAATAGATTCATCTTTCATTAAAACATTCTGAAAAAAGGACAGCCTCACTATTTTCATCACAACAATAATAGACTGTTAACTGTTCCTCTTTCCTGAACTTTGACAGTAACTGCATACTTACCCCACAAGAATGGGTAGGTGAACCATTTCCTGGATTTTAGTCATGTGGTCTTGCACCTTAAGAGCCTCATGTTCAGGCAAGCCCAACATCCCAAAGCAACACTTGAGACATTATTATTATGTCACTGCCTTAAATCAGTGCCGGCTGGACCAGGATGAGGCCTCACAGGGCTCCTTTTGAGCTCCATGAACTGAGTGAGCTGCAGTTAGCAGTGAAATACAAATAAGCTCAAGAGGCTTTATATTTCACCAAAAAAAAAAAAAAGTTACAGTTTTAGTAATAAGGTGAACTTTAAAAAATACCCATGACAGGATGCAATCTGAAATGCAAATACAAATCCTGTCTTCTCCCAGAGCTTAAATATCAAGAATGACCTCAACATTTACAGTGGTTCCCTGGAAGATATTAAGTTTATTGTTATATTAAAATTAATTGGTTGAGATCTGAGTGTCAGGAATGGGATTTTCAAAAATTAAGCATGGCAGAGGTGACTGAATTCTGTTTTCTAAAGCTGGCTTTTATTAGAACAGAAGATGTTTAACTTGAACAAACCAAGGCAAATTGATGGGCAGCATGTGACAAAAGACACCAACACAAATCTTCCCTTTGCCCTCTATGCCTTTTTAAAGCACATCCCAATTTAAATCAAGACTTGCTTTTAACACAACAGCAAGGAAACATAAAATATGTTGTCCTCTCACACAGTAAAGTAAAAATACCCACCCCAAAACTCAGCTCATCCTCAGGTATCCAAACTAAGGGTTAACAGGGGTGGGATGCTTTTGGGTTTTGCCATGGCTTTTTAGTTTGTTTAAAAAACAATTCTGTCCTTTCTGGTAAGATTTGCATGTCCTGACTATGTGCTTGAACAACGAGCTGGTTGAATATATTTAGAATGTATTTTTGACATCTTTTAAACCATACAGGACAAGTTCATTTTAGATACCGTGACTGTTGTGTGGACAGACAGTAATGTAAGAACATGAGGACTTCTTCTGCAGCCCTCAGTATAATGCCAAATTCTGTTACCAACAAGTAAATATATGTAATTTTGATGAATTACATAGATGATTTTATGTAATTTCTATTCTACGCTGACTTGCATAAACAAGATTCCTAGTTTTCAGTATTATGACAGATATGTTGCATCATCTACTGCTCATAATACTGAATAAATTGATTTAATATCTGAAAGTTCAATAAAAGAACCCCAACCAAACAAAAAAGCCCCCACTTATTGAGGATTAAATTTGAGGTACATGAAAACAAATAGTTTTCATTTACTCAATTTTGAGCCTGAAGTTTAGATGCAGTATAATGTTAATTTGTTTAAAGGCATATTAATGTGAAAGGAGAGCTTTTTCTTCTGACGCTATGAGGCTACCCAGTGGAGGTGTCTGAAAGGAGTTTGGGCTCAAGAGCTGGGAAACCATCATCTTTCACAGAGGGACTTGAACTGCAATGCTTTGAGTTGCACAGAAATCCATGCTCAGAAACATGAGGCTGCCAGACAGGTGAGAGTTAAGGTCAGTAGGTTAAACAAATGCACAAAGTGACTGTGCTAGAGGGTTTTGTAGCCTTTCTGCTCCACAAGAGGGATAAATAAGGTGTGGAATTGTTTCTAAAATTACTTTGGCTCAACAGTCTGTCCATTGCCTCTCCTCTGGGTAATCTTGAAGCCTTGCCAGGATGTTATGTTCTTTGATACAGAACATTTGTCATGATGAATAGCATTATGTAAAAGTTGTATTTTCCCCTTCTGTCTTTTGATTCGTAATACAAGAGATCATAACATGGATTTAATGTTAAGAGGTCTGAGTACTTTAAATCTTTAAAATACCTGAACAATTGAGAGCTTCATATTTACAGTGTCAAAAACACCCTTTTGAATTCCTTATATTCATACAAAGCTCTCATGATCTGATTTACAAATACAGTTTAAAAAGAAACAAAGCACTTTTCCTCACAGCAAGGAACATTTTCCCCTCAATAAATAAAAATTACTAAACACAAAGCTTCAAACATTTTTTATCTTGATTTCCCAGTCCTTCCTCAGTGCTTGTACCTAACACTGGTTGCAAAGTATTAATCTTTCAACACTCCCCTCTTTTTTTTGCCCATTCCCTTCAGGTTCATGCTCATGCACATCTTTAATACCGAGTACTAGAGTAGCTCTCCTTGCTCCTTTTTCAGTAGATATGCAGGTAGGCTGATGAGCAGCACGCGATACAATCGCGCTGTCATTTACCACTTACGCTGATCAAACCACAATCACCACCAGCAGCCCTTGAGTGATAACTCACAGCACTGCTCTGCGTAAGCAAGGATCACAGGCTGCGGCCAGAACAATCACACTGCTCTGGCAGCCAGGCACAGGGCTCTTGATCTCCAAGCTCCCTTTGTTCCCTCAGACTCCGTACAGAAGTCAATTACACATTTACTGATAACGTGGCTTACCCTGCCAGAAGGGTACTTCCATTAATATTACATCTAGTATCAGAATAAATGCAGAATAAAGGCAATTCTGTGGTTAAAACCCGTGATATCTTGATGGCCGCTTTCTGAAAACAACAGTAAAATGTACCTATAGCAATAACGAGGTAGAGAACCACATGACAGCTCTTCAGAGAAAGCCAAAGTGCTTTGAAAAAGATCAATTACTACAAAATCGTAGTGCACTGCTGTCAATCTTCTACCTTCCTTTATAGTGAGAAATGAAATATAAATAGCCTTTGGGTTGGAGTACTCCTCGATTAAGGGGAGAGTTTGCAGTGAAGTCTAAGGCCAATTCTGCTGACTTCCATAAGCAGTGCAATGTCCTATACTCCATTTTGCAAAGCAGGGATTAATGATCATCATACCCTGCTGCTTCCAGATACCACTGACACTTCTTCAGTCAGCTATAACGAGAAATCAACTCTCCATAGCCCAAATTGTTTAGGGTGCCCACAAGAAAAGTCTATGAAGAAGCCCTCTTTGATAGCCATTTATAGGGGAACATTACCTTTTTTTAAGGTAATCAGAAGAGTAGGAAAAGGAAGTATTTTCCTGTTTTCTTACAGTGGCCGCAAAGAACATGCAAAAATAACAGAAGTCTGAGAATTAAGAAAAAGGTCATTGAACCACTACTGCCTAAGAAAGAGATGTCTCATTTCTATTAATGTCAACTCAGAGAGGCCCAAGTGTGTCAGGCTCCGCAAATGTCACCGGTGTTATTACCTCGTTGTCGAGTATTATCAGTGTGGTAAAGGTACATATTCTTCTAGATGGCTTTATGCTGATCTGGCAGAAAAAGGCCAATGAAGCATGAATAATGTGTGAATTTATACCATCATGAAAAGTGCTCATAACTACTACTCTCCCTTGACATCTTCATAAAAAGATATTTCATTACAGGACATGGAAGATACTTTTCCAACTCAAACTCAGCTGCAAAGTAGAATACAGATTTTGTTGTGAACAGTTTTAAGCAGCAGAACTGAAGGTAATTTGTGTGCAACACTGGAATAAAATGCTGTTAACTGGAGCCACCAGTCTGAGAGATGAGAGCCCATCTTCTGGGCTGAGCTAACCATCAGAAAGCAGAGCTGTGTCAGAGCTGCAATTTGGCAGCAGGGCCACAGCGGTTTAAGAGAACGGGGCAAGCACCATAACCTGCCACCTCTGTGTTTCCATGTGCTTGAACAAGGAGAGCACAGACATGTCTAACACTATCCATTCCCGGGTTTTGTACAATTTATACTCCTTGTTCATCTCCACCTGAATGCCTTTTTTCAGTTTTATTTATAAAGCAATAATGAACTTGTACGCTGAGCAGGACACAAAATAAGCATGGGTGGTCTCTTTAGGGTGCCAAAAAGGGCTTGAGACTGAAAGTATAAACTAATTTTGATTTTAATCTCCTTGTCCTCTTCAGAATTAGTTCAGAATCTCAGCAATTCTAGAAAGAATAGTACAGACCGAGCAAAAAGTGCTACATTTCACAACAGAAAGGCACACTAAGAAATAAGTGTAATTTTTCTCTTAAACTATCAAAGTAATTTAAAACCCTTAGTGAGTACCTTAATAGACAAGAGCACTCTAGCTTCAAATGGGTTTTAATGGGAGGGTAACCACAAGAATAAAATCAATTAATGAGTACTATAAATAGATTAGTGAAAACTCTCAGCTCTTTTTCTTTTTCAAACATCCTCCTACCCCACCACCCATGGAACTACTTCCAGAATAATATGATAAAACAGCCCACATAAGAAATAAAATACTGCTACCATTTGGAGTTCTTTACCCTGAATTTTCTGCAAAGTTTATGCAAGTTTATATTTCAAGAAGACTGGAGTGTTGTAACTACGCTAACAATACATTCACATGGAAACAGAGAATACCAACATTTTTGATATGTTTTGGCTGCATTTGGAATGTCAGAAATAAGATGCCTTGAAAGTTAAGCTTTCTAGGAAACTTGGTCTATTTGATGAGATGAGCCATTTATAAATTTGGCCAAGCTACCTCCTCTAAGAGCAGTAAAGACTTTTGAAACACTTAGCCATAAGTTGTCAGTTGCAATAAAACTCAAGTAAATACTATCACAAGTACCTCTTGTATCTTTAGGTAAAAAGAGAGAAAACGCTTGATGTGTGCATTCAGAAATGACCAAATATACTTTCTGCTTCTTTTTAACATTTAAAGCCTGAACAAAATGCTAATAGAGGTGCAAATTCCACTGTTAACAGATGCTGTGATACAAACAATCAGGCTGTGATTTGCTACGGAACAATGCAAAATCAATAACCAGTAACTGGGTGTTGAATCCACATGAATGGTGTTCAAAAGTCTTTCCATCATTACAAAGAAAGGGCACAAAGATAGATCTGACCTCCTTTTACTGATGGGATTGTAATTGCATAGTGTCATCTGAAAAACAGCCAAAGGTCTTTCTTGGAGTACTTAACCAATGAGCCACAGCTGTATTTCCCTTTCACAGCCTCTCAAGTGTGTTGGAGAAATCTGTAACCACACTCAACATCCAGAGGGTTGCAACATGAGAATGGAATGTGACAAAGGACAAGAGTAGTGTTGAGAGTGCGTGCATGGCCAGTATCAGATGTGGGGCTGATATCTTCTGCTGAGGCCACACGAAATTCCCATTCATAAGAAGCAGATACAGTGGAATTCAATAAATGAACAACCATAACAAAGCTGTACTCAGCAAAAATGAAGCAAAAGCAGGAATTAAACACCTCTTCCTGCATGCTCTTTAGGTAGGGATTTACTTTTCCAGCATCTATGTGACAGTAAAGTAACCATGGAAATAGCCTATGAATGTTTATACATAGAGGTTTTCTGATTGTGCATCATAGCTGTTTCATTTGTAGCTTTTAAAGAATGTGAATTAAGTTGTTTGTCCAATTAGTCCATGTTTGTTCTTTTAATTGCTTCTGTTCTGCTGCATCCTCAGTGACGCAGTTTGTGCCCTCTGATGTCACAGAGGGTCATGCCAGACATATAAAACCACTGACAGTGGAAAGTTCAATAAAGATTTCCATGGAACAGATTTATTCACTATTGCTGTGAAGTGTGGGAGACCTCATACAGACCTCAATGATTTACACCAGGTCAATCTAAGATTAGATAAAGTCAGTTACAGAATTGGCTGACTTTTCTCCATGTCTCTACCAGACAAACACATTCACACTTTGAGAATTTATAGTTCTTATCAGGAAGCTTGAGTAATTAATAATTTATCAATTTCAGCAATATAATTTTTCCATGAGACTTATCATGGTGAATTTGAAATCAGTTATCTTCTGAGGAGGGATTTAGGCATTGCCATGATAACTTGAATGTATGAAACCGGACAAATTCTTTGTTTCAAGGACTCCCACCCCAACAGAGCAACTCTGTGACTGTACCTCCTCTCCACTGCGATGGAATTGTTTTAAAATAAATCTGCCTCATGTATACACCAGTCATTCATTGCCATTTCATTTTGATTCACCCCAAAGGATTGATTAACCAGAACCTCAGTTACACTGCCTCAGAGGTCCTGACACCATCTTCCCAAGCAGCGTGGCCCAGGCCCTTCAGGAATCCAGATGCTGACTGATGTGGGGCGCTGAAGGTGGAAGGTCAGATTTGAAATAGCAGATGTGCCCAGAGATAACTGAGCTAAGCAAACTTTTGGTCATGTCTAAGTATTAAATTATTGACCCAAGAGCAAGACACCTAAATTCTGCTTAGATTTAGAAAAGACAGGACAAGAGTGCACACACCCACTGCTCCACAGGAAACCTAATCACATCATGAAATGTTTCTAAGATAAGAGAGCTGAGATTCTATTGAGGTGCTCCTCCACTCTCATTTCTTGCAGAAGAGATGTGAATGACACTGGGAACATTTCCACCTGCAATGAATTCTTTGTCCTGAATATATCAGAGCAGTTAGAATAACTTCAAGCAAGCACACAGGATATAGCAGACAAAATGAGTAAACTAAATGCTCCTAATTCAAGATCAAAATGAGGAAATAAGTTCAGGAGAAGAACCTGTTTAAAAGACTCTTGCAAATCAGACTTAATAGCAAGCACTAGGAAATATTCGGATTTTTAAAATCATATTGAAGCATGAAGGACCAGCTTCATAAGCTGAGCCTTTTAGAAAGCAAGAAATGAAAGTCTGAGCTGGTGCTTGGTCTTCCTCTTAGTCACACATTCAAGACAAAGCAAAGGGTAATTAGCAAGAAGTTCACTGGTTATAGCACGTGTTCAAATGAGTCAGTATTCATTCAGGAGAGAACAAACTTATTTAATTTCTGTGTTCTTTAGAGTAGCTAAAGATTACTCAAGGCATCCAGTACCTGTTTGCCTCTGTATGTTCTACAGACAAACAAAAATTAAAAATCTTCCAACAGCTGAGGAGACAAACACTTGGAATGAATTAAGATTGAAGTCTCACTTAACAACTTTATTTTGTCACACTGCCTGCCTAAATCACTGCAGGAAAACACCAATTCATTCCTTCAATGCCTGTGTAACTATCCTTGGCTTACACAGGATGTAAACTCCCAGTCAAACAGAATTTGACAATCACAGAAAAAGCAAAAGTATCGTTTTAGTAATGTGATTAGTCCCACAAAAGCTGTAACCACATCCTTACAGCTAATCACGTAGCTAAGTGCTCTTCCTAGCTCAAACCCTAAACCAGAAGCTTAGTACAGAATTACACTTGCGTAAGGACACAACCCATTGTCTGTACAGATGTACCTCTTTTCATCTGTGAAGGGCACACATTTGTACCTCTCATGTTTGTGTTTAAAGTCATTGTACATGTATCAGGCATTCTAATTTTAAAAGATCTAGATGTTTGAGTACATACTAGGATTCAATAAAATACTCATAATCCATATTTATGTGGATTTGCAACTCTTTGTTGAAAAAAGACTTGACCAGGAATCAATTCATAATCACTACTCACATATTTTTAAGTGTAATATACACACATGTATACACGGACATAGCAAAATATATGCAGAGGGAGCAAGATGAAGTACTGGAATGATCAGTTTAGTCCAAATACACAGACATAACATGGGAAAAAAAAGCACCCCTTGCTGTATTAGGAACCGCAAAGCTTGGATGTGAGGCAGTTGGTGTTTTTCTTTCAGGGGTGTGGGAGGGAGTGGACCTTTATTTTAGGTTTGTTTCCTATTTGTTTTTATTGTTGTTTTGAGCACAGTCTGAATCCCATCTCCCACATGGGTCAGCTGGATGCCAACCTATGACCTAATGACAGGCTGCCATGCACTCCAGCAGAAACATTTGTCTGACAGCTTGCTGAACCCTCTGGGCACCCCTCATCTATCATCATTCCAATTACATTGACACCTGTGCCACAAGCTTCAACCAAATCCATTGTGAAACCTGTGTCCAGAGGCCTGGACTATCTCCTGTTCCTTATCAAGGGCAGTAGCCACTGGGTTATTATACAGTCTGTTATAGCTTTTTATGTGGAGTAAAGATTAGCATTACACCATAGAAAGCCTGACAAACACAGCCCACCTGGGCTCCTTATTTAGCTGCATTTTGTTGAGCACAGGAAACAGTTTTTACTACGTGCCAGGGAAATAACTGTAAGAACCAATCTGGCTTCAAAACTGAGAATCAACTGTACTGAAGCCAAAAGCAGCGCCAATCTGGGACAGGCGTACAGTAAGGGAGAGGTGGAAGATAAATCCCATTGTGGGAAGCTCAAGTATGCGTATCTCACCACAAAGAAGGCATGTGTCTCTGGTACTCATTCAGTTTTTTACTGTCTGCTTCTACTGGGACTGAGTTTCTGCTCTGGAACACACCACAGGAAAATAGGAGATCACTAAAGTAGCCTTGGAACCCTCCCCAGCTTTTCAAATTAATGACTATTTCTGAGGCAGAGCTGTCCCTTCCTTCCTAATGAGCTAAAGTAGTTCATTAGATTTCTGATCAAAAGTAGCTCCAAAAGTAAAATTAAAAAGAGTAAAAATTGTGCCCTTGAGCCAGTAGGAAAACATATTTAGTGACATTATGTTGAAATAAAGATATTGCTCATTCTGACTGGAGCCGGTATGGGAGAATTAAAGCCTGGAAACCCCAGGGTGGTCATCAGGGGTTTGCTTGGTCTAGGGTTGTGCTCCCTCTAGGAATGCATCAAATGCACATGCCACAGGGACAATCTCTGACATAATTTCTTCAAACCTGCAGTATTACACAGACAACAGAGGACTTGCTGAACACAAAGGACCGAGTAATTTCAGTTTTAAAGCCCCTGTGCTTAGCTTGGGGTTCTGACTTTCAGTCAGCATTTTTAGCTGTCACATTTTGGAGAGGAAAGAGCAAAAGCAAAGAAGCAGCAAGTAAAATGAGGGCAGTATGTAGCATCACAGTTGAAAGGACCAGCTACACTCCAAGCTCTTTCAACATCTAGAATTCTCAAAGGGTAGAGTTGAATATGATATATTCCATAAAACAGAAAAAACTAGATACATAATTTCTTCTTACATTCAGCATAGAAAAACAGTAACCTCCACAACACAGTCAGTCACTGCAATCAGTTTTGAACCACATATCAAGAATGTGTGCCTGTGCAGGCCGAGAGAAAGAGGTAGCAGTGAGATGGAAATGCAGCCTGCATCCAAAATTGCTCACTGAGGTTAGACTGCCTTCCCACTTCACTGAAGTCAGGTGCAAGTCTCTTACAAAATGAGTCCTCAGCAACAGGCTGCTTTCCTTAAAATTCTTGTGCTTTCCAATAAGTATCACAAATATGAACCTTAAGCACAGCAGTGGTCATACTTTTTTCTTTTCTTGAAATCAATCACTAATAGATTAATTATAGAAACTTTTTTCTTTTACTGTAGATTTGTCTCAAGCAGAGATGAGCCATGAATTAAAGTGTAATCACCTTGATAGCAATTATATATGTAAGTTTCACCTCCATTGCACTTTGAAAATTTCTTTAATTAATGAAATGTCTTTCTGCTATGCTAAATGTAGCAACCCAGAAGTCTGGATTCCAGCTGCTCAGGACAGATGAACATCCTGCAAGATTCTTGCCTGTCTCTCACCCACCACAGTGCCTGGCCCAAAGTCTCTCATTAGAGTCCTGAAGCACACCTAGCTTGTAAAGTAACCAGCTGCAGCAGGAAGGAGATCATCTTTGCTCATGTTCATGCATGTCATGGCCTTCCTACAGATGTCAAGTGATTTCCAGTTCAAGATAAAACATGATAAACATGCAGGAATGTCTGACACCTCAGGAGTGGGGCTCTACATTAAACAGGACCCCCACAACTGAACAGTAGTGGGTCCTGTGGGCCACAAAGTGTTTCTCTCACCTTGGCAGGCAGCACTGCCAGGAAGCCACCAGCTCAATACAACTCAGCCTGAGTTAGCTATTACTTGTTAAAAGCAGGACTGGACACATAAAAATAGCAGCAATACAAGATTATTTACTGAGTTTGGCTTTCAGGGCTGTTTAATGTCATTATAAGAAAGTGCTACCAGCTAGTTTCCTTGAGGAAACTATGGCTGTCTAGAAACAAATAATGAGGGAAATGCTGCCAGTTTTTCAACATTTTACAGTAATAAAACCTCAGAAAGCCCTGAAAAACCAAAATGCCTTCTGAGTATAAAACCCTTTACAAAGTTTGGCATCATGAAGCAGAGATTAACTCAAGGCTCAGAGGTCAGTAACAGCGGTCCCAGGGAATGCTACTGAATATTTTGAATCAGGCTTTTAGAAACTTTCAGTTCCTGAGTAGCAGTCAAAAACTCACATGAACTATTATTTTCTCCTATTTATAAATGCTGGGGGAAACAACATCATGCATGTGATTGAATGTCTCATGTAAGAATTGT
This sequence comes from Motacilla alba alba, assembly GCF_015832195.1. NCBI lineage: Eukaryota > Metazoa > Chordata > Aves > Passeriformes > Motacillidae > Motacilla > Motacilla alba. The sequence continues at coordinate 29,667,555 of NC_052022.1, read as the reverse complement.
TAAATTCTCTCCTTTTTAAAATACTATTTTATGAACGTAAAGCAGAACATTTGCTTTGAAAAGCTAAACAAGCTGGTGCAAGAACAGGTTTTTGGTTTTTTTTTTTTTTTTAGTCTTGGAGTTGAAAAGAAGGGTATTTGGAAGATGCAGTAACAGTACAAGCTCCTTGACCCATTGAGTATCACTGGCAATATATTATTAATATCAACCAAAATGTAAGAGGTGTTTCATAAAGATTCATATGGGCATTACTTCTGTGCACACACATGCCTCATTAGATATAAATAGACTGCAGAAAGATCAACTCTCATGTAATAAAACCATAACAGTTTAGAGATTTTTGCTGCTCTTTTTTTGCAGATTTGGAAATAAGAGTTGACAAGGACGAAGAGGGAAAAAGGAAATGGGGCTAAGTCACCCAGATATGAATATTTGTGTAGCACCTTTTAAATAGGCTCCAAATGGTTCCACAGGCCAAGCAAGGAGTATTTAAGCCTTAACATACAAACTTCAAAGCCAGTTGCTCTGTATTGCTCACTAGTGCTATAATCTCTTGAAAAAAACACATGGAGGATATAAACTGAAATCTAATGTTCTTTCATCTATTTTTTCACCATTCTAAGAAGCATTTACCAAATTTGCCATTGATATATTTAAACAACAAAATGAGGGCTGAGTGCTTGCAACTGCTTTTTCTGTATGCAGAGGGAAGTGATCAGCAATTCTAGAATCTCACTTGGAGACCTGCTCGCTTCAAGTTTCCATGAAACAGAGGCATTGTTCTTCAAAAACATGTCACAGGGTTCCTCATAAGCAATTTTTAAAAATGTCATTTTCTTATCCATACAAATGTAAGTCAAATAAAATTACTCCACAGCTGCTGGGTTTCTAGCTTTTCTAATTGTATTTATTCACAGATTTCCTTGGCATTTCAAAGTGGAACTAGAAACAAAAGCAAACAAAAAAAATCCAACCCAACAAACACAATGCATACATTGATGAAACCTCCTGAGTGCTTTAACATAATCCAAGGCAATTTTCTCCAAGAAACAAAATGAATGAAATTTGCTTATGGACCCCTAAGCTTTGCAAACCCTTCAACTAGAACAAGAGAAATATGTGGCTGGAAGCCAATCGGCAGCCAAATGTGTTAGATGTGTTCCATTTATTATTAATGTGACAACATTCTATATAGCAGCAACAGGGCAGGCAAGTAAAGGGTTGCCATGGAGATAAGTTACTCAAGATGCAGCTAAAAATACTCCCTTCTTCCCTTACTGTAATAAATATTGCATTATGTGAAGGCTAACAATGATGATATCAAATGCCATCTCACAAAGGCCTCCAGCTGTGAGCATTCTGGCTAGCTAATGGATTGCCTGATGGACACGCAGCACTTCTTGCCTGTGGATGTCAAAAGAGCCTATTTTTGCCCTCATTACACGGTTAAATGTTAGATGGCAGCTGTTGACATCATTAGGACAAAATATTGCTCCCTACTTAGGGTAGATTTCTTACACCATTGTGACTTTGGGGGATGACAGTCATGTTCTGGGAGGAGATGTAGCTGAAACTGGAAAACAAACACATGGAAATGTCCTTTGAAGAAGATCACTGGAGGTTTTTAGGCCTTGTCTCTGAGGACTGTGGTTACATGTGTCACCTTTTTGCTTCTCACCAGGTGCTTTAAGACTACCGAAGATTCCAACATTACCTATTAACCTGAAAAAAAAATTGTTCAGGCTTTTTGGAAGGATTCTTTCCCACCTTCAGCTTTCTTGTAGTTTAGATATGTCCAAACAGCAGCAGAGTTTTTATAGAGTTGGAAAACGATATGTTGCAACATTCTTTGCCCTCCACATGAAGCCTTTATAAGCACAAAGCTTCCATTTTTCAGTTTTACGTTTTCTTCTTCAGTAAAACTTTTGAATGACTCTGATATGAAGTGAATCTTAATCAACCAATTTAGCTGAGAGATTAAAATATTTAATACCAGAGCAAAATATAATTCAGGTCTTTGCTAATACCATAACTGTTCTTACTTTTTTCTTTGCTTATGGTCTTTAAAAGACAGAATTCACATTTATTTCTTAGTTTATCATCTAATTGAACAAAGGAATTACTTGCATAGAATCCCAGATTATACAGGTGGCAAAAGACCTCATCAATCATCCAAGTTGTGTCCTTATTAAAGTCTGCTACAGAGTAGTAGATCATGCCTGGCTTTTTTTCAGTCAGAAACTCACCTTCAGCCCTGTAACAATAGAGCTTCTTGCCAATACATGTGATCATACATAAAATTCTAATATTTCCAACTCAGTTTAAATCTTTTTGTTTTGCTTAGGGTGATAGTATGCTTATTTTTCAGTAGAATAAGCTACATCTTAAAAAAATAGGACAAGAATTATACTTGAAAAACCCAGGAATTGTTCCTAGAGAAACAGAACGCAGGGTGGAAGTTTTGATTCTGCCATTTCTCAAAGTGCAAGATTGTATCCGCTGTTAATAGGCAGCAAAAAGCACACATGGAAAATGCAACCAGGGGATTTAAGAAAATGGGGTAACACTACACAAAACTTCTGCCAGTGTGTCCCAGGAGCACCGAGCTCTGTGATCAGCACCACATCCCCTGCAGTGTCACACTTTATCACTTTGTGGAGAGCAGCAACCTCCCCTTGACAACACACACAGCCACTTCCCTCAGGAACACTGTTTTTAACTATCATTTTTCCTCTTTTTCTGTGTGTACTCTGTTCTTACCCTTGATGGCACAAAAATGAGCTCTCTAACACTACCCCCTGAGCACACTCAGCTGCTGGTTGAGTAAACACAGGAGCAAGTCTGTCCTGAACAGCAGGTGAGCCTACAGCCACAGAAATGGCTGGGTACTTACTCAAAAGAAAAAGCACTCTTCAAAATAGGCCTCCCTACCATGCGTAATTCCTGCTTCTCCCCTTTACCTAAAGGGGTTACTTCATTTTAAATGCTCACCTGGGCTCAACCCCACAGAGCCTGTAAGCATGGGCTTTGTGGTTTGTTTGTTGGCTCTAAAGGACTTAACACCCTTTTGGCACAGTATTAATGATATCCCTACTACCATTTAATGGATAAAAATTTGACTCAGATGTGCCTGTGGCTCTCTAAGCTCTCTCTACTTGACTTTTCATCGCCTTCCACTACACCAGGTTGCTTAAAGCCCCATCCAACCTGTGCTCAAGTACCGGCAAGGATGGGGCATCCGCAGAGTCTCCAGACAACCTTCTCCAAAAGGGATATATCCCCTTAAATAGCCTGCTCCAGTTTCATGATTGTCCCTGAAATACCATAGAGCAATTTCTCTCTATTTCAAGAAGCAGGGTGATAATTCTTTGGGAAGGAACTTTTTATTTGGCTTTTAATTTCTCCACTGCTGTTATGTACATTTACCCTATGCTAGTCTTTTTTTTTTTTTCCCCTGCTGTTCCAAGAGAGGTGTTATTCTGCTTTTTACAAACACCACAGATCTCCTGTGAGCCTCCAGCCTCCCTACGAAGGCTCAGCGCCAGGCAGCTCCATGCAGGTGCAATCACAGTGACCTTGGATGATACATTTGCTGGACAAGCCTCCAGAGAATTGCATTATTTCTGGAGTGAGACTTTCTGTCAGATGTTGTAATACATGGCATAGATGCCTGTTCCTAGCAGGTACTTCACCTGGAAAAAGCATTCTCTTGTTTTTTACATCCATTACACAGAGGAGAGTTAAGAAAAAGTAAACTTGCTTTTAAGCACGGCTTGATTGTGTTTGCTCCCACCAAATGTTCCCCCTTTATTTTTTTTTTTTGCAAATCTTACGGCTTGCGTATGCCAATTATAATAGCATAGATAATAAAACCAACAAAAAACCCCAATCCAAATATCAGATATATGGGAACCTGGGGAATGGTGTTTTTAGGAAAGGATTGATTTGTACAGGACTATGATCATACTGCATAAATTCACTCAGTGTAAGAACACTTCAGTACTTGAAGATGTCAAACTACAGCAGAAGGGGATCTCAGAAGGACAATGTTTATTTTCTGTCTACTTTGGAATCCTTGTTAGATGAGCAGAGGGACACCAGGACAACACTGACTACATTTTTAAAACATTAAGAGTGTATCACCTCTTCAAAAGGAAAGTTGTTGGGGGGTTCTGGGTTGTTTGTGTATTTTTGTTTTATTGGGTTTTATTGGGTTTTGGTGGTTTTGTCTGTAGATGGGGATTTTTTAGTTGTTGTTTTGTTATAGCTTGGGAGAAGATGTGCATTTAAAAAAAATAAAGATTAATAAGGTTTAGATGTCAAAAACTCAAGTTGTAAAAGCTCCAGGTGGATAAGATGACAATTTCCTATCAATGAGAGCAATTAATCATCACAGCACACTCTTAAGCAAAATGGTTGATAATATGCCTTGAAGACTAAATGCCTTTCAGGTAGGAATGTTCTAGGTAACCACAAGTTCTGCCTTAAAGAAAAGTTACATAGTTGTAAAAAGATTTAATGAATCTCATCATACAGGTACTGGCCTAAAATTAATGATCCTATCCCAGTTAAATGCAAACTGTAAAATGCCCTTTGTACAGTTTATGTAACTTATAGCAACACAGCCATTTTCACCTGAAATATTTCTAACTCTAAAGAGGGGGAAAAAAAAAGCTGTGTTATACATTGGGCAGTATTTCTCACATAGATGAAAATTTTAAGAATGACTTCAGCTGTGACATGCAGTAAATCAATGACAGCACAGAGTCCATACTACAGATTAAGCATCTATTTAAGAAGTATTTGAACAGAGAGCTTGAAGGCCCTTTCCACAGTCCCCCGAGGAGTCACCTGAGAAGAGTCTCCTTCAAGAGCAGGAACACAGAGCTTAGAAGCTTTTGTTGGTTCCAGGTCACTGCTCTCCTGTTCTTGCTCGGAATATGAAGTTCTGCATTAGCCCCCCATCATCACACCTCTCTGATGCCTTTGCAGATATTTCTACTCAGAAAACATAATGGGCTCATGTGTCTCAGAACTAAAGTGTCCTAATTGGTTGCATGGTTCTGCATTCTAAGGTCACAGACTCAGGCCAAATATGCAGAAACAATTCATTAAATAATAAGTTAAATTCAGTGTAGTTATAACTAAAGAGGTAGTCATTTATGTTGAAATTACATATAAGCAATGACAAATTCCACCTTTGATATCCATCGATATATTTTGGTCTTAGCTTAGTTTCTCTCTTCCATATTTGAATATTTTCTAAAAAACATCCATTACAACTTCAGTAATTAATCAACAAATGTCATTCTCCATTAAAGCATATTTAATCGTCACAAAAAATTAAGAACAACTAACAACCAAAACCAGTATAATTACTTCTAATGCAAATGTGCTAATTTAAATTGTGGAATGCTTCTTTAAGAGAAGTCTGTGTTAATTGGGGTCTGCTCATGAAAGCAAACTGCTAATTGAGCTGGCATGTGCCAGATAGACTAGTCCAACTGAAAGAAAGACAATATTTGCAATGTAACACTGATTTTAAAAGTTAACATTTTAATGAAAAAAGCTGCTATCAGGCTCATGCCAGTTCAATTAGTCACTCCTTCCCATGAGCAGACCCCAATTAACACACTTTTCCGAAAGAAATATCCCACTGTTCAATTAAAACATGGAAGCATAGATGATTACACAAGTCTATTTTGATAATTACTCTTACTTGATCTGTCTCAAATGTGTTGTTTCTGAGCTGCTGCATCATCAAAACTTATGGATTATTTTTGAGCAAATGCTTTTCATCTGCATTAAGCAGGCACTGTCTGTACTACAGAACCAAAGAAGCTCAACTATCCAGCAACGGCAAGGTAACGCCTTGGTGCCAGTTGGTAATAGCAGAGATCATAGTATGATGGTTTTGATCAGTTGGAGAAATCAGGTGAACAGGATTTCTCTTCTCAGTGAGTTCTTGTACAGCCCTACGGCAAACATGAGTAAATAAAGGCTGGCACGGGTTGATCCAAAGCCTGAGGTCAATGAGAATCTGTCTTGACTTCAGTGACTGTTGCATTAGGTCCCCATGTTCCATGGGACAAGAGGAATTATTGCAGTGCATCAAGCAGTGGGAGCTGGCAACTGGGCAAATATTGATTTGGCACGGTAACTGCTATAATATTGATTTTAAACACAACTTGAATATAGATTTATCAACTATTCTGCAGCACTGTGTCAACGTGCAGTAACGACAGCCTTTGATGGCTCAGTAAAGTAACAACAGTGAGGAAGAATGAAAGAAGAGTCATGATCACTGCAAATGTTCCCTCAGAAGTATCATGATACACACACTTGGGGAGCTTGTCACCTAACTGAACTATTGAAAGGACTGGTAAGTCATGTCTAATTAGCCAAGAGTGATGTTAATCAATAAAGTCACACAGAATTTGGGATTTTCCCCTGTATTTGGGATTGCAGCATAAAATACAGTGGTTTCCTGGGGAAGGAATTGATTTTGCCTACTAGTAAGTTAAAACAATGCTTCTCACCATCGATCCCTTCAAATCAATATTAGGCTTTTTGCTTGATACGATGGAGCAGGCAATTCTGAATTCACAAGTACAGATGGAGTGGAGGCAGACATGCCATCACTAAAGCAAGCAATGTGCAATTACAGTGCCCCTGCAGTCCACTAGCAGTAACCCTGGCTTCAGCATGAGTCTTTCATTGCATGGTTGGACCAAACTTCTATTATTACTATTGTCAAAAGTAGTTATCACTATGATTTCCTGAGGTGACATTCTTACTGATCTAAAGTGTCTTTAAAGAGTGCAACATGATCATCCTGTCTGAAAGAGAACATACAAATCTATTTGCTTTAGGATATTGCATGCTTGCTGACTTATCACTGCTGCATCTAATGTCATTACCTAATGTAGTATGCAGGTATTCCTGTCACCCAGAATTTATATTAAAGACAAGGCCCAAAAAAAAAACAAACCCATCATCATGTTTTGGAAAATTATTGTGATCAAACCAGAACAGATTGTTAGGTATCCATCTCCAAAATATTGGGGGGATAGGGCAGAAAGACTCAATGGCATATGGTCTTTAACTCACATGTTTACATTCCTTGAGATAGTTGCTGTAAAACTGCCACCCACATTCCTAGAATTCAGAAATAATCTCACATGTGAAATGCAAAAGAAGTTGATTCACTAAAATATTTTCATTTTGAAGGAGAGGTTGCACTTCTTGTTGGTACTCTGTTAATTTCTATGACCCCAGAGCACCAGGATAACTCCAGAGGCTTGACTTGAACTGAGTAACTGCACCAGACTGGTGGATTTGCTAAAGGATCCCAGAAGCTTTGCTGCAAAAGGACCTCCCTCAGGCAAAGGGGCTTGAATAAAGGCTGTAGGGAGGTGGTGCAGAACAAAAGCTGCAGCTAGCACCTGGTCTGGTAGGTCAGAACCACCTTCAGATAGGTCAGTGCAAAGGACACCATTGGTGTCTTTTAAATTAATATTTTCTTTTAGTTTTCCTGTAGATAGAGTCTCCCTTCTTCCTCTGGCATCAACTGTAATAACGTTTAAGTCACGAACATATTTCTTCACTTTATGGGGTTTTTGTTTGTTTGGGTTTTTTAAAAAAATCTTGGAGAAGGAGAGACACAATTTATGGCATTACTTTGATGTCAGTGGAGGTGCAATGTTGGTGCAGAATTTGCCTCACTTTTTCTAATCTTTTCAAGTATGCACAGCTACTCTGAAACCTCCCTGCAGAAACTTGGCTAGAAAAAAAAACAACAAGTAGGGGTAAGTGAAAAGGAATGAGAAAAACTTGCCTTTCAGGAGATACTTTGCTCTTCTGATCAGAATCCATCATTCTGTTCCTATACATGACAGACTCCTTTCTTCCTACCCCCAATATTGCTATAGTTACAGCTGCCCCCTCTTTTTTCAAGCTATTTAGTTTTTTTTCTTGTTGATTATGGCACATTCACTATCACATAAATTTTCATTCTATCCCAAAGTTTAAGTATTTGGCCTCTAGCAGCACAAAACATTTTTTGTTTTATTCAGAATGCCCCCGTTCTCATTTCGGTCACAAACCACCAGAAACTTCACATTTAAATTCAGGAATTCAAATCCTTGCAATAAACTTCACATGGAACAAGTTAACACAAACATACAATTATTTTTTTTCTTCCTCAGACTGGAGATAAAGACCATGTAAAATCAAAATAAAGTATTTCTGTTTTAATCAAGCATTCAAAATCCAAATATAAATATCCTCAGTTTTAACTATTAGGGAATCTTTTCAGAGGATTAAAGTTTCAACAACTTGGGGAAAAAAACCCCACAATAAAACACCAATACTTCTTACATTTCAAACCTATTTATCTCCCAAGATAGTAAAAAGAGAATTTAACATACTGCCACAGAAATTCAGGGCCTACTTGAACCAGTAGCTCTTAATACACATTTTAAACTAAGTCCTCATTTAGGTTATCAAAAATAAAATAAGTGGTTTGTACTTTTCAAGCACTTCAACCTAAAGTTCATTTCAGGCTGAGAAAGAATACAAAGTCAAACACTCTGCATCCCATGTGTGAGCTAAGGATGCAAAATAAAGTCAGCCTTGGACTGCTCTAGTCAAAGAGGAACAAAAACATTTGTCTGTAACTTCAAGATACTATGAGAGGTTGTTTTTTTTTTTAAACCAAAAAAGGGAAAGAAAACAAAGAAAAAAGGAGATCCCTATGACCCAGCTGCAGAAGTAAAAGCAAAGTGCAGAATGCAGCAATAGCAGACCTAAGAAAACACTGTTTCTAAGAAAACTGAAGGAAGGGAGTCAGCAGGGAGAGGGAAACGTTCTCCATTTTGATGTTGCCATCTCTCAGGCTCCTTGCCACAGGCTACAGGCATCCCCAGGGCCCACCCAAACCCACTCAGGAGACTCTGCTCTACTACAGAAAACTTCAGATCAGCAATGCAAGTATCTCCCTGTCCCCATACTTTGTATGGAGTCTTACAGCCATCAGTATATAAGTGACATTTTTTACAACTCCATTCCCAAGATAACCAAGGTCTGTTTGTACTGATCTAGACTTGTTAGGCATTAGCTTGAAGCTCAGGCAAGTTTCTCAGGTACAGGAGCAAAATTAGGGCAATGGGTGGTGGCAAATAAACAGGTTTCACAAGGCACTACTGGCCCTGCATACAGTGACAGTTATTAGCACCTCAGATATGATTTAAGATACATCACACACATATTTATTTGGTCAGGTTTTGCAGAGAACTTTTTCAGATGCAGTCAGAAAATTCACTATTCAAACACAGAGGCAGAGCAAATTGGTACATCTTAAGAAGGCCAACCCTCTCAAAGACTGTGTGCAAGGCTATCTTACATAATCAGAAATTCTACCTTCTCAACACCTCATGCTCCAGAAACGCTAAAACAGCCAGAACAACTCACGTCATCCTTGCGTTTCCCAATCTTTCAACTCCTTAAGTCCCTGACTCAGGAGCGTCAGAGTCCCTTGATCTAATATACATTACATAAAAAGACAGGTAATTCCATAAGCAGTGACTCACCCTCACAGCCTCCGCCCGGGGAACGTAGCTCTGCAAAGGACGGCTCCAGCTTTCCGTGTAACTCCATCTCCCTGAGCCAGCACCTCTCTGAGGGAAGGCAGAACTGGCAGCAGTGTGGAACTAGATGGTTCCCCCAGCCCGGGCTGCCTCATCGGCACAGATTGGGAACAGCTGGGATGGCCCCACCGTTAACCACACACAGGTGCAGCTCGTTCCCTCCTCTCCTCCAAGGCCCACTCAGGTGCAGCAAATCGCTGGGCTTGGCTGGGCAGGTGAGGCCAATTCCCACTGCCCTGCCTGCAGAAAGGGCAGTGACACAGCCTTCTTCACTCTCGCCTTTCCACCAGGGGTTGTAACCACCGAGGTACACCATGGCTTCAGAAATATAAACTGAGAGAGAGAGCTGATTGTTACAGTTAGTACTGTCCTTTTCACACTAAGGACAAACAAGAACTTTCAGAGCTTTCATGGGAAATCAAGAGAGCTGCCAGACTGCAAAGGACAGTGGCCAGCTTGGAACCTCCCAGGGGACAGAAAACCCACGGCGTCCCACCTCTGCCTTTGATGGCTTGCTAAAAGGCCACCTTGTTAGCATGGGCAGGCAGGCACTGTGCGCTGAGACTTTCACCTCTGTCAAAAAGACAGGAGCCTAAGTCCTGACCCCTTTCCCAAGGTGCTTTCAGGCTGTGCCTCCTGCACTGTCACAACAGATTGGGCTGTGACAGGCTGGTCAAGAAAACCAGAGATGTTTTTACATTTTCTGCTTGACTTGCAGTCCTTTTACCAGACTAAGGCTTGGGACAGTTTTTTCACTGGTATTTTTTATTATGCTTTAGGAGAAAAACAGGTCTGAGGTTGACACTTAGCATCACAATTTCAGTACTATGCACATAAATTTAACTACTTAATTCCACTGAGCATTGGGTAAGTGGGGCAGCTAAACCCAGTATATTGCATGGAACATTTATCACTAACTACAGTATACAATTCCCTTTGCCATTTAGGCTTACACATTTTACAGCATTTACAATCATGCTGAATTATGCTGGAATTCCCATTTCAAAGGATTTCATGAATGTATTGCTTGAATGCTGCCAAGCCCTTTTTTATTTTTTTTTTATTCATGCAGACTTTAAGGGGAAGTGAGGTCCTGTGAGGCTGCTTATGCACTGCTGGATCCCAAGTACTGTTGGGATGTCTGGATTTCACTGAGAAGTTGCTGAAATAAAAAGTTAAGTGGGATCTGACTGAAAGCTACAAAGAGAAAACTGATGTAATTTTTAATGCAGTGTACCATAACTATTAGTGAATGTTGATTTCTTACTGGCATCTAATTGATAACAGTCTGTATTAGCTTTTTATGATTAGGGAAGGTCAATAGGGTTTCTCAGCCTGGCTATAACCCCACCTCTGCAGCAGAGCAGAGTGACCCAACTTCATGCCCCTGAGGAGGGAGCTCACAGGGCCTCAGTGGTGTCTGGCACAGTGTCATGAGAGAGTGGCAGAAATCAGCTCTTGTCTTCAAGTGAAATCTCCTTCCTCTCAGAGCAGCTCAGCCAGCCAGGGAGCCCCTCTGTTACCTTTCATGAGGGAAAATGTACTTGTTGGCTTGCAGCCATCCTCTCCTTGAATATCTCCCAGTGTGTTTTCACAGTTTAAACGTGGCTTTCTCTGGGCTGGTGAAAAAAAAAGCAAGCTCAGAAGCCCCCTAACTCTTGCAAGACAAACCTCCCCCTTGTACAGGGGGCACACCTGGCCTGCAACTTGATTACTTCTACCTACTAATTTGGTGGTGTAAATTTTTGGATATATAGAACACTTTCAACTGTAATCCTGGGTTGTGAGGAGTGCAGAAATACCATTCTAGATCCCCTTAAACAGATGACAGAATGAATCCAGACTTTCCTACCTCTCCTATGCAAATCCTGCCTATGATCTTCCAAGTTTCCTTTATGTATCTTAAACCCTGAAGGTTTAAGAGTAATATTTCTGTAAGTCAGATACTATTAGATATTTTTAAAACTCTTCCTTCTCTTCTTAAAAAAAACCAAAAAATAGAATCAATTAAAAGAAATGTCTTCTCAATCTGACTTCAGCTGTACTATAAAACTGTTATTAAAACTATCATGGATGTGACAAAAATAAAGCAGGTGATGAGGAGATATTTATGATGTACAAAAAATGTCCAGGGAGTACGTCTAGTGATGTGATCAGGATTTTTTAGGCCCTTAATACAGTAATTATTAATGCAAGTCTGCTTCCATGCTTATGCAAATAGGCCTGGGACATAACAAGAAATTTCCAGTCATGTTGCTTGGGAAGGCCGTGTGGGGATGTGAGGCTGTCTGAAGCCTGAAGAGACTTTCTTAATGGAGTCCAACAAGATTAGTTGCCTTTCCCCACTACATGACTCTGTAAAAAAAGCAAATAAATCACTAACAGTCTCCTAATAGACTTAGCTCTCTCCTGTCCTGAATGAATATTGCTTGGAATAAGCTCTGCAATGGCTAACTCTGATATTGCCACGGTGACTTGTTGTTTTTCAAGGCTGCGTAAAAGATTTCCCAGTTTTTGAAAATGTTGTCCCTTTTCCTATATGCAGGAGTGTAAAAGGCTTTCTGCTGGTGGGCTGGAGCCCAGTTACTGGAATGGTTTTCCCCTGATCATGTTCTCCAGCTGGATCTCTCAGGTGAAAGGGGTAACTAGAATTCCCTCCCTTCCTGTAAGCAACCCAATACATTCCTCCTCCAAGCCCATTGTGTTAATGGATTTATTATGGATATATATATTGCTGCCTCACCCAGGAGTCAGCTGTGTCTAGTGGTGCAGCCTGATTCTAACTAGCCTGGCTGCATCAATGCACAGAGCAGAGATTATTACCCCTTTTCTGGGATTATCACATTTTATTTACATTTTCTACTTTTTTAAATTTATGTTATTATTTGCATTTTATATTATCCTTCTGCGTTTGTTTTTTTTTTTGTTGTTGTTTTTTTCTACTCCATTCCTTTCTTAGTGATCAGTGGTCCTAGAAATTCTGTATACATTCTGGGATGGAAAAAGTCCAAATAATCCCATGAAGTGGGAGAATAAAATAGATCAGGTGGTTGAAATGGCTGTGCTTCAGAAGTTAGAAGTGAGGGACACAGATTGCAAAGGACTAGGGCTGAAGCTGTGGCCCTGGAGTGTCTCATGCCCAGGCAAGAGAATTGGGACATTTGCTGAAACAACAAAGAGGAAAAAAACCATAAACCAAGGGAAGCCATAGGAAAAATTATTCCAGATAAGGAGCCAGCTCAGGATGGCAAGCCCAGCTCACTGGGGCTGGATCTGATAAGCTCCTCTTTTCCAGTAATTGTGTCTGACCTGATTCACTCCCACCTTTTTTGTAAATCTGGGTGCCACAGGGCATTTCTGCCATGCAGGTGATGGAACTGAGAAGCTAGTTCCTCTTCCCATGTTGAATCCCCACAAGACACCTGAGCCTGTGTGTAGTGTCAGGTCTGGCCCTGCCTCTCACTGAAGGTGTGCAGCCCCAGAGCTGAGAATCTCCTCCTCTCCTGCAGAGCAGGCTGCTTGCTGTGGGCCACATCACTTTGTAGTACATCAGGAATTAACTAAAAGTGAGGATGACTCATTCATGAGAGCAATTTCTATTCAAAGGTCTCATTCTGCAGTGAGAGTTAGCCCATTAGACATCCCTGTTTGTTCTCACTTAGTAACCCATCATACTCTCAAGCTGCATTTGTAGCAATCACCTGGAATTGCAGAAGTTTTATTAGCTAGCACTTTGACAGACCCTTCCTTGATATTTTGTATGCAAGCAACACATTTTTGAAATGGTGGGTACCCTTTTGCATATATCTGTTTATTACAGATCATATAAAGTGATAAAATATTTAAGTAATAGAAATCAAAGTTTTTGATTATGATATAGATTGGTCTGTTCTTTGCAGGAACTGTGGACCTTTATTAATGCAAGTATGAAAGACCAAAATTTGCCCTAGTTTTCCTCAAAGAGTTCTGGAGGGAGGGTGGTGCAGGGCCTACCAAGTTGCTGTTTTGTGTGCTTATCCAAAGAAACTGCTAAATAAAAATTATTGCTATTTTGATAGAAGTAACACTGCAATTGACAATCAATGACTGACTTCAGAAGTTTTATGCCTCACTCAGCTGAATCAGGGCAGATGCTTGTGATATTATTATGTCTTTTTTTTAACGGAAAAAAACTCCTTGCAAGGCAAAAAACTTAATACAACTGTAGCATAAGTTAAAGCTGGAAAAGTACCACGGATTTGCCACTGACTTTGGTTTTGATAAAGAGTATTTTATGTTCAGAATTCAGAACTCCCTACTTCTAAAGTGGCTTGAGACATGCTTTATGCTTCAGGGGAAACTATTTCAATCAATCCCAAAGCTAGAAGGGACTCACTCTAAATTCCCCTGTTAAAATAATGTCAAAGTATTATTAGCTAAAGCCTTTTTACAATTGGATTGAGAGCACCCTGTTCTCAATCCATGCTCTCAAGTTTGACTTAGTTTATTTACAGATGGTTATCTAACAATGCTGAAAAAAACCAAATCAAAGGCTGCTCTTCTCCCCACACAATATTTTACTTCTCAAAAAGTGCTGTTTCCTTTTTTATATGGAAATAGAAGATTTTGTTCCTAACCTGTTAACAATAAATAATGATATTGGAAAAATCTCAGAACACAAAAGAAATTTGGATACTATACAAATGTTTGGAAAATGAAAACATACTCCACAGGGAATATGTGACAATTGGAGCTTCAGCTGGAAACAAAATGTTGCAGATTATTAGAAGTATCTATTCTCACTGCAACAGAGCACTCACACAAGTCTACTTCAGTCCAATCAGTAGGAAATTTAGATTGATAGGATAAATTGATAATACACAGACTGACCAATCTGTACCCTTAACCTATCCAACAAATGTAACACAACAAAATGGGGTTCTCACAATTCAGAGGGCTGAATTAAGACACCTCCAGGGACCTGCTCCAGTAGATTTGTTTTAATTTTAGGAGAGTTAATAAAATTTTGAAAGAGCTTCTAAAACACAGCAAGGGACTACTTTTGTGAAACACCCAGCTGCCTCTGCCTCCTCAGCACTCAACAATACTATAAATCAAATATAATCACCAGGTTTGGGATGTAAACCCTGAGAGTACAGATCAGAAGAAAGCAGATGCCTGCTGAGGATCCATCCCTTCCTAATGAGATGCTGAAATATTTCTGTTTGGATTGCCCCCTGCAGTGCTCAATACCAGCTGTATTGGACATTGCAGGGAATTGAAGACACAATCAATTGAGATAGTTTTGGGGAAGTGACTGCATTAAGCATTACCTGCTACTGCTCTGTCTGCCCAGAATGGTTCCTCCCACACTTGCTTCTAGAAACTTAATAATAAATTCATTAATTTCCTTAACTGGACCATCTAGAGCATATACACAGATCTACAAAAGCACATAACTAGAACCCCTGCCAAAATTGCAAATTAACATCTCTCAGTCATGGTTACCAAGACTTTCATTGTCTCCTAAACATTATGTGGATTACAGCACACTGAATAGAAAAAACAGTATGGCAACTCTGAAATTCAAGAGTTTGGGTATGGAAATGCTAAGTGTAGATTCTGGGGACAAACCCCAGGTTTTAGTCCTGAATTCTTCTTAAAGGGAAGCAGAAGTTCTTAGAAATTTCTTTAATTAGACCAGATTTTCATTTAGTGAAACAAGACTGAAATAATCAGCAGCTTTATTCCTAAGCCAGACATGTACATAAAAGTGCCTGTAATACCTTCAAGTTTATTAAAGTCACAAGTGAATTTGTAAAAATTTGACATTATAATGATTACAGTAGTACTATTAATTACCTTTGTTATCATCAGCATTGAACTTCAGAACCTACATGGTGCATTTGAATGACTGAGCTTTCAGTCATTTCTTGCTGAGAGTCTAGATGGAAAAAAAAAGCTATTTGCTCACCAAAGGAAATGTCAGTTTTGGCACACCAAGTTCCACCTCATATCCCATGTGGATGGAAACTTGGCTATTTAAGGGAAGAAAAACCAAACAGAAACTGATCTATATAAAATGCATCAGCACTACAGCAGCCATTTCTTTTATTTTGCACATAACAATGACATTTTCTTCCCACCTCCTCAGCCAAATCTGTACAATGTAATAGGAAAGAAATTTTACTTGGGTGGTGTTTTGATTCTGGTTTATGTAACAACTTTAGATGAAAATTTAAGCACATCCTCACAACTCTGTAAGGTTAAAATTGGTGTGGAAGAATTATATGACAATTTTTATCTTACGTATTTTTTTAGGCTTTATAGTACATGGAAAAAGAAAGGGGAAAATTATTTGGACATGCATGGAGTATTAAAGACATCTAGAAGTCTGAACATTGCTTGCAATACATTTATTCAAATTCAAGTGTTTTACAATTCTGACTGTAGAACAACAAGATTTATATCAACTTTCCATAATGATAGTGTTAGGGTTGTACTAAGGAGAAAAGAAATCTTAATATGCTTGGTTTGTAGCATTCTCAGGAAGCAATTAATGCTAATAGTCCAGCAGGCTGGAAGTTGGAACATTATAAATTCCATCCTGGGCTCCAGATTGCAGAGGCAAATTTTGAATACTTTTTAAAGTGATATTTCTTAAAACTGATATATCCAAAGCAGTTTGTTTAAATACAGTCAATATGATCAGTATATAATCAGAACAAACTTATGCCCTTCACTGTTGATAAACAAGAGAGGCTTCTTGGGAAAGAGCAGAAGGATTTTTGCCTGGATTTGCATGGTGTCTTTTACCTTTACTTGGAACATGAGTTGTACTGACCACAGTAATCCATCACATATTTATAGTGCGTATAGCTCCATTACAATACATTTTCTTTCCAAACTCAGATGTATTATTCAGTTTATCACAACCTTACACCCTCTATCCAGTGCTGGCATGGTGAGCTAACCAGCCTCTGTCACTGCAAAGATGTGGCTTTTATACCCAAACCCAAGATGCCCAAAGATACTTTTTGGAGCAGGAGTATAAAGCCAAAGCTCTGTGATCATAAAATACAATTGTCAGCAGCAGTTGCTAAGTGACAGCAATTCCTTTGTGATACAAATAATGTCCTAAAAAATTTACAGTGCCTCTTTAGTGCTTTATTTTTTACCTTGAAAGAGATGATCTTACAAACAGTGACATGCCAAGGGCTAAGGACTTGTATCTGAATTGTAGACTGCAGTGCCATGTAATGATGCTGCTGAGTTAGGCTTAGACTAGCTGGGGATATGGTAATGGAGCTGGCATCTGGGGGAGCTCCTGGGCTCTCAGCTGTGCAGGGAAGCATTAGTCAAACAAGGGAGAGTTCTAGAAGGCATTTTTGTATCCCTTCAACAAATAGTTGGAAGCAAGTCTGCCACATGAAAATCTCTGATGACAATGGTACCCTTTAATGAGAATAAAATTATTAGCAAAGGCAAAAATGAGAATGCACTTTGGAAGATTAACACTAGGAAAGGAAATAAAAAATGTTTTAGAAAGTCTCAGTTTTGCTTATAGGCTTTAGGTAAAGACATTTGCTGACCTACAGCCTCAGAGGTCATGTGCTCATATTTTTTTTCTGCACAATTACCAGTCATTTTACATTCCCTTGTGCCAACTTGTTATTTTCTGCAATTGTCTCCAGCCCATCAAAAAATCTTATTGTTAAAGCTGCATGAGAAGATCAAATTATATTCAAAAGGTGAGGAATAGCAACAGTTTTTGGCGAGATGCAATGATTTTTAAGCCAAAGGTGAGATCATGCCTGCATGAGTTCACAATGGGGAGATTAGTTTTACAACACTAAAAAGGGATTTCAGAAATTTTTAAGTGCCACAAAACTTGCATTTGAGACTTACTTTACATCTTCATTACATCATTTGGACATTAAAAGAAGCCTGTGCAAAATTCTGAGAAGCCAATTGCACTTCCAGTTAATAACAACAGGAACCAGTCCAAGGACAAACATCTAAATCATGTTGCAGCAAATTACACAGGGAGATTCTTTGGTGTCTGAGGTGTGCACGCACACACTGAGAGCTATGGCACATTCCCCTCTTCCCTAGCCTCATTTCTGCCACTCCATGGATGCTCACACCCACTGAGAGCTATGGCATGTTCCCCTCTTCCCTAGCCTCATTTCTGCCACTCCATGGATGCTCACACGGCGTCACTGCCATGGTCTTGCTGGTCCCCACCCCATGTGCCCTCTCAGCTGCTGTGGCTCTTTCTCCCTCTCTGTCCTTGAGCTTTGGAGGTACAAAAGGAGAGCCAGGCCTGAGGAGACTCTCCCTCACAAGTGTGTCTCTGGGACCACAAATACCTAAGTGAGTGGGGAGAATTCCCAATGCTGACTCTTCACAGATGTACAGACTGACAGAAATTCTGACCTACACCTGCTGCCTGTCTCCCCAAGCCCTCACATACCTCATAAAGCTACACTGAGAACACCCATACAGCTCCAAAACCTACACATAGCATTGTATTTTGCATTTCAATACTTTCCTCACTATTTAAGAGAGCATAATCCACACAAGCAACTTGGAGCTAAGACTATGAAAAGCCCTCTCCACCAGGACTAATATTTTCCCTCTCAATGGCAGTTTTGTGAAGGCCAGGCCATAGTGAGATCTGTACTTATGTCAGGTGTCTTCATCACAGATCAAATCCTTGTGTCCCATATAATTTTACATCACATGAAAAACATGGATTTAAAAACTCCTGAACCCATCATGATGACTTCATGTTGATGATCTTTTAATAAGTCACTTTCTGACATTGTCCCTTTCCTGGAATGACACTTATCTTTTTATGAGGTGACTTAAGATCTGTGAATTAATATTATGCACATGAGGCTGACTCATCAATCTTAGAAGCAATATGAGAGTGACTGTAGGCAAGGCAAGAGTGTTATCTTTGCCCAAAAATAAGGTAAACAGAAAAAAAACTTTCTACAGATGCAGTTCCTGAACTTTCTGGAAGACTGAATGCCACAAGTCTCCTGAAGAATGTTTCCATTTTCCTCTTAGTGAATTGCTTTTCCAATCATGAAAACAAAGCTTTAGTATTGTTTTTACGCATGTTTACACCGGAAGTATTTCAAAGAACCAAAAAAAATATGTGCCTGTGGATACTGGTGAGGCTACTGTGAGCAAGCCAGGCTACGGAGCACTGACCTGGGCTTTCCACCCATGCCTAGTGACAGCATGACTTGCAAGGGTCCCCCCAGGCCTGGAGCAAAGACTATGAATTTGCTGGCATACACCAGTCTTGATTTGCTTGGAGGTGAGAGAGTACAAACAAAACCTTTGTTCAGGGAGAAACAATTCAAGGTAATACATCATGACACTTAACATTTTAAAATTATTTTTTGGAGAAAAACATTCAGAGTTGTTAATTTTCTCAAACCATTTGGATTTATTACAGTTATTCCCACTTAGAATGAATAACATATATACTCTTAAGTAGGTGATCACCTTTAAGTTATGGAAATAAAAACATGCCTGCAGAGAACAGCTGAATAGTCATGGCATGGAATTTTACATTTCAGGTTTAGGTCTGTCCAGAAATCCTTAAAGATACCTTTTACAACTACATGTTTCCTTTTTTCAAATTGTCAGAACCCAAAAGAGCTGAAAAATCTCTTTATCCACTACAATTGAAATATTATGAAAATCAAGTTGCTTCTGTTCTGGCATTCTTTCTAATAACAATGTAAGCTGATTCATCTTTAAGGCTGAAGTATTATTCTCTAGAAGTTTCATCTAGTATGTTCAGGAAGAAGAAAAAAAACCTAAAACCTAAGATTCAATATTTTTTGCATAAAAAGCAAGCAATAATAGTGATGAAACGATGTTGGCTGAAAGATATGAAAAGAAATGAGAATATTTTTTACTATAAAATGTTAATTTCAGCAGTGATGAAGCATTTTGAGAAACTGATATCCATAATCAGCCACAAAATATAAGCATTGAAGCTCCAGCTGACCTGATTCAGGGAACTCAACACACAGCAAAGGGAATTATCCAGACTGCTGCCCATTTTTCTTTTTTGCACAGATATATGAGGTGGTTTAGCTGAGTAATAGGCAAGGAAGGATGTCTTCTTCTAAAAATGGAAATTTCAAAATAATTATTTCCACTTAATAATGCAGGCAGGCATTATTTCCACTTAATAATGCAGGCAGGCAGAGCACTACACAGAGCAGAAAGCTGGTGGGTACTTTCAAAAGCTCTTGGCCTGCTGATCAGCACTATTTTGAGAGGACAATGTGTCCCTGTAGGGTAACACCCAGCAATGACCTCCAGTGCTTTTGAACATGTAAGGTGGATGCCAACTATAGCAATGTCCTGATTTGTCTTTATTTTGTATCTGTATGACATAGTAAAGACAAAGCTTGTGGGTACAGATAATATCCCTTATAGAATTAGTTTGTATAACTGTAAAAAAAACTCAGTGAATTTTCAGCCCATACAGAAAAATACAGTATTACAGGAAAATAAAAATTAGGAGTAATCACTGATTGCCCAAAAATATTTTTGCAGACATATCTTTAAAAATAAACAGTAGGAATTGATGTTTTTCAAGTAATTCTTCAGAAATTGAAGGAATTTCTCATCATTATTTATGACTGATATGTCCCAGAGTATCCCATATGTCATCTTTTACCAACTACCAAGAATGTGAACGTTATTGATATAAGCCTCTGTTCTTTTCAACCACATCTGTTGCAGTTTGCACATGAAGTAATATTTTTTTAAGATTAGACTTTAACGGTGATATTCAACATTATTCCATCAGAAATTAAAACAAAGGGATAAAATATATTTTAAATAATGTATTATATTCCATTAGATTAAAAACTATGTTTTACTTCAAGCAATATGTGTCCTGTTCATAATAAATATCAAAATTTTATTTCATCCCTGTCAGTTAGTTGGATATTCAGAATGTGGAAGGAGCAAGAAAGGGACAGGTTTTTTTTTGGTTTTTTTTCATTAAAAAAGAAAATTACCAGATTTATTGCCCAAAAGAAATACTACAGCAAGCTAATAAATACAGCCTTCTGTTTCTGCTAAATACTAAAACTTGTGTTTTATTTCTTTGGTAATTTAATAGATTAAATGGAAATAATATTGTGGTAGACTACCAAGTAGAAACTTTCAGTGAAAAATAGCATTTCCATTGAAATCAAGAAGAGATTTTCCGGTGTAATGAATGCGGCAAAGTAACCTACTCAGCTACAGGAATATGCTGACAGATTTCTCAGAACCACTTCTCTTTCTGGACCACGAGTCCAGTGAAACTATTTTCTTATTCAGTACCTGCCTGCATGTGCTTAGTTCATGCTCACTCCCCAGTCAGATTTCATTTCCAAGAGTTCAATATGTTTTTAAGGTACGTAGTCAAAAGGCAAAGATATGTATTGTGAAATTAAGGTGCTTGGAACTGGCTGTGGGCCTGGCCTTTTGAATACATCATGTATATATTAAGAGCTTTCACTGTAATTCAGGGGAAATAACAGTGTCAGAAAGAATGAGATGGAATCAGCCACAGTGGGCATAAACTCTAGAAATAGCTTCAGCTTATTCATTACTCTTTCATATCACATCCCAATCCAGATATACTTCCATTTAGCTTTGGTCAGAGCAGCATTTTTTTCACATTCTTGATGGAATCTGGTTTATTACAGCACTTGACCTCTCTTCCTTCTCAGGAGATGCTTAATTCTTGATATAAGGATGGAAATGCTTACCCACTGGGGGCACACAAAACTGACTTCTATTACAAAATGTGATTTATAAAATGAGAACCCTGGCTAAATGGGAGTTTTTAGGGGCAGGGGAGTAGTCAGTGAAGTTTGGATGTAGCAAAGCTATTAAAGCAGTGTTAGCAATAGCATGCCCCACCAAAAAACCCAACAGATTGAAAGATCCTATGCTGATTGTGATCTTTCATTAATATATTCAGATGTGTGCTTCTGCGGCAAATTCACTATAAAATACTTTTAAGCAGCATGTTTTATATGCAATTCTGAATGCTTTTCTAAATTCAGGCATTTTTTTCCCAGTTTCCTAAGATGGTATTTAATTATGTGAAATGTTTCCCATTTATTTACTAAAAGCTCATAGCTGCAGTGGGATGGTGGGATTTGCTACTGCTCCCAATCCAATTATGCATTCTACTCACTGAGAGCCAGATTTTGCCTGCCACTCACACAGGAGTGCATGGAGGGTAGAGATGTAAGAAGAGAAAAGAGAGCTGCCCAGTCAGACTCGCATTGTAGGAAACAAGAAACTTAAAAATTGGAAGAAAGCATTTAATTCTGCTCCCCAAATGCTCAAGTCAATGAAATGGGTGGTAGTTGAGGAGAGGCCAGATCACCATAGCTGAGCAGCAGCAGGCAAATCAAAAGCTTTGAGAAAGAGGCTGGGCAAGGTGACCACTACAGATATTCCATCCTGAATAATCCCTCTGTTCAATACCCCTCTATATTTTCCTGGGAGGACTCAGTTACAAACTGCTTTTTTTTCATGAAAACACACCAAGTGCTGCAATGCACAACAATGTGGGAATAACACCTGCTCCTCTCTGCAGCAGATGTGGCCCTAGACATAATTTGCACTGTGTGTTTATTTCACTCTTTCAGTTATGGGGACGTCCAAAGGATGTCCAAGTAGGTAAGCAACCCCCAACACCTACTATTGGAACCCTGTGTTTGCTTGTGTCCTGCCACTGCTTTAGATTTGTAGCCAGTGTAGATACTACTCTATTAAAATATTCTTTTCCCTTGTAAGAAAATAATACTTGGATCTGGAAAAAAAAGAAAAAAAGCATGCTCACATAATTTGTGTTTCCTTGCATTTGATGTGGCACAATTACACTGAAAGATAAATTTAACCTTTAACTTTAGTGATCTTCTGACTGGTTCCTGCACATCCTACATGCAGAGAACACATCAAGAGAATGTTTGCACCAGTGTGGAACCTGTAGCAAGCTGACAGTGCACATTCCAACTATTGACACTTCAATAAAAGTTTTAGTTTGCAAAACAGACAGGATAAAGAGAAAAAGAGCTGCCCTTAACAACGATTTGCCCAGCACAAATATGCACAATTCGAATGAATTCAAAATGAACGATCAGGTCAATTAGATGCCTATGATCCATTATATGACCTCACAAGTCTTACCTGTCCTGTAGCCAAAACATAAGGTTTTCAGTTTGCTGCTATTATTTACAAGCAGCAAATATTGGTGTCTGTGCTCTAGATCACTGAAAGCATGCTGTGCCTCAGGGCTGGGTGTGTGAAGCTCTCAGGCAGGGCAGGTGTTGACACCACCTCCCATGATTAAGAGGCAGGGAAGAGATGTCATGTACCATGTAGGCACATTTAAAGCTTGCTTACTGTCAGCCTTAAGGTTCAAATAATTTTATTAATCTTTCCTCTTTGCAAAAAAATATTTTTACTTGTGGGATTAAAGGAGCCCTATCTCCTTTACATTACCTTCTTATAGCTTAAAGTTGTCCTCCATGTGTCTTTAAACGGGCTCAGCCTCTCACAAATGAGATGCTTGTACACTGCTCCACATCCTGATCTATCTAACATCCAAGTACAACACAGCCCAACTCAGGACGAGCTCAGCACCTCTGTCACAGCTGCACTGGGCTCACCTGTGGGTTCTGCTTAATAAAACCCACACACCTGAGAGAGCTGCTCCTACCCAGGGATTCAAAGATGATCTGGAGCCTATAGACACAATTAGTGCATTGAAATTTGAAATTTGCAAATTTCTGCAAGGGGAAAACATTGCCTTTAATTGTTCCCAGTGTGTCTGGCTAAAGAATGATTATCTCTTTTTCTTCCTGTTGGGCATTTGTTTTAGCTGAAGATGGTGAAAGTCATTACAGCAGTTAATTGTTAAACAAAGATAGGCACAGGCTCTGCACTGGGCTGAGCAGCACACAATCTTTAGCATTTCCTGCACTGCAACAGGAGCACAGTAGAAAGAAACTAGGAAAAAATTCAATCAGTAGTGAAAAAAAGACATTTCAAAGTCAGCGAAACCAGAAAATGTGGGGTTTGACAGAAAAAAGACAATATGAAGGCACCTTTGCATCCAATGGCCTATCTTGTAGCCAAGCTCAAAATTGCATGAGGAAAGAAAGGCAGTGATCTTGAAGGTTATTATTTTCAACACAATACAAAAGAAAGCTAAAAATAATACTTAGAGCACTTTGAATTATTCTCAGCTTTGGAAACCAGAGTCTGAATCCACAGGATGGACTATCTGAACTTTAAAAAAATCAAACATATAAGACAGACATTATTTCTTCTCCTATAAATGAAAAAAATATGTCATTGGAAATGTCCTCATTATGCTCAAAGAAAACTTTCCCCAAAATCTCTTATCCTAAATAAACTGAGTGTTATTACCATTATTATTGAGGAATTACTAAAACCAAAAATAAAATCAAATCATGTGCTTAAATCTGTAAGACGTGTATATTGCGCATTCCTGGTATCTTTATTTTTCATGAACATTATATATGCTGTTTGTTATTTCATTTCTTCAAGTTAATTAACTGACTAAATCTCTCTGTGCTTTGGTCAGACTACATAAAAAAAACTAAAGAACTGGAGCTTCACCAAAGGAACTGGATGAATCACCAATTCAGCCTTGTTTACTGCAACACAGATGAATTTTGGCCATACACATAAAAAGTGGCTATTTCAGAGAGACAGAAAAGCTTCATTGAAAGAAGCCTGCTATGAATATATATTTTTTTTACTTTTAATTGTTTCCTGAGTATCCTGTATGAATGTGATATTAATTTTATTAACGTATATGGAAAAAAAAAAGACAGTGACCATTTATCATTTAGTTTTTCAATCACTGTAACATAAAGGAAGAAAATGCGGTAAACGCATTGCACCTTAAGTTTCTCTGCAGTTTGAGGGTGCATTGTAGCAGGGAAGCCTGGATCATAAGAAAGGACTGAAAACACAACACCTATTAGACAATTTGCAGTCATTCAGTGAAGAGACTGAATTTCCCAAAGTTTTAGAAGAGCATGTCACAAGCAAAAGCTGTTCATAAAGAAGCACAAAACCTTTTACACTTGCTCCTTGTCCCACCTTCCTCATCTGCATAACATCAGAGATTTCAAACCCTGGTGTTGTGGGTTGTTTGAATTGTTTCCTTGTTCCAGTGTAGACATCAAGAAGAGAAAATCACAACATACCATTCCAGCTAATACTTCACTTTGGGTCACAGTTAGAAACTTCAAAAAGCATTTGTGTGTCTTTGCACCATAAAACCCCATCATAAGGGCTCCCAGGTCATACACATGCTTTTAAAAATCCCTCGGGTGAAATCTTAGTAACTCTGTTATTGACTGCAACGTGAACAGGATTCTACTCCTTGTTTTATGGTGTCAGTTTTATCTTTTCTGTTTTCATCCATAGCTTGACTGAAAAATGTCAATATCCACCAAATTCTGACAGCTTCTTACTGACACTTCTATTGAACCTAAAGCTTTTTGAGTCTGAGCACCTAGACTGCCAAATGAAGGGAAAAGATCCCCAGAAAAACAGAAAAAAAGGGCTTTTATTCAATTGGAGAAAATAGTTGGCTTTGATCAATATCTGAAGACCACCACAGATCAGAGGATCCTTCTTTCTTCTGCTTTATCTCATTTTACAACAATGTGGTTTCAGACAAAAGATATAGATTGTTTTGCCAGATGTGAAGAGGAAGAAAAGATATCTTTGGAAACAATAAGCTCATTGCACTATTTCCATAGGAGTAAGAAAAGCATATTTTACCTACAACGAAGAGCTGGAACAGATACATTCCAATATATGAAAGATTTCAGGGCACATTAAGTTCTCAGACTTAAAAGACTGAAGATATAGTATTGGAGATAAAACTGAATCAGGACAAATCCAGCATTTCATCTAAGTTCACTCACACCTGTTTGTACTTGTGGGCCTCTTTTTGTCTCTCATAAATCTCTCAGAGACAGGCATTCAGTGTGATGCTTTTAGAACACATCCATCTGGAACGTTAAACTGACATAGCATGGTCATGAGCAGAAGAAAAAAAAAAAGAAATGACTGGTCAAAAGGAATGATTTAACTTCAACAACAGACAACCTCCCTTCCTAGGCAAGCTCTTGGAGTTACAGGTCAGAGTCTTAGGGAAAGACCTCTATTTCTCTTCAATGTTAGGAGAGGAGTGGCTTTTCTTTGTTAAAATATTTCTTCTCATTACATTTAAGAAAAGAGGAGAACAAGAAAAAAAAAAGGAAATAAGGTTGTTGACCTTGGACTTTCCAATTATTTTTTACGAACTCAAGAAATATCAGAGACTTGAGGGTAACACCTTCTTTTTCTCTTCCTTTAGCAGAGACAGATAAAAGCATGCACACATTTATGAATATTTGGAGAAAATAATTTGATTTGCAAGTTGGTTGAGTTCAGTAAGAATGAAAATCTGTTGAATCCCTGCCTGTTCAAAACAGCTCAGAAGGGCATATAATTTTCAACAGTGTAATTGCTTAGATAGAGTGGTCTTCCTGTGAAATAAATCAGGAGGAGACAGTTTGCTCCATAAACAACTCAGCAATGAGAGCCGCTCTTCCAGAGGATGTGGTGTAGAAGAATCCTTTCCTGGAAGGAGCAGGGTTTATCAGCATTAGCGAAGGAGTTTACAAGCTTCCATACCTCAGAGTGAGATGAAATTAACAGTTCCAGTCATGATTATGACAGTCTGTTTTACAAGACTAGTAAAATGTGGTCGGGTACTTCAACTGATCAAATGTCAGCCACTTGTTTTCTTTTCCAACAGCCAAGAAAGAAAGTGCATCTTTTTCAAAGGGAAATTATAAAATATACTAGACATAAAACTGATGCAGAACCATTGTTTCAGAACCTGGATCACCTTAATGCCACTGAACTTGTATTTTTAGCCACGAAAATAATAATTATTTTTTTTTTATCCTTCCTAGGAATTTGTGAGCTAAAATTAGGCCTCCTCCCACTTTTATACCAACAATTTTCAGAGAGCCAGAAATAAAACAATGTTTCTTCCAGGGACTGTAATAAAAGATAAAATATTTCAATGCCACATTTTCTCATGCACAGTACCTTCCATCTCTGATATCCTCAAGTTTCTTTAAAACCCTGCTTCATGAAATAGCTCTGAAAGAACATCCACCCTTACACAGCTCACATGCTCAGACAACCTTCTCAGAATCAGCAGCAGAGCATGTGTGAGGCACAGCTGATTTTGGAAGAGAGGAGACATTCAGTGTTGGAACTGGAAAAAAGGTATTAAGAGAATGAAGTGTTAGGAAAAGAATTACTGAGGGAACTCCTGATGTGGAGGCTCTTTTTTGAAACTCTCTTTTTCTTACTTGCACATGTGAATAACTCACATGGCTGTTATCTCTGAACATCTCTTTCAAATTGATGAAAACTCAAAAAAACCCCTTGCTTTTGTTATGTTCACTTTCCTGTTTATAGAAGAAGGTAAGTATTCAGCTGGTTCACACATTTAGAGCCCCAAAGCAGAAATACTTAAAATTTTGTTGCTCTGTAGCACAGAGGCTCTTCATTAAAATGTGTGGATTTTTTTTTTTTTTTTTTTTTAAATTTGTGGAAATACCTAACAGAGGCTGCTGGCCTGACACCTGTTCTATGATTTGCTGTGTGTCTGGTGGCCACAAGAATGTTTGAGCCCATAACAGTCCTCTGTCACTACAAGTCATGCTGAGGATCTGAAAAGATGGTACAAAGTTGCAACATGTAAGAGTAATTTCAAACCCTGACTGTAAAGCCAAACCCTATTTCCAGGAGCAGTTTGAGCTGAAATCCCAATAAGCAGCGACAGATACAGGTGCTGACAATTATCATAGCTGCAGCAAGCTGCTCATTAAAGATCCTGACTCAAATAAACAGACCCCACTGGGCCTCATGGAAATCACTGAATTCTGCCTCCATTTGCTCATTAGGCTCATCCTCAGCTTGCTCAGGCTTGCTGTCACTTTGCAGAGCAGCTCCTCTCTCCATGACACTGCAAAGGCTGTCAATCCCCCTTCCAATCCTCCTTCCAAGTTCCAAGCACTGCTGCCTGTCATGAAAGCAGATTTGGGGTCTTGGAAGTTCACACTAAGAAGGGTGTGTGTGTGTAAATTTTTCATATTCCCCCAGCTGGCCCCAGTGCTATTGCAGAGCAGGCACTTTGGAGTGCAAGGACAGGGACTTCCATTTACCTCTCCTCCACTGATTATTTTGGCAAGGTTCAGTGCAGCAGCAAAATGATAAAAATTCTGCTTCAAAGATAACGAACCAGTACATGAAGCAGAATGTGAAGTGAGGCAGTTTCCCTGTTTATTACTCAGGATATGAAATAACTAAGAGTAATAATAAATTCCCTTGATTTGTATGGCAGGAATGCTGCAAAATTTGGACCAACATTTCCCGTCTGTGTGAGGAAATGCATTTGTGATTATGTTAACATTTGATCTGAGACCAATGCACTGAGCTTGATCCAGAGAACTCTGAAATCAGAAGAAATAGACACAATCCTGTGGCACTTGCTGAACTTTGGACCAAGTTTTTATTATCCACATTTTCTCTCCTCTGCTGTTCCTCCCCCTGCAAAGTCAAAATGACCCCTATTCCAGGACATGCTTCAAACCCCATTAAAACTGCAGATTTAATTTGACTGAACAATTCTGAGAGCATAAAAGCATCCACCTTTGCCTGAGCCACCCTTGTAATGTAGGTACCACACTTAGTACCTTGCAGAGCACTTCGTAGAGCCACGATAGCAGATGATAATCCCGGGGCCCTGCACATCATCGAGATAAACCTGGTGAATAATGCATGAGTATTTTGGGTATTCATTTATGTGCTTGATGGATATCTCAATTTAGCTGTCAGATATAATAATTTAAGCTACGGTTCTAGCCAAAAGACTATGTCCATTCCTTTTTTCATTATCAAACTAGAAATATAAACACATATAAGAGTTAATACTGTGGTAGAGAAAACCTACAGATGCAGAGAACTAACATTCTAGAAAATTAACTTTCCGTGTAGCTTGTGTGACAAATATTTGCAACAAAATTCAGTCTGAAGTTCCAAATAAGTAATCTGAAGTGACTTCATACACTCTGTATTTATTGTACTTTAAAAGTACAATTCATATTGTAGTAATGTGTTGAATTTGATACACATGTTTATGGACCTGTTGCTGAGTGGAAAGGAAATAAAATACAAAATCAAAAAGTAAAAAAACCCCAAAAAACAAAATGGCTTTTCTTCTGTCAGTTTTCCCAGATACTTTTCAACATGCTTTTTTTTGGCCTTTGTATGCTTAATTGGCTCCATTTATGCAATTTACAACTTTAAAATCAAATTTACCTTACATATTCACATGACTAAAAAGAAATAATGAAATGAAATTAGAATCACAGGTAACTTGTTCTGTTTTAATCTTTTTACTCCTGCTTTGTTGCATATCACCTTACTGAGGGTTTTCACTGTTGCATTTCTGCCTACACCCATGCAATCACACTCACAGAGATTGTAGGCAAGCAGACACAAGAATTCTAATCTCCTAGATTAGAAATGCAGTTTTTAAAATTAAGCCCTACACCTGCTACCATGCAGATTTCTCTGCAGTCTTTAGGTACAGCAATCCAAAGTTCCTGTTCTTCCTAATTCATGGTGATACCATTTTTGTCTTTCATCTTAGCGTGGATTAATTCTAGGTTGGTCTCATCAGAATTATTATTTTTTAAATACATATTATTTTCTCACTAATATTTTGTATTTACTCCTTCACATGCATGTTTTGCCCATGAAGCTCTTTTTTTTTTTTTTTTTTGCTTGAGCTTTTTTCAGGTAAATGTGGCAAATGCACAGAATACTTTGCATTTCAGGAAAAGGAGAGAAAATAAACACCTCCCTGTTTTGTTCTTGCAAGCCACCTTAATAGATTTACTGAGAAGGACAAGGCAGTCCATCTTGAAGGCTATAATGCTATTTCACTTTGACATCTGTTCTAAGGTAATGGTATCTATCATTAACAATGTCATTAGTGACCACTCTCAGTCCATTGTTCTCAGTGTCTCAGCTGGCTATAAAGATCTCATTTTAGACACTTAGCTCTGTGCATATGCCCTTTCATGACATAGTTCTCTGGGAAAAAATTGGTTTATGACTAGTCATACTATAATAATTCATTTCCATTTAAAAATACACCATGTGGGATTTCAAATTAGGGAGAAGGATAAAAAAAATTCCAAGTTTTCTGACCATTCATCGATATAATACTGAGCATTTTCTAATTAAGCTGTAGTGGCTAAGCATTAGATGTACAAAACAGGAAATCAAAAGGAATAGCTGAAAAAGTGTAAGCTGTTTTAAGTAAGGCTTTGTGTTTATCCTTCTGTGTTAACTGTTTATAAACATGCATAAGGTGTATTCACTAAAAATTAAAATCTTGGGTTATGTACACCACACCCTCCAAATATGCATCATCAGATCTATACCATCACCCAGATTTTGCTGATGTTACACTTTTATGAGTCTTAGATTACTTAATAACCAACTTCTGCTGGACTACCTGTGTGAATCTATCCAAGTAAGCCTTTATAATCATAGAGATTTAAAATAGAATCATCAAAGACAATGCTGCTCAGTGGAACCTGAATTTAGAAACTCAGTGCAACCTGGAACTTTGAGATTAGCCTAACTGAATATTCTGGAATTAAACCTATGTACCTTGATTCTTAATGCTGGGGTTTCCATCTGGTCCCATCCTTCCTCTCCCTGACACTGCAGAGGCAAATCCTGCCCCTCCCTGCAAGCTCCTGGATATTTTGTCATGCAGGAGATCTCAAATCATTCTACCAGCAGCTCAAACTCCAGATGCCAGAGGAACTTCCACCTGTCTCCTGGATGCTGCTACTTTTGTGAGCATAGCACCTCATCTTCCCATTCATTTCATTACAATAATGTTGGGAAATGCTTTCAAAACACTTTGCAAGAAGTTCTTTTTTTGTTATTCCTCCCTCCTGATGAAAGGTGGAGAGCAAAAGGTGGTCAGCCAAATTTGAAAGAGAAGATGAATGACACAGATGTTGTGAGATCACCACAAACAAATGAGGCATCAGCTGGAATACCTTACACTAAGAGCTGCTGATGACATTGAGCCAAAATGAACATTTTGTATATTTATATTTTGACAGAGAAAATTTAGACGGGTAGCAAAGGCTAATGAAAAAAAATAAGCTGACTTGGCATGCAAGTCAGCTTCTTTTCCACAGATTACTGGAAATTTTAGAGCATACTTAGTCAAAACAGGAATAGGACTATGTATCTTAAAACTAATAAAAAATGACAGCAAGTGTGATGATATTTGTATGCCAACATAGAATAATGTCCTTGATATTCTGAGCTCAAGGGATTTCCATAAAACATAAAAGCCATGAGGATGAACCCCAGGCTACATCAGTATGAGTTTTGCTTGTAGGTTCAATGGAAGTTGATTTTAGCCTTACAAAATGAATTTTAAATGATGGAACAACTGACAGAAAATTACTGACCCAACCCCAGACACTTATCCTGGTAGTTACTTGGCATGTTAGACACTGGTAGCCCAGTGAAGCTCTAATTTTGCTATGCCTCTATGCCTTTAAGTATGTCCATTCTGCTATGGGCCTAAACTGGGGCTTATTAAAGCTTAATGGGACCTCTGCACTGGCTTCATTGCACTTTGAACAAGCACATTAAATAGGAAATCTGAGTCAGCAACAGTATTTGAACAAGGACCAAAAAACTGGTTGCTGTTAGGAGATAAAAAATTCTGCTTTGTACTGCCTGTGTGCAGTCAAAACAGTCAGGCTGATCTTCTCAACATCTCTTACCTTCAACTTCTGATACTTGATTGTTGAAACCAGCTTGTGTGTGTGTACACAAAGAAGCAATTTTTTTTTGTTTTCTTGCATTAATGATGCTGCCAATATTTTAAACAAATAATTGTTGTAAAAATGAGCATTTCAGAAATTATTCATGAAAAATAATATCAATCATCCCTTTTTTTTGCTAATTTTGTTACTCTTCCTTCCAAAATTTACTTCATTCAGAACCATCAGTTTGTTAATATCAGTTGTTCCTACAGCAGCAGAGCACAATCCTGCAGATGGGATGTAAAGTAAGCAAAGAGAGGAAATTCATTATCTGCTGTGGTTTGCAGGTGCTCAGCTTTGAACCAGCACTGAGTTAATTTTGATGGATAAATGGGCCAGACAGCATTGACCAGATGGCTATTCAGAGATTTGGAGTGCATCTAGCTGTATCTTTTCTTTACAGTAAGCACAGCAAGAACCCAACGGGTCTTTAAATTCTACATCAGTGTTTTATCAGAGCATAAATTACAACACAGAAACAGAAAAAAATGGAGTGAGGTAAATTAAGATAAAAGCCCATGTTGAAAAAAATTCTTTGCCCTGATGTGATTTACATGGTCCATCCTTGATACTCTGTTTTTCGCTCAGCCTCTTAGATAGACTTTCTGGATTGCAACATGTTCTACAAAATCTCCTCTGGGTCTTTAAGAGGGATTTTATTTTTTCTGTCATCTCTGAGGCCACCTAAATGCCTGTGCCTTATTTTTCTCAGTGGTCTCCTTGCCACTTTTCACTGTCCTTTAGCTGCTCTCTGCTTTCCTGCTTGCTCCTGTAAGCTTCCCAGGCACACAAAGTTGCACCTGGCAAACAAGAAGTGTACCCAACATCAGACAGCTCCAGGTGTTAGCAAGACTCTAGCAGTATGAAACTCTCTGCAAAGGCTCAACTCTTAGGATTTTGAAAATGGAATTTACCATATGCTTCATTCAGCAGCAACGGGTTTGGAGAGGGAAAGTCGGAAAATTCCACTGAATTGGGCTGCAGCAGTTCTTCATCAGCTTGAGCTCACACTAAAATGAAAAGAATAGCAAATTTGGAAAGACAGAAAGTATAACTCTTGTTTCCAGATCCTCCTTGCAATCTCACTGCTGGGGACAGACAGGCACGGGAGAAGAATCTGCCCTGGGGTTTCAAGATGAGCACAATCCCAGCAGCACCTGTGGGTTCACACAGCTGGTCCTGGCCTCGTCCAGGCACAATGTGCTCCTGGAGCAGCCACAAGAGCAGCCTCTATGGCCAGCCTTCATCAGGGCAATTAATAGAGCAAAATCTATTCCTTTCCGCTGACCAATCTGTAAACCCCTTATATTTAAGAATTTAAGAAGAGAGGAGTAGGTGGAATACCCTGATCTTTTGCCTACTGGTTATCCCCAGTTTCTGACAGCTGATGGCTCATTAATTAGAAATTTAGCACCTGCTCACCTAAAGCATCACAAAGTCAGGCAGACACGGTAATATGTGCATGTGGCTGAGGAGCACTGCACCCTCACACACACACATCAACAAAATATAGTAGCATTTTTCTTGCTCTAGTTTTGATCCATTTGGGAGCAGGAAATTATCATAAAAGTACAGGAAAGATGTGTTTCAGCTGAATAGTTTCAAAGTTTGCATAGACTACAGCTGAATAGTCTCAAAGTTTGGATAGACTAGATAATACTGTTGACATGTTCAGTTGCTTATTCAAACTTTTTGTTGGTTATCCAAGTTTTCCCTCTGAACCAGTACTGATTGCATACTTCAAAATGGTGTTTGCAAACATTCTTCAGCATTCTGAGCAGCTGCTCCATTCATTCATGCTTTTGCTGCTTTTTATTTACTATTCATGAACATCTGGACTATTAAGATTCTGTTTGCAAAAATGACTAAAGAATTGCTGCTCCCTATATTAATACCTGTATTGCTCTCACAGAGTTAAGCTTTCACAGAAAAACTAAATTTATAAGCATTTGGTGTAGTGATAGGATTTTTTTCACTGAGTATTTTACTTGACCAACTGAGAAGCAAAAACAAAAGCACATGGTTTGAGTGGCAAATAGGAAATAATCAATGTTTTGTGGATATCACATAGGTTAAAGCTTATTAGCACAAGGTTTTCATCAAATATTAACTAAGAAAAAATTAACCATTCTAAGAAGCAGCAGAAAAAGAGTTAAATCTTGGGACTGTTCATTCATGGGAAGTATATTTCATATTTCTGTAATGATAAACTTTTGAGGTCTGCCTACTGCTAGCTAGCTGTGAACTTTGGTGTCTTTGAAGTATTGATAACTTCCCTCTGGGATTTATTTGTGTCTGTTCCAGGGTTTACATCCTGATGGGTGCCAGATGACAGACTCCTCCGCATTTCAGTAGGTACTTTGAGAATAAGATGTCTTTTACTACTTCTTTTTCTTTTCTCCCCGACTCATCATTTTCCACCCTGCCTCTAAGCAGCTGTCATATGTTCCTCCCAGCTTTGTAAGCAATAAGGAGGAACGTGGGCGAGTTTACAAGATTTGCACACTCATAACTTTCAGGTTCTTCTACCTAATGTCTTCTGTTTTCCTGGGGTTTTAAAATTATTTTTCTGTACTTTTTGTTCAACTTTCCCCTACTGTACCATGAATGTACTCAAAACCTAGAGCTTCTATATTGCTTTTTGAATTTGGGGACATTTAAATTGTTCTTAACATATGGCGGACACTCCTGGTATAATTAGCTATGTCTTACATATGGTTCATGAAAAAAGGTGAATAATAAAACTGCTTAAGAGGAACATGCCCATAAACTTAAGGATTTAACCTCAAATTTTGCCACCTGAAACAAATATCTGTATCACTGACCTATAGTCAATGTCCTTTTTCTGATAATACTAACATTTTTAATATTAGTATTTTAAAAAAACCTCCAAAAGTCTTTTCCAGAATATACAACTGAGGGAGAAAGAGACAGAGAAAGGAGTCTCAGCCATCTTCCTTCCATCCAAACAATTTAATGTTGAGAATTGCAATTAAACCCCTCCCCAGAAAGGGGATGGCCAGACTGAGGTTGGGGTCCCTCAGACTCAGCGCACTCATACCAACAGACAGAAATGCCCCAGCAGAGCACGATTCAGTCACTGGAGAGGCCAGGAGATTTATCTCTTGGGTCCTGTGGCTGAACGTCTGGTCACATGCAAGCCACCCATGTTTACACACAGCGCATGGAAATCCCTGGAAAATGAGGCTTGTGGGGCCTCTGTTAAGTTTTTCTGAAGTTAAATATTTAATAAAGTTACTGTGAGAGTCATTTCCAGCACAGTGCTGTGCTGAGAGGTTTGTTGTGCTGCCCAGAGCCATGGTAACCAGGTACTTTCATGTACAGCAAGAACTTGTTTATGAAATTAAACATTCAAGCTCTCCTTGCATTACTGTGTGCAGGTTTTTTGGCATCAGACTCCCATTACTCTTGGGAGGATAATAATATTTTCAGAAGAGATCCTCAAGCATAGTTCTGATTGGGAACTGGAGTTAGAATAACATAAAATTTGGAATTACTAAATTTGTACCTCTATCTAAATGTGCTGTTGATTCAACTCCTGTTCATTCAGCAATATGCAGCTTAATTTGAAATAATTATTTTCTAACACTATGAAAAAGCTAATTGAGAGAGGAGCAGGAAGCACCCAAGTCTTGCAGATAATAATAACAACAGTAATAAGTAAAATACTAAAGAAATGCTTTGTATGTGAACATTTTTATATCTTAATCTCTGTTTGGAAATGTGTAGGTTTTTGTATTTAGCAAACATTCAGATTCTCAAGATCCTTTGAAACATTTCCTCTGATGGCAAATGTTAACACATTTTATGCTAGGTTATACTTATAGTACATCGAGTTATTACATTTTAGAACCTATAGAGCCATAATGCACATAGTTACAGCCTCTGTAGACAAATTGAATTCACAAATTCACATGAGCTTAGGTTCAAATTGTCTACACTTATTACTTGGTTTTGGAAAAAAATGTAACTTAAATGGAGTTCATTTTTATACCACAAGAGAAAAAAAAAAAAAGAAAAAGAAAAAGGACTGGTGGGACTGGTGGTAGATAAAAGCTTCCAGTGGTGCTTCACCTTGACAGTATTAACCAAAGACATCCTAACATCATGGTAGCTCTGTATATCTTTCTTTATGATTTATCACATCACCGGCAATATTTGATGGATGCATTCCAATTAATGACCAGATGTGATGAAGACAAGAAAAAATATGCAGTTTTAAATGCCACTGGTAAAACACTTGAGATTATGTGCTTCTATGGCTTTCTCATATTTTACTTGTGTCTCCTTGAACTTAAATGTAGCAATTTCAAAATCATACTTTTTTTCTTTTTTTTTTTGAAATTCAATTGAAATTGAAAATTCAAAATTTTCCAAATACTTTAAGAAAGATATTTGGTCTTGTTATACAATTAATATTAATTTGTTACTATGCAGTGTGAAATAGGTCAAAGAGATGGAAACAACCAATACTTTTATTTTCTGTTAATAAGCATTTGTTTCTTTCTAATTAATTTTTTAATGTTGTTTTTAACTATCGTACTTTGGGAGACAAATGTTGACAGCTATTCTGCTGTCTACTCAAAGCTAGGAAAATTGTTAATCAAATCTGCAGCTAAAACATGCACCATTAATATTTGTGCTGATGATGGGTTTAGGAAGGATCTAGTCTTTGGAGAAACCAGAATACCTCTGAAACACTAACACAGGCAAGATCAATAGACTTCATAGTTCAGCTTAATATTTACTATATTATTGTTGTGTGCACTGAGCTTGCTTACTGTAGTGCTACCTCCAGTGCAAAGCAATGCGTTCAGAAGGCAGCGTGGTGGGGAAATACAGGAATTTTGGAGCAGGAAGAGATGCTGGAGCAGCCCCCGAGGAGCAGGCTCTGGGGAGGCAGCACAGGGGGTGAGTGAAGATGCTCTGAGCTGCCTGCGCAGAGTGCTCCCTCTCTCTTACAGCAAAGCCCTGCTGTGCCTGAAGCCCGTGCCCAAATTCCTACTGCACTCAACAGGAGCAAGAAACTTCCCACAATCTTTGTCCATCATGAGGACAGCCATCATTAAAGGGCTGCATTCCTGGCTCTGCTCTGATTTTATTCAGGCTGCACTCTGATAGGCAGTGCCTATTAGAACCATTAAGGTCAGATCTCTGTAGGTACCCCCAGCTCCTATTTAGTTTAATTTCTGGTGCAGTGCTAAAAAGGTGCTGCAGTTTTACCAAAGATTTGCTCACTTACACCTTTGTCCCATTTGCAATAAGGATTTCTTTTTTCTGAGAGAAATTCTCAGGGTTTTCTGTACAAAAGTGTTTTTCAGTCTCTAATTATATGTGTTGTCTCGTCTAACACAAAGAGCTAAGCATTGACAATAAAACAATAACCAGCCTTATTTTAAATCTGCTTTCAATATAACTGTACATTTTTCTCTTAAGGACACTCCTTGATAATTAGTTTCTGACAATTCATTGTTTGCTTTCACACAAAGGAAGCACAAATATATAGATAGCAGAGATAGTAAGAAATGCTAAGTTTATCTAATCCATTTCGTGAATGCAATTTTCAAGATAATATATTTATTAGAAATATATAGATAAGAGATATAAATGCCCATTTTCCATTAAGGCTTTACAGTATTTTTCCATGAGCTAATCACTCAGTACCAAATTTTTTTTCCTGGTACAAATGTAAATTATTATTTTCTTGATTTCATTCTATCGTTCTCCACTTTTCAGATGGGTATATCCCTAAAAAATTATTTTTTTCCTTTCTGATATTTAAATATCACTTTTCAAATACTAAAAATAATTAGCTTCAGTGAAAATAAAGCATACTGAAAAACATACTAATTCTACACATACTTTTAAGTGAAAAAACATCAGGATCTGCATCATTCTCTTTTCAGGTAATAGTGCCTTGCAAAATCAGAAGTGGTTTTGTTGCTTGCTGCTACCTACAGGCTTATTAGAGCTGACAACCCACATATGGGTGACCTGGTGATTCACTTCACTTCTTCCATTAGGTGCAGAAAAGGCAAGGAAGTAGTGCTGAATAGAGTACACGTGAATAATGATGCTGGGGAAATGTGGTATTTTACTTGAATGTCAAGTGTTGTATCCTCAAGCATGTTCATATTTTTTAACAAATTAAGAGTGCATCCTTTAGAGGAATGATGAATGTACATTATAAATTGGACAAAGGAAGAAGAATGTAAAGTTTGCAATTAATTACTCAAATGTGAAATTAAAAAAAATATCTTTTCACTGGGACTTTGTTATATAAATTTCAGCATAAACACGGCATTCCTTTCTACCCTGCAACAAATGCTTTTCCTTAATAAAACTTGACTTTGGCAAGGATCAGTTGACTAATTTGTTCTCCAGCATCCCTGGCTTGAAATCAGAAGAAGACTAATGATGCAGTCAGTAGATACTTCTCAGTTTGTACAGGTTTACCCAAGGCATTGGACATCTGTTTATGAGAGATCATGCTGAGAAAATGCCTACATAGTGTCATCTTTCATCTTAACAAGTAGTGGAAATAACAATTAACATCCTTGATTTATGGATTTTTCTTTCTCAGATTTTTGTGTAGTCTGTCAGCTATTATTTTCTTTATTATCCAGAAAGGCTACTGTTCATTGTTAATTATCTTTGCTCTTATGCTTTGAATTTGTAGCTTATTCTGACTTGTATGACAGTGTTGTAGTACAGCTAACAAGAAGCACTGCTCAACGAAAAACTAAAATGTTTTCATACACAGCTGCTAAAAAAAAAGGACTTGGACAAAAATCTGCAAAATTTTATGGTCTAAATTGTTTTCTGAAATTGGCTTGCAGTTTCCTTAGGTCAAAGATTTTGTGGCTTTTGGTTTGTATATTTGACATTTCTTTGACAAATGAAGTTGGCAGGGAACTGAGAAAACAAAACACTGGAAAACCATATGGCTGTTTTGAACTTTATCTTTGTTGATGCAAAAGTAGCTCAATAGGAAATGAGAACTTGCATTTTGCTTTCCTTTTGGTTCCTAAGAATTTCTAAACCACTCATCGATTGTCTGTAAAATATAACAATGACAATGTCAGTACTCATCATTATTCTGCTAATGATGAAGAGTTTTGTGTGTATTTATGAGGTATTTTGGGAAGGCACATGTGTTTCAGCCATCAATAGCTATTGTATGCTTTCTTCTTGAAAAACAAAAGTTCCTACATGTAGTCTGAATGTCTAAATCTTTGCCTCCTGCTTTCGTTAATACAGATATTTTAGGTTTCCCACAAGAAAGCACAATTTGGGCCCTTTTGGCAGGCATGTGGCATACTCTGCACCGGGTTCCACTGTTTCATTCTTTTGAAACGCATTTCAAAATATTTAACTCACAGTCCATCTGAGCTTCTCTTTGGTTTTTGGTTGCCAGATATTAAAACAGATAATAATGGCAGTCTGATAGGGCAATAAATAAATAAATTTTGTTACACAATAAGATTATTTCACTGAAAGTAACAGGATCTAACAGTTTATTTGAAAACATTTTACTGATGATCATGAGGAGGAAGAAGAAAATGATGGAATTAATATTTGCATAGATAAATGTTCATTTATGGGTGAAAAGAAATATAGACCACATGAGTACAGGAAATACAGACTAAGTAAAGACCTTAATTCTGTGAGTGAACACGAGAACATAAAAACAGCCTGCAGCCTGTAACTGCTTTAGTTCCTACTTTTGTATCTTTACGTGAATATTTCAGCAACTATATCAACATCTTAGTTCTCCTTCCCTCCTAAAAAAACGTTAAGGAAACTGTTCTGAATATGTAAAACCAAGGATGACGGATTGCAAGTCCTACAAAACATGGCACAGCTCAACTGTCTCATTTTTTATGAGTTTATTTTTTATCCTTGCAGAGTTTACCTGTTTCCCCTACAGAACTGCACTGCACCACTCTCCCTGGTTCTTAGAGACACACACCATTAAATGACTTTTATTTTAAAAAACCTACATTTCAAACCAATAGCTTTCACCATGAGTAACACTGTCTGTGCTTGTTTTTCAACTTTTTTTTTTTTAAAGTCTAAAAGACTAAATATCTAAATACAGGCTTCAATGCCAAAATTACTGCATATGACTCACTTAATGTACACAGATTTTACCAATGATCTTGTATTCATACATAAATTTGCAGAAGCAACACATGACATATGCCAAAATAAATACAGTAGAAGAGACATTAAATGTATGGATGAAAAATAATGCATTACTATTTCAGCACAATAGCATATAATAATAAGGAAAAAATATACTGATTCTATGATTTTTTTTGTTTTACAACTGCATTCCTAGCCAGTTATGCCATGCAATGACGGGTATGGTTTTTCACCTGTAGACAAAAGGGAACCTTATCTCTGAGAAACCAGATGGTACAAAAAATCTCACCAGCATCACAAGAAACTCGCAGATTTAAATAGCAGACAATCTAAACCAGTAAACTATTTCTAAAATATTAGTTTAGTGTGCCTTTAAATGATAAACATTGCACGTAAGTCCGTGAAAGAATCTTGTGTCCAGCAACAGTGACTTTGAATGTCAACCAAAGCTACTCAGACAAGGTACCTGTGGCTCAGAATTGTGAACTGCCTGAAGGGAATTAATTATCCCATATTTAAATTTCTTGTTAAATTCTGGGAGTTGTTTCAGCAAGTCTTTTAATTTCTTAGGAAATAGAATAATCTATGATTGGAAATAATTTCTTCTTACATTCTCTTTTGTTTCACCATATTTTAATTCCTTGAAAAATAAATCAAGCTCAGATAGCAAATCATGTTATCAGCTAGCACAAATTCTTAAATTCTTATGACTATATAGATTGTGTTAGCTGCACAAAAACCACCACACCAGAAAGCAGCAATAATCTCCACGTGCACAGGTGAAACAGAAGTCTATGCAACATCTCCCACAAGGAATTGTTCCAACTCCTGTTATTACTAAGGTTTTTAAAGACCAGTTTTCAGTGGCTAAAAATCTCTCTGTGCCTGTTTTTAAAGAGAAGACCATTTTCAAAGGCTGAAAATCTCTCTGTGCCTGAGGTGTTCATGTGTGGAGCCAAACACTCAAAGCCTCAGTCCCACATGTTACTGGCAGCAGATATTTTTCCCCCTGTACTGCACACAGGTCTCAGTGAATTGTGATCTGGCTCCTCTGCAGCAGTACCACCACAAATCTTTGGGCTTGCAGAGCTGAAACGCCAACAAGAACACGGACAGAGACTGAATAACTAAATTTCCTGGTTTATCCATGTGATCTAT
This sequence comes from Motacilla alba alba, assembly GCF_015832195.1. Lineage (NCBI taxonomy): Eukaryota > Metazoa > Chordata > Aves > Passeriformes > Motacillidae > Motacilla > Motacilla alba. The sequence goes on along the minus strand of NC_052022.1, from coordinate 29,626,568 downwards.
TTCTTGCAAGTATAAGCCAACCTGTGAAGATTCTTCTCTTCTCATTGAACCCCACGTTTTTCTTGTATTGTCTTTTTACATTCAGTAACCTTTTCCTCACAGCATGGCTCATATTCAGGGAATTTTATAGCCAAGCCCCAGTTCTAATTTTAAAATGTTGCTATTTACGTAAGCTGTTAAAAATATTTTTTCAGTGCCCTGTTCAATTTATGAGATCCCTCAAATTCCCCAAATTTTGCCTGTAGAGAAATGTCACAACCCAAGGAGTTCATCTTTCCTTTCTTCCCTTATATCTCCTCAGACACAAGGATTACATTTTCAGACATGACCACCATGTGTGTAATAAGTTCTCTCTTCCTTTCCTAGGAGAGGAACAACCTCTGAGATTTTCTTTTATAGTCTGTTTCATATTTCTTCTGTTTGGCCAGTCTCAGGTAATCTCTAAAAGTATCTACTGGTGTTTAATCTTCGCTCTTGCTTACTTCCACTCTTATTTTTGTGCTCTGTTTCAATCAGTATGCTGTTGCTACAAGTTAATCTCCCATTGCAGCCCTCTTCAGATTGGCATTATGCTGTAAATCACGGAAGGCTCCCTGGCACTTAAGCTGGGACATGATTGCAACTGAGCTAAACTTGCTGAAGCTCAGTTAATAGCAAACACAGCACCAGAGATGCTGCCTCTGTGCCTGACAGGCCACATGCAGGATCTAACAGGGAGAAGTCACACAAATAACTGTATTTACCTTGGCACGAGGCTCTCCCGGGAAAGGGCATTTGGGGTGGATCAATGACAGGATTGAGGTTTAGATCTCGCTTGCTACAGCGCTGGCTTTGACTTCCCCAGACCCCAGTGACCCGTGCAGGAGAGAGGTAATTGATGACAGCCTGTTACCAAGAGCAGGTTATAATGCTCCTCTTGTCCAGCCACACAGGCAGTCTAATTTTCTCCCGTGTCTAGAAACAGCTCACCTCAAACACCTGGGTTCACAGATTAGTGTTGCATGTGGGCTTTTTGGACACAATGATGTTCAATACTCCTAGCATGTCAATATCAAGGATAAAGGGTATTATTACTATTATTATTATTACAGTATTGACTGTACAGTTTTGGCAGTGCAGGAAGATTATCTCAACAGTCCCCTTTCTTTAGTTTATTTCTAAACAATTTTCCAGTAATGCTGTAACTCTAAGCTAGTTATAAGTTTAGGGTATGAAAAATAAATTACTTTTTTCCTGATATTATGCATGACTGAGATCCAGTAATACTTATACATTAGCCACACGTATAATGATTTAGTGAGGCATTTTTTATCTCATTTCTTTTAGGGATGCCAATATACGTCATCCTTACTACTTTTTAAAATCTGTTCTATAATTCTGGCCTTTCTTTTCCATTTTTCTTTTTCATGTCAGGCACTGTTTCCCTCTTCTTGAAGTTTCTCCTCTCAATTATTTTTATTGTTCTGATCACTCTTATAATGTTGTCACATTTCTAGAATCAACTGAAGTATAAAAAACTAGTTTGCAAAGAACCAGTTTGGAAAAAAGAGATTGTCTTCCCATGCTTGCTTGTTTGTGGAAAACCTGGCCAAAATTCTTGGAATGCATTCACTGCTTTGAAATGTTTAGAAAAAATTGATCAGCTGAATGTATTTTTGGTTACAAGCTATCTGTATTTCTTAAGACTTTACCAAAAGAAGAAATCATTGCCAAGAGAGGATTTTACAGGACATATGAGGAAAGCTAGGGATGGACCTTGCTGAGTTTGGACATTGAGAGACAGCTGTTTCAGCTCCCCAAGGGGTCTGTAAGAACATGCAAAGCAAATGCATTCCATGCTGTGTCAGCATGGGCAGCACATACCCAGTTAGCAGTGGCTGCCCTGCACTTATGCTTCTTCAAATGGTGATGAACATTTTAAAGTCCTATGTAAATGTGCATGTGGGCAACAAAGACATCTTCAAGAGATCCCCAATAGCTAATAGCTAAAGAACTGAATACGCACCAGCAGACAAAAGAATTCCATTCACAAATCTATTACAGTCCCAAAATTGTGCCGTTTTTACCTAAAATCAACATATATATTTATATTAACATATTTATTTTATATTAGCACTTTACTCAAGGCGTACTCTCCTGTCTATTTGTCTCAGTTTCTCATTGGAATTAGAAAACTCTCCTGTTGATCTTTTGGTAATAGAGTGTTTTTATCCCCTAAATAGCAACTGTGAATTTTTTACTCATACAAAAACAGGCAAGAGAGGTCTAATAGAAAATATATTAAATAATACACTATTTAATAAACTAATACAACAGGATCACATGACCCTGTGCCTGTGCATGCAAATTGAAATGTTGGAAAGTTGAAGAAGCAAATGCAAATCTAATCCTGCCTTGCAAGGGAGAGTGCAATGGGGCTTTCTATTACATGTATTTGTAAAACAGATATTTTTCCCCTCCCAGGATTATAATCTGTTGGGGGGGTGTGGGGGAAAGAGCCCATAGAGAAATAGAGGCTTAATATTGAGTAACAGTGTTTTAGAGAACTAAACTTCACAAACTCCAATTGCATATATAATCCTTTCTAAAGATTTCCAGATGCTGTCTGGGAGTAATTAGGCTGAACGTGGCATTTAGATAAGTAGACTTGGCATAATTTATCTGTACACGTGATCACTCCTTGCCATACCCCCTTTGACAATCTGGGACATCCTTGTGCATTTTAAGCATACATATGACCAAAGGGGACTGAGCAAAATATCCTTCACTGATGCCCCCAGCCAATTTTCCCAAAAGCTGACAGAAATACCGGGCTTAATTCTGGTATCATCTGAACCTTGACACCAAATCCAGCAGAGGTTTCTCCCAGGTGGCTGCACTCAGCATTTTCCATTGACGTGCCCGTGCAGCTGAAAAAGGTTGAGCAGAACCTGTCCATTGAAACCCAACCGGGTGCATAAGCCCTTTCTCTCTCTCCCTGCTCCCCAAAAAGCATTCAGAGAAGGATGAATGACAATTAGAACTAGCTGAATGTGCTGAATAAAAACTTCAGGGACTCATGGGAAACCCTGGCTTTGTTATTAATGGCAGTGTCAGGAAATCAATGAAGATTGCATGTTTCACCCGATAATATCCTGGACTACATTCCTTACTGGAAATTTTACATGTTACTCAATACAACTCGCCTCTACTTGGGTGCCATGCCAGCAAAACCAGCAAAACCCTTCAACACTACAAAAGAACATATTAACAGATGCATCATGCCCTGCCATAGTCTAGAGGGGATGAAAAAGCAGCATTTATTTTATGTGACTCTTTGCCAGCTCCCACGTACACACATGCATGCCCCAGAAAGCAAGCCAAGATGCTTTTTTCCTCTTTCCTTTTTCTTTTTTTTTTAAATTGATGGATTAGCCACCAATAAATTGGAGGAAGACAATCTGCCTTTCTCATTTTCTTCCCACATGCACTTGTTACTTTAGATTCAAAAAAGAAATGAGCAATAACAAGATATTTATCTACTGGCTTTATATAATTAATACAGGGAAATTCCTGACAATGTAATCGCTATAATGAGAAATATCAGAACAGGACTGCATGTTGACATTGGTTCCTGAATGCACTAGTTTGTGATACTCTTGCTCACCAATATACAGAAGGTTTGACAGAAATGGCTGGCCTATTAACTCACCCTTGGAGGGAAGTGTCTTACACTTCCCATCCCGCTTGTCAAGAGGCATTTGCAAGTCTTACAATGCGTTTAATGAACTCTCTAGTGCTTGCACATTCAATTTCCATCCTTTCTTTTTAATCTTTAGTGATTTTAGCAGCAATGTCCTGGGAACCATTTTGGTACAAAAACTCTAATAAGGAAAAAGCAGGGTGACATTTAATTAACAAAATTAATTAGTGCTAAATAGTGAAAGAGCATTCTCTAGCCATTTATGAGACAACAGCTGAGAATGGAGGAATGCTGGGGATGACAGCTGGAAATTGCACTCAATTAAAAATTTAAACACATTCTGAGACTATGAGGGGAAAAAAATAATTTACACACACACATTTTTTGTGATCTAAAACTTCTATGATCCTGATATCATAATGGAGATTATCAACCCTTTTTGGGGTGCCACCCTGACATTTTTCCACTGCAGATATGATACCCTATATAGGGAATTTAAGGTTGCTAATAACAACCTTGCTTTTGTTTTGTGGCCCTGTAGAATATATCTGCAGGACCTCCCCTCCACCAAGGATTTTTTGGAATGGAGTTTGATATTCTCATAATGTAATTGAATACGAAGTTCAATGAAAGCAAGAGCCAAAAAGAGTCAGTTACATCCTCCATTCCCACTAATTAAATATTGTATAGTTCTTGACCATCTTAGTTTTATGAACCAACCAAAAATATGTTCTTAAATGGTATAAAGCAGCAAATATGTTTTATAGTAGAGATTTTTTTATTATTATTTTTAACTCACTCCTGTTTATTGCTCTAAACTCTCTGTGACATAAAATCAGGGAATAAATCCCAGCTATTTAATCTTAGCTTATTTTTCTTCTTTATATTTTTAGCTCTGATGTCTAGTACTTAACAATCTAAAGCCAATGTATTGTAAATTAAGATAAAACTGCAGTCAAACAATATATTCCCTGTAGGAAGTGGTGATAAATGATCCTAACCAGGTTCTTCAAAGGCAAAGGGCTAAAAAGCTGTAGGTGGAGTCTCTGCTCATGCCAAACTGTGCGTGTTTCTGGAAACCAGGCAAGGCAGGTTACTCAGCTGCCCTTGAGCATTCATACAGGCTTATCTCTTTCAAGGCAGACTCTCATTTTCTCCAAAAGATTTTCTCTTTCACAGGAAGGAATGTCCTGCCTGGCTGCATCTTTATCCCTCTGAAACAGAGGTCTCTGAGCCGTTGTCCTTGGGAGGTAAAGCTGCACACAGCCTGGACAGTCAGTCTGTTCCTGAGGACTGATATATTCTTGATGTGTCCTACCAATTATTCCATAACTTAAACCCCAATTTTCGTCAGTTTGCTTTGCCTGTTTCTGTTCAGGAAAGTCCACATTACCGTGGAGCTCCTTCTTAAGACACCTGGATCCAAAACTGCCATACAAATTCTTGAGTATGCTTTTTTACTTTTTTTTCTGTAATCAAGATGGATAATTATTTTAAAGCTCACAATCTAATTATTTTTAATTTTTTAAAGCTCTGTTCTACAAAAAAGTCTTTTTAAAAATACTGATTTTAGTTGAAGCCTGAAGAAATGATGAAGATATTCTCTAAAGAGAGGGCACACAGTAGAATGTCTAAACAAAACTCCAGTGTATTAGTAGTTGGCAAAACTATTTACAGAAGGATTACTGAATTTTATAAACCAAGGGAAAAAACACTGAGATGAGTTGGGGATTTTAGATAGCCATGTGAAATACACATGCAATATTCCCAAGTGTGAGCTCTCGCCTGTTGCTGATGTGCGTTCCACAAGACAAATAGAGAATCAGGGATGGGGTACACTCAAGTTAATGGAGAGTAACATTCCAAAAGGAAAACATATGTAGTTTATGATCCAGATGACATGCAAAAATCATAGTCCAGACTAAAAGAAAGGTAATCTGAAGATTCTGAGCCCATTAGTTCAAATCACATCATGCTAGCTCCCTTAATTTTTTTCCCTTTTTAAAAATTCTTCTTTAATGCAGGATTCAGAAATATGTTCAGGACTTATATTTATTTTATGACTGAAATGTTGTACTTGACCTTGCACAAATTTATAAACCTGCAAAACCAGATACTTTTAGTGAAGTTGAATAATTTTACTGTTTGCAGGACAAGCTCTACATGTACATTTAGATTCCTAGGTTGAGAAGTTCCTGTGATTTTCTTTGTCTTCAGTGGGAAGTATTCCAAACTGAAAATATTGGTCCAGCTTAAATAATTGTCAAAGTCAATAAAATTATATTGTGCAAGTACATATGTTTTATATCCATACTCCTTTACAACTCTGAGTCGTTCAAAACCTCTAAGGAGACGTAAAGTCAAAATCAAATAATTACTGAAATCAGTGGGGGTCTTCCCACTGCCCTCAGGAATGGACACAAAATTCAGAACTTGGGAACAGTTCTTTTGATTTGTCTTGAGATCAATAGCCAGTACTAATGTTAATAGCACACTACTTGGATTCCTTCACAGATGCTCTCGCTTTTCAAATGTCTTCTGTTCTGATACAGAGAAATGACATAAAAGCTTTTTTCCATAACAAAGAAAATAATGTGGGAATCTGTTGGTTCAGTTATCTACTGAACACTGAATCTCAGTGTTGCTACACATTCTCTTGAGAGCATTTCTTCAAAAAACAGAAGGGAAATTTTCTTAGTAAATGCCCATTTATTATTAAGTGCACACTGGAAGATTCATTAATGAATATTTGAGAAAAGTTAATAATGTATCTTCCATACCTCTTTTATCTGGAAAGAAATGTTTCCTAATTAGCTACATGAGCCACCATATAGTCTCCAAAGTGCTATCAAAATAATTTGGGATTTAATATATTTTCAAAGATGTAGGAGTACTGTTTCTAAGAAAAAAAAAAAGATGAAACAACCAAAGAAAAACCAACCAACCAAACAAAAACAAAACAAAACAAAAAACCCCAAAACAAAACCATAAAAACCCCCAAAAGATCAAGACCTGTGTTAAGGATGTGCTTGTGATTGCCTTGTACACTGTGCTAAGGGAGGGATTTGTTCACCATCCAGGGGTGGTTTATGAGTGCAGCTGATTAAACAATTTCTTACGGGCACCTGAAAACCCTCATGCAGTAGAACAATCCCACTAGGAATGCAGCAGTAGGGTAGTAAAAGAATATTCCTTCTTTCAATTGTAGACCTTGATTCTACATGTTTAAGGCTGATGAGGAAGATTCCCATCAAAGAGTATATGAATATGTTTAGATCATGAACATTCCTAGGAATGATATCACACTTGAACACTGGGTACAAAGGTTAAGCACTTATGTTAAATTTAAAAGTAGCAATCAATTTACCATACAATAAACTATTCTCATAAAAACAACAGAAATATATAAGCCGTGTCCCAGACTTAGATCAAATATCTAAATTCATACAAATCTTAATGAAAATGTAGTTTGAGAAATACTGAAAAATACTGAAATTTAAAGTCATTGAAATCCTATATGTAACCCTCAGTCTTTGCCAGCGAGATGGTAAAGCCCTGTCATGTCAACTGTTGATTAAAAATGATATATAATTCTGCTTGGCTTCCCCACCAGAGATGGGAGATGGAGAAATGTGACATAAAATAAGGTCTTGTGCTCACTTCTTTTTTTCAAACACAAGAAATCTTAAAGAGGGGGATACCTCTTTAAGATCCTGACATGTATTTAGTCTGATTGTGTATTTCATGATAATAATGAATTGGTGTCCATTGCTGAAAAGAAAATGGCAATGGGACTTATACCCCAAAGGGCCTTTTTCTCCTCTCCACAATAACCAAAGTGCTCTAAAGTCTGACTCCAGCAGACTGCTTTTTTAATGAATACTAAGTCAGCCATCTCTAATTCAGAGTTATTAGAGCTGGAAGTATTAACCTGATTCTCCTGAATTACCAATCAGTAAGTGACTGAATACCCATTTAGCAGCCGTGTCTCTTGGCACCCATCAAAGGGTTCAAAGTCGCTTTGATGGTGTCATCTCTGCAGCCCACACCTTTATCAGACAGGTTTGCAGTGGGCAGAGTCTGCACCAAAATGTATTAACCCTACCTTCTTAACCAGTTAATTACACTGGCTTAAGGCTACCTCTTGATTCTTTTGTCAAAGCTAAATTTAGCAAAATTTGGGATGTGAATATACTTTACTTTTGTTCTGTTTATCTGAATAACTGACTGCTCCCTTAGAGACTTATCTGAGAAGCTTTCCATCCTTCTCTGCCTTTGATCAAAGGCTGTCAGAATTTGCTTCATTTACATTTCAGACCCCCTGATTAAACCATGTCCTTTGGGTTACAAAGTATTGATGAATGACAGAACTAAGACAAACTGTTCTTAACTTCCTCATTGCATTGTCTTACTTCAAGATTTTTATCAGACTATTATTATGCCTCTCCTGTATCTGCATGCCTGTCTGGCAAAGGAGCTCTTGCTGCAGAAGTACTGATCCTCTCTGGGTTTTAGGCCAATAAATTACAATCAGTCCTATGGATATCATTACTGTTAAGAATATTAGTGTAAAGATAACCTTCTGACTACTGGGAGCATAATTCTTTTCCCAATGTTCGTCTTTGTGCACGGTATCCTATGAACAGCACACACCACCAATGACAGGTTTAATTTAGAAGGGATCAGCTCTCTGCAATTGATAGCTACAATGCCATTCAGTCCAAATAAAATCAGTAACAAGAAGACTTCTTTGCTTCATGCTGTTAACAATGAGCAAGGTTCATGACATGACATTTCATCAACTAAATCTGTGTCCCTTGACAACCTCTTAAAATCCTGGGCTTTCAACAGAATTCCCTTTCTCTGAGAAGGATTCAGCTAAGCTCTTATTAAACTCATACAGTGTCACAGACCACTGACAGAATAAACCTCTGAAGCCTAATTTGGCTTTGTTCTTTCCTTTTCTCTGTCTTCTGGAGCAAGCATCTTCCACCAAGAGCCTTATGGTTTTGCCAGCTTTGACAACCAAGATCTTGGTACAAGATAAGCAAAAGGGTGGGAAAAACACCTAAGTGCAGTCTCTTCTATAGCACTGGGCACACCAACTGGACCAAGGAGTGCTTGGTTAGTGTTTCATGGAATTTCTAGGAAAAAAACAGACATGAGATTCTGGTGCCATGCACTGTAACTTGGTTTCTAAGACTGATTTTTTCAGGGGTCACTCAGGCACTTGAATCCTTTGTTTTATTTTGCCTCTGCATGAAGTTTAAGCTTATTGTAGCAAGAAAGCTGCCCTGCTTCTTTTGAGCCTATTGTCAAAATCTGTTCAAGGATAAATATTTATTAAAAAGAGTGAGCCCCTGATCTCTCTGACACCAGCATATTCTCCATTTTTTTGGCACTTTTTTTGTGTGTGTGAATTTTTTCCCTTCTAGATTTTTGTATCTTCCTGCTAGTAGTCATTCTTGATAGTAAAATTTTAAATTAGTTTACTTTATGTATGGAAAGTGAATACTGAAACTATTTTTTAAGTTAAGGGAAAAAAATTCTTTCAATCACATGTCAAGAGATAGAGTGACTGATTGTCAGATTACTGTTGATTCAAGACTTTTTAATGCTTTCAGCTCTTAAATAATGCTTATAAAAGTCATTAGGGCTCTCCATAATCCACACTCCAGGTGCAGATATAAGCAACTGAATACCACTTTTGAATTTTCTTTTCTTGGTACTTACAAAAAGGAGAAAATGTGAAAATGCTTTTACTACCTTTTTTTTGTTTAGTTTGTTGATTTTTTGGGAAGAGTTCTATGCTTTAGAGCCATTGAAAGGCTACCTTCTTTCATTCCTTCTTTACTTAAAATTTGTATATATTAGATATGGGCAAAGGAAGCACATAAATAAATATATAATCATAATAACTATGGATAAACCATTCCAAGGTAATATTTTCATAATGATTTAAGAATTTATAAGGAGGATAATGACAAATATTACACTATGAGGCTAAGGTGCTGTCTCTAACAAGATACGCACAATTATATACCTAACTAGTTACATCATTAGCATCATCTGATACTTACAAGGACAGGGTTGTTTACAATGAATGCAAATGAGGAATGCAAATAATTGTATACTTATTGCACTGTAAGCTCTAGACAGATTAGTTTGGCTTAAATTTATTGAGCAGTAAAGTAGAATGCACTATTGAAGTTGCACTAAAGATGTAGTCTAGCCACAGCACATTAACAGTATGCATGTATTTGTCTCAGAATCCTATGGCAGAAATCACTGTTCAGCTTTCAAAAATGAGGACAGGTTCCCTCTCAAGTTCACAGGCAAAGCCTGTGGTTCTGTTCAGAGGTCATCATGTGTACTGTCTGGGCTCTACAGAGGTATAGACCCTTCTGTGTGGGAGAGCATTTCATAATTCTTGCTCCCATTTCACTTCCATATTCACCTGGAATATTTCACTCTAATACACAGATACTTACATTATTATGGTTCCTAAAAGAAATGATAAAAGAGGGCTCTCCACAAAACTGTAAGTACATGTGTATGAACTCTAATGATACCACCTCATCCTTTCTTCATAGGCAAGGGAACAATGAACAATGTGAAAAAAAAATACCCAAGAGTAAGAAATAACAGCAGCTCGCAAAATGGGTAAAACCTCATTTAACTGAAAACATTTAAGCAGCAATGAATGCTGTCATAGAACTCTACCAGACTAACATGCTTAAAAGTGGTACCCAAACTGCAGGCAGAGTGCAGAGGATCCTGTCAGAAGTGACCTAGATTTGGTGAGAAAGCCTCACTGCTTTTTCTCCTGAATGGGTCAGGTGGATGTGTCAAGTACAAGCAGCAGGGTGTGAGGATAGCTGGTTGCACATTTTGATCATAGACAGTCAACCATTAATAATTTTTTCATTATTTTCATCTAAATTCATTTGAAAAATGACCAATGGAGTATGTCCACAGTACAGAACAGTACACAGAAATGGACTATAATAAAGCAGTGAAAAGATAAATTCACTCTAATTTATAGATTAGACCACTAAATGAGATAAATATTTACACAGCATGAACTGGCATTCTGTCTCAGTGCATACAAGTAAAAAGTAAAAGGATGTCACTACTGGAATACAGACAGACAATTTCATTTATTGTAGTCTCACAGCTTCACTGACCAATCAAAATTAAAATGATAATTAATAGCCAATAGTGCACAGTGACACTGACATGTGAAAATTATATTTCTCACTTTCACTTCAAACCCTTTTTCATTTTTTTTGCTATTATATCGAAAAGGAATTATTTAAAATTAAATCCCTGAGACCAACAAAATGCTCTCTGTCTTATCAGTTGGAAAGTGTGAGGGTCTCTTGTGACTGAGTAAAGAAATGGCATTTTTGCCTACTTCCTCACCCTGAGAATAAATTCTTATTGTTTTTAAATGTTACAGAGTTTGTCTGCTTTAAAATAGCTGCTTTAAGCAGGTGATGTGTGTCAGTTCAAGAAGAAGCAAGTGAACTGAAAATCCCTGGGCATTGCAGACATTCAAGAACATGAGTAACAAACTCAATTCACATAAGCTGTGTCAAACAGAAGGAAAGGTTTCTTGAGTTTAAAGATGTTTTCCAAAACTCTTTTGCTTCTATTTTTCAGAAAATGATCTACTTCTCCTTTTAATATGGTAACTAAAAAATGTATTTTTTTTAGATTATTAAAACTGTCCTTGAGTGCCAGCACAGCTCAAGCAGATACCAGAACATTCCAAAGAACTTCCGAGACTTCCAAGAGCCTTGCTCAGTTTTCTCCTAGTAAGCCTTAGGGTACAACAAAGAGTAGGGAGAATTCATGAAAAGGTACACATTCCTGCTATCCTGCAGATCTAGGCTCTGTTCCCTCCATTTGAGCACCAGGTTGAGACTCACATGCACTTGTGCATCCTTGAGGAGCAGACCAGACTCCTTTTGGGTGAAGACAGTGATACTAGGCATGAGAAGGAGAGGAAATGCCATTTGCCTCTCTGGAACTAGGATGCTCAAAGTAAATTGGCATAAATTAAAAGTTTCCTCCTTCTGATGAGGTTTCCTTGGTGACAGCTGAACAATTTTTTTCTTCATTACATGGACTGAGTGAAGAAAAGGTGTTCCTACACCTGAAGTCCTATGATGTTTAAGGATTAGTTCTCAGTAGTAATTAAAACATTCCCTTGGGTTTTGGGAACAAGGAGAGACACTTGGAGAATCTCTGGACCTGCATCTATAATCTACTTACAGATCTTAGCTCCTGATTAGACTGATGGATTTTGGCAATCCTAGCTATGAACTGCATGGCAAGAGTCTTGTACCCGTGCATTCAACATGATGTATGCTCCAGAAACTACTTGAGAAAACAAAGTTCTGGCTTGCAAACCTGTCACTGTTTCACATATTGCTGGAATTAAATAAATTACTTCTCTTGGGATTTCCTTAATTTGCTGTATACTCCATCCTTCAAAGAAGTTGGCAAATAATTTTAATGGCAACTTCTGAAGATTATTTTCAACACTAACACTAGAAAAAGTAGGCCATCTTTTATTCTGTATAAAATTAGCAGTGTACCTCAAGTGCAAATACACCCGGTTACATGATTTAATTTCTAGTAATACTTTCTTCAGTCTCACTTGTTCAAGAACAAACACACTATTTATAATTGAGCTGTAATGGTGATGTGCCCACTATACCCTCCAATGCACACACATAAGTTATAAAAATAAGATTCTAACCTTAAGCAGATAGCAATTAGAATGAAAGCAATTTGCTTTAGAAATGTGTTAAAAATAATGCAGTGAATATAGATACAAGAATTAGAAATAATACATTTGCTTCTATTATAAGTTACTTTTCTTCATGATGTTTGAAAAGTGCTCTCCATTAAATCCCTCTATTACAAAATTTTCACAAATTTTCATTTTGCTTGCAATGCACCTGCTAGACTGGATGTTTGGCTTTTCTTTTCCACAGTAAGGCATCTGGAAGATTGCCTCAGATCTTAGCAAAGCTTGCTCCAGGAATCCAGTGAGGCAGAGGAATGTTTTCTTTGTTAGCAGGTCTTTGCTTACAGCATTTTTTTGTCTGTGAGGAGAGGTTTGCAATGAATGAAAGGAAATTTGGAAAATTGGTTTGTTCAGTCTTGAAAATAAAAATGAAGACACATATATAATCACACTCATAAAATGTTACTCAGACAAAGCTGGTAATAAATTGCCTCCTATATTCACTGGGAAATAAGGTGAAAGTGAGGTACATAAAATACAGCAATGGAAGTTTAACCTAGATGTTATGAAAGACTTAGAACGGATAGAAGGAATTAAGAAAGTGAAGGAATCCAGATTTTTAAGGGTTGGTTAGGCTAATATCAGCCAAAAATTTTTCAGCTATAACTGTTCTTGTTGTAAGGGAAATACAGTAAAAGACAAGATAGGGTGCTTTCAGCCTTATTCTTTTAGAGTCTTCCTGAAATCAAAATATTTTCATTTGAACATTTGTTAGGTTCAATTTGTTAGAAAAATATTAAATAAAACATTTTATTTTTTTGAGAGAGATTTCAAAATAATCAGTCAGATAGCCACATAAAAGAACCCTAATCAAGCTTTTCACTAAAGGTTTTTTTGTGTGGATGGACCCTCATTTTTACACAAACAATTTTGGTTTCAGCTAGATCTGAAACCAAGTTAACTGCTCATTAATTCTTTCCCAGACAGTTTCTAAAGTCTGCATGACAAGTTTCCTTGGTAACAGCAGCCAGCATACTCCATGACACCTAGCCATTAAACCAGACAAAAGCACAGATCCTGAACTCCTGCCTCCATCCTGGAGAATAAGGAGAGGCTAGAGGCAAACACCATCCCTGGCCTGTACATGATCCCAACCAAGCACACAGCTCGTGCAGCTGACGTGTCCTACAACATCCTGGACATGTGTACAGAAGCTCTTGGGTCACCTGACACTTGCCACTGCCTTTTCTCCTTGCTATGAGTTTGCAGAACACTGTCTTGGAACACTGGGCAAACAGCTGTAACTCCTGAAGTAAAAAGTGCCCCAACTGCTTTGCACTCCTGCAAACTCTTAATCCAGCCAATATTTATTAAAGAAAAATGCTTTACCATTTTTATTTTTAAACTTGATGATCCCATTGTTATTTTTGATTAAGGAACGACTGAAATATTTCAGTCATTAGCAACGGCATTGTGCTAAATGGTGTTTAACAGAGATCCAAGAACAATCTAACTGTATTAACTTCAATCCCAGATCTGGTTCTCTATTTGTTTCATCCACTCACAGTGAGAACTGACTTCTTAATCAACTAAACCATTGTAACAGGTATTCATGACCTGATAGTAGAGACTACAGCTAGAAGAAGATGTAAATCTGTTTCCTGAAAGTGAAGGAATTCAATACCCACCATGCTGAGAAAGAGTATGCTGACCCAGCACACCCCTGCAGCTGAAGGTGATTCTCAGTGATGGGCAAGGGCAATGCCCTCATCAATTTTAGGTAAGAACATCAGGGTGATGGAGCACAGCCAGAACAATGGAAGCTGAACTCTGTTCAACAATAAGGGCAGTCTTTATTATTGATAAAGAGCTACATCAACTGAGAGAACCAACTGACTCTGTAACTTTGTTCCAGAGTTAATGAAAGGAATGCAAATACTCTCTTCCTGAGGTAGTGGGACCAGCATTGGGAAGTATCTCAGCTCAGTGTAAGGGTATGAAAACTGAAAAAGGAACCAATAAGTGTATTTTGCATTATACATTTAACCCTGTTCATGGAAAATATCTAAAAGAATACGGTCAGAGGGCATTGGACTCAGAATGAGAGAAGGTGATCTTACCATGAAAGCATGGTGACCTGAAAATGAAAGAAACTTATTCAGTTTGTTCTTCCTGCCCTGCTTATGGAGCTGTGGAAGTATTCCATATCAGATCTCAACTCTACCACATGGCTAAAAAAATTCCTGGTAAATGTTGCTTAAAACTGAAATCTTGCTGGTTTTTCTACAGAAATGTTAATTCTTGGGCAAATTTGCTCCTCTAAGACTCTTTTTGCTATGAAGCAGAACATCCTGAGGTATGAAGAATGGTGTCTCCTTACTCTGATTCTTTCTGCCCTACTGATTTCAACAGCGATATGCATGTCATTTCAACACTGTGCTTGGCAATGGAGCTAAGAAAGATTAAAAGGAATCTTCCTGATCTCCAATTATGTATATTTAAATATACACTTGACACAGTGTATTAACAGGCAAATACCTGGAATTGTCAACAGCTGAAAAGCCTGATCATCAGAAAAATGCATTCCAAATTTCTTTTATGCATTTTCTGTGAGCAAAATCAGACTTCAAAGAGCAAATAAGAACTGGTGCTGGATTATATCTCTTTTTTTTTTCTCAGATTCTTTTCCCAGATATGGCTTCTTTCATATTCAAGTTTACACAATGAATAGCAATTTTGACTCATTATTGTCTCAGTTGCTAGGGCCCATATTATTCTTTAACTTCAAAATTATATTACCTTCTTTTCAATGCCTTTCCTAACCATGGAGACAGAATATGTCAAACTGATTTATGCCTGGACACTTACCTCAAGAGTGAGTTATTTTCCCAAGCAAATACACCAGTATAACATGCAATCTTTTAAAATGTGGAAGCAAAAATAAAATTATTTAATTGACTTTTTTAGGGTGTAAATAACATATGTATCATTGTAACATAACATATGTATATTCACATACAAGCCCTAATTACATGATCTTCACCAATATCCTCAAAGATAAAAGAGACTATCAAAGAAATGCAAAAAGTCAGGGGTTTTTTGTTTTTGTGTTTTTTTGAGTACATACAGATCGCATCTCATAAATTGCATCAAACTAATAGTAGAGGCAAACATTACTCGAATTACACTAGTAATCCTGCACAAATGGGTTTACTCACCGTGCTTAATTGACAAGAGTTCCATGAAGAGGAATTACTGATGAGAAATAAAAACAAAGATCTTAGGAGAGGAGAACTAAGGAAGACTGGAGACACAATGTGTTCCCTGAAAAGGAGAATTAGGAGGGATGCAGTGAAAGAAAGAGACCTTTGACTTTCTTGTCACAACTGGTGACATTCTTGCCACATTCTAGGACTGAAGGCAAGGAAGGATTGTTGTACTCATGAGAAAACAGAGAAGAAAACCATTCCTCAGTTTCCTTGGTCAGCAGAAGGGGGTGGTTATCTCCAGGAAGATACCAAACTTTGCTCTCCCAACTTCCCCTAGAGTAAAGCAAGTCCCCAGTCACACAGATCACCCCTTCTGCCCTTGCTTTGCACCTTCACCAGTAGCTGTCCAGAAAATAATAAAATATAAAGCTGACACAGGATATTCCACAACGTTTTTGATCCAGTCTTGTCAAGCTTAGAGTTAAGACCCGAGAAGAAGCTTAGCACAAATGTTAGCCCTGGAGAAATCAACACTTTGGGGTAATACCTACCAGCTTAGTTGCTAATGTAGCATTTTGTTTTGTTGCAAAGTGTGTTTAAGGTAAAACTCTCATAAATAATTCCTATTAAAAGGGATTTTAAAGTGCTGGTGAGTAGATGAGACACTCGGGGAGGGTGAGGGCAGCTGTCAGATGTGACAGGACAAGGAAGGCCTGCACTTCTATTTGCAGGTGTGCAAAAGAGGCACTTCTGTTTAAACA
The DNA here is from genome assembly GCF_015832195.1 of Motacilla alba alba. Lineage (NCBI taxonomy): Eukaryota > Metazoa > Chordata > Aves > Passeriformes > Motacillidae > Motacilla > Motacilla alba. The sequence continues at coordinate 29,610,155 of NC_052022.1, read as the reverse complement.
ATCAATTATGGTGGCCTTTTTTGATGCCTTCAAAATTAATGTACTGCAGCTGGCAGAAGACAGCTCCCTGCACTATGAAAATGGCAGATGTGAAGTTTTCAGAAGAAGCAACGTCCTTGACATTGAATTACTCTGAAGTTGTCCAAACTGTGAAAAGGCCTAGGAGGAATGAACAGAAAGCTCAGCTAGCTGACAAAACTGTCTAAAATTCTTTTCTCTTTGTGAAGAACTAGGAGGTGGGAACATGGCAACTGTCTAACCATGTATATTATTTTTTGCTTCAACAGCAAAATGGTACTAACTTGGTCAGACCTTAAGCAAAGATTAACCTCCTGTAGTGACAGGGAGAGCCTATGCAAGAAGTGGAATTTATTGTCTGCTTCTGTTCGTCTCATCGTGAGGGTCCTGAGGAAGTCTATGACTGCTAGAAAATTGCTACCTCTGTGGCAGCATATCATTGTATATTACAGACACGTTGGCTAATGTCTGGAATTGTTTCTGACATTTAAACAGATAGATAACTAGTTCAATAGGCAGATAAAGCCCAGACTTTGCTTTATCCTGTGGTTATTATTTTATCAAAGCACCTTATTATTTGATCGTCCGTACTTGCTGATGGGAAGTGTGCAATGACTGGAGGAAGATTATGGGCAAAACAAACCTAAGTGTTCTCGTGTCACTGTGAGACTCGGGATACAGAGGCATCCATCAGCACTGATTGAAAGCAGCAATACTGTGATTGGAAATAATTATGAAAGTACATGAAAGGGAACTCTTGAACCACCTGGAAAGGAAAGGACTGAGGGGGTTGGGAAGTACAAGACAGCACTGTTCACAATGGAAGAAGAGTTACTGTTTTCCCAGTGCACCCTGTCAGAGCTTTCCAGAAGAGATGAAGTGGTGTGTTCAGCATGGAATGACAGCACAAGTTAAAGAGCCACAAAGACAGCACTAGTTAAGGAACCATAAAAAAAAAGTAAACTTGGAGAGAAACCACGCAAGCAACCGATAGGAGTTTCTAGCATTGTAAGCAAGCCAGTTTCAGTCATGTGTCCAACACAGATAAAAACAGTAAAGAACAAAGTTGTTGGATAAACCAATGGAGTTAAGGGGTCTATACATGTTAATAATTATATTAGGGAAGATTTGTGATTTTGTTTTTGCAAATTTAATCTATTTAGTATTTACGTGAAACAAGTAGGTATGAAATTCTATTATTCTGTATTTGTAGAAGTACTATTTACAGCATTTACTACATTTCAGTGTCTCTTAGGCTTATCTTTGTGTCCTGAAAAATTATAACAGGAAGATTGGTAACATATGGATGGTTTGTTAATGAATCTGAATGCGTTAAGTTTTATGATCTCTACCCTTTCATCATTAGCAGTTGTGCTTTCTACAGGTAGATTTTGTTCCCTGCTATGCTGTAATGGTAATCATACAACACACTTTTCATACAATTTCATACCATAAAAGTTTTCATTTTCATTTGTTTCCATATGCTCATCCACTTTCCCTAAAACTCCCCAGAATCCCAAAGCTCAAAATATCATTCAGGTGAATGCATCCTGCCCTCCAGTTGGCAGTGCCACTATTACTATTTATATTACAGTACATTGAGTAGATAGAGGTTCTGCCCAGATATTTTCTGCTTTTGTAACTCACATCTGCTGTCTTGCTTGCTTACTCATGACAATAAAATTGCAATGCACTTCTTCACTGAATTTACATCGTGTTTAAGCCATCTCCTCTTCCTCCAATGAAGAAGCTTCTAAATAAAAATGTCTCCTTTAAAGTTTATTGATCCTCTTCTATCTTTGGGCACAAATATGTAAAAATATCTGAAGTAAATGGTTTTGTTTAGACCAGTTAAAACTTCACAGCAACCTCTTTTGTCTCTACAGTCTCTTTCCTACAGCAATCTCTCTTTGTCCTACAGTTTGTACAAAGTAAAAGGGCACCTAGTCACAGATTTGAACTAAGTGACTAAAGGCATAGTAGTTAATGACTAATATTCCTACTTGCCACAGATATACCGGATTACTATTACCCTTCCTTTCACTCCATTATTAATGGCCTTATTAGGAATGCAAATCAATGTCCACTATGTAAAATGGAAAACACAAAAATCAATTCATGTCCTGTTGCATATGGCATAGATGCAGACTTTTTCTTCATAGTGTCACAGGTCCAAACCAAACCTTGAATACTAAATTAGCTTTAGATATTCAGTTTACTTATATGTGTTTCCTGTATTTTTCTATATTCAATTCTAACATATTTTTGTTTAAAAAACACAGACCAGAATGAAAATAATAGATCTGCAAAAGAGGCTCATAAATGCTATTTGTAAATAGAGAGCACATCATTCAGAAGCAAATCAAGGGCTAGGTTGGAGAAAAAACAGGATGATCCTTGTTTTTAATTTATTATTTCAGTCAAAATTATAAACCCATGTCCAAAATTCTAAAGCTACTTTGTTTTTCCTGTTGATACATCGGGATCAAAGTCACTGTTGTGTCCACTGACACTTGCAGTCACTGGAGAACTGCTTTTATTTCTCACAAATGGTCCTGAGACCCTTGCAGTTGTTACTGATCCAGCACAAGTCCCTTTTATTTTCTTTGATACATTTTTTTAATCACTGGGAATCACCTGAGATTAGAACCCCTTAGTAAATGACCCATAATGAAAGGGGTTGAAAATACCGAACGAAACTAATGGTCAGGATAGAGAGCTCATATCTTCCTCTAGAATTCTTTTAGAGAATTATATTTTCATATTTTATCAGCTTTCCCTTTATTTTTTTCAAATAAAAGTCCTTGGATTTTTATATAACCATAAAACCCTTGCTGAAAATTAACTGCCATATAAATTGCATATAAATCTATAAATATATGTAAATATGTGTATGTGTATTTTGCTCCCATTTATTTTGCTCCTAAATAGTACAGAGAAACTCTTAAGGCTAAATAATGCCTTATCCACGAGTAAAATGTGTTGGCAGCTGAAATGTGGAAGTGCAAGTTATCACAACATTGATCTTTTTATTTCGTTTTCTTACTGATAGTGTAAAGGAGAAAAAGAGAGAAGAGACATGAGGAACAGACAAAGAGAGAAAAATGGAAGAAATTTCGAAGTCTCTGTGAATTAGCCTGTTATACTGTGCAATCATTTATGGCAATAAAATCACAGAGAAAGTCTAAGCCGCAGCTATGGAATATATCCTGTGTACCTAATGCATCCATTGTTTATCCATAGCAGTATCATTTAACGGCATATAAAATGAGGGGCTTAAAGTAGGGATTTCTGGATATAAGTATTCAATTCCCTTTTGCCCTAATTTTAATAAAATCATCAGTATTACCAGTCAAAAGAGCCAAATCACTGGTAGATCTTGGTGGATATTTTATGAAGATCTGAATAAAGGATCAATCACCAAATCCAGTAGGAAAGAAATTTCATAGCTGCTCTTTACTGAATAGTTAAACAAAAGTAAGCCTAATATTTAAACACAGCAAGGACAGAATGATAGCAGGCTTCACTTGAACATGGGAGTTGTTTTCTCACACTTGATGATTGACAGGAGCTGCTCCTTTGGATCATTTTTTGGAGATGGCAGCTGGATCACATTTTTCTGCTTTTCTCATTCTTCCCTTCATGTACCATTTTTCATTTCCCTTTTGCTTACTTTTCTGATAGCTGAGTGTGTATTGATACAATCACTACTTCACATATTAGTTTTTCAGTTGTGGAAAAAGTGTTGTACATGACTGTTTATTTTGCTTGAATAGCCTCTGCCTGGCAGTCTCACAGTCAACAAAAAGAGATATACAGAATTCCTTCCTAACTACTTGGAGATCAGGGGAAATTCCACTGGGAACCATACTGTATTTAGGAACAAACAGAATTTGCAAAGGCTTTTTACTAGCTTAGCTTCATTCAGTTGCTGAAAGTAGAGTCGTTCCTGGCTCCCCACTGCAAGAGGAAAATGATGTCACTTGTCTAAATTCTTGGTTCCCAAAAATTAGCATTCAGGTTCTCTGTATAGGCTGTTGAGTGTACTGCAACACAACCCCTTTATTTCATGGGCTATAAAGCTTAGGAAATACAGACATCCACAAGCTATGAAGCAAAGGCTCATAAAAATGCCATGAAATGTGCAATTATCCACTAGGATGAGTCTTCAAACTATGCCTGGAATGAACTGAACTGGGGATTTAGTTGAAAAGCCAAACTCTTCACAGATCACATTGACAGTAGACAAAAATGAAAAGATACATGAAAATCAGAGTCAGCAGAGCTCTCTGAATTTAATAAAGTAACCATACACAATCAAGTAATTCTATGCAACTGCCTTTGAAAAAAGTAGTTATCTTGAAACTTTCTGCTGAGTGCCAATGACTCCATAAAAAATGAATTTAATTAACAAAAATTACCCCTACCAAACATTTGAAAATGGATGCTTGTCACTTCTAGCACTCCCTAATTTCCTCCCTAAAGCTAACCAAAAATATTGCTTGGAGGACATGAATGCAGTACACAATGACCTGTAAGATTATTTTCTTGTGTGTCAGAGAGTAGGTATATTGTCACAGTATTTTCAAAGACTAGAAGCTACTCATTAACTTTAAACTTTTCACAGCACTAAGACACATAGTTTTAGTATTTTTATTACTATTCAACTACATATTTAACAAAACTAGTGAAGCTTGCTTTTAAGGATTTCAATTCCCAATAGAATTTCTGTCTGTTCTACTCCACTCACCTAAATGTTCTCCCTCTGTACTGTTAACTAAATAGATCCCAAAGACATGATTGTCTAGAAATTTATCTTCTTTTATCTACTCTGGACAGACCTGTCAGAATTTATCTCCACACTATTACCTATTTCTAAATTTCTCTTGGAAATAATGACTATACAAACTTCTCTGACATTACATTATTCTGTCAGTATGTCCCTTTATATCTCACACCTTGGAAACCTTCTGTTCAACTGGAAGTAGTATATGAATGTCTCACAGAATTTCTTACATAAAGTTTTCATGTCCTCTTCATATTTTCAAGGCTGTTCCTGAAGGCTCATCTAATTAGAGGCATATAAAGCACGATTGATAAAAGCTCTATCATGCAACTCTGCATCCAACTGATAACAATGAACAGACTTTTCAGCCTTTAACAAGTGATAAAATTTCTAGAGCTGAGCAGCAGGTAGTGGGTGCCCTGTTTTCTTTTATTATAGCCATTAGTAACTCAGAATATGTATTGAAAGCACAAAGTTCAGAATTACTTTTGAATGTAACATAGTGAAATGTCCTAGGAAACATCAGCTGGCTAAATGAGGTAAACTTTACACCCTCACTGACCTACATTTCTTATCCCATCAGAAAATCTAATACTACAGAAGGTATAGTCCAAAATGTACTTTACAGTGCAAAGTGGCAGTGTTTCCATGCACATATTTGTTTGAGTAATACAGGTGCCTTATAAATAAATATGGAATTCTGTATCCATCCAAGTCTTTGTTTGGTCTGTGACACGAGATTCTCCATGTGTAGAAATTTATATTAATTAGACTGTTCTGATAAATATTCCCACCTGCATATTGTATCAGAGACTTTCCCAATGACAGAAATGATGTACTGAAGTAACTGATTCATGCAGCCCGGTGCCTGCCTCGTTGCCTTACTCCACATTCTTACCTTATTACCAGCAAGCACTGCCAGCTGCTAAAGAAATGTGAGTTTTACAGAACAGAAGATAATAGTGAGAGAGAACAGGACCAATCTAAAATTCACAGGAATCAGGAAACACAAATGTACAGTTCTAGTTAACTTGAATCACATAGCGCAGGAACGCAGAAGCACAGCCAATTCTGCATACAACTCATGCTACCAGTGTCTGACTGTAACTTTAGCTCAAGGAGAATGAAAAAACCTGAGCAAGTCTTTTTGTGGGAACACACAGAACCACATCCATGCATAGGGACAGCCAGCTCCAGCCTAAGTGCCTTCCCCTCAAAAGAAAGTGGATGCATCTCCTGGATTAAAGGCAATCACAGATGCAAAATAAGATAACCCAGCACATCATGTCACTCCAATTCCTGTCCAATGGAGCATAATCTGATTTGCAGTATTTTAAACTACATCCTGATTGGATTACTAATGAAGGCTGGCAATTCTGAGGAGTTTACCAATTGCTGACAGTTTCTGTGAAGCAGCTGGGCAACTACTTTTAAATTGAGAAAGACTGTAAAATATATTTACAGCCTTTCTACAAAGATGGGCCAGATGGTCCCATAGAAATTGGAAAATGAAGGAAGCATTAATGAATCATCCAAGAAACCAGAAATCTTTTAGTGGGTGGTACAGTCCATTAAAAAGAAAAATCACCCCAAACCCAACACTACCCAACTCCTCATAAAGTGCTGTTTTGCTTACCGTAATTTAAATGCATTTATAGGCATATTGCATTTCTAAATAATTGCAGTGAGGCATGATTTTATAACAAATGAAGTTTGCTTTTGTCATGTTAATAGCATATTCCATTACCAGATGAGATTTAAAGTTGAATATTTTTTTAAAGCCAGGGAAGTCTGAAAGGGAGAGAGATTCCCAAATAGAGAAAGGTTTCTAGAAAGAGTTCTAGACTTATTAGAAACCCTTTCTATAATAACTAAAACACATCTTAGCTGCCACTGAGATACAACCAAACCAGGATTCAAAGTTCTTTTAAATTGAATGGCAGAGAGAGAAATTTCTTGTGATTTCCTAGTCCATGCAGCTCAATAATGCATGTTTGCTTTCCTAAAGGATCTTCTCCTCCAGGACATTTTTCAACAACCTGCTGATCCTTCTAGTGCAAAGTGAAATCTCTGTAATACTTCACTATTGCACAACTAATTGCAGCTTGTTATTAATTTCTCCATTCTTAATTGTTTTCCATCCTTTTGTTTTTCCTTTCTCTCCAGGGAAAAGAATGAAATGCCTCTTTTAATTTATTAAGCTATCAATAAACTAGCTTGACAAAAGCAGTATCCCATTGAATAAGAATTGTACAAGTTTGAAAACAAGCTAATGAAATGAGCAGTTACCCTTGATAACACACTTACCATTACTGAAGCTCTTGATGTCTCCTTAAATTAAGTGTTAATGATCAAGCCCTACGGTGCTGTTGGATTTGGTAAAAATCAAACACAAACAATTCCTATACTTGCAGATTACAGGAGTAAAGGCTATCACTTGTAGAGTTGTAATTGCAGTTCACATGTTATGTGAATGATACAATTTTCATGCCTGTTTGAGACACAGCCTTAGTGTGATCTTTAACTGTTGAAAGGAAGTTGATCCATTGCTTCGTGTCTAAGGGAAAAGATTGAGGGTTTTTATTTATTCGGGTTTTCCATTTGTGGTCTTTGATTATGTGTTAAATGAGCTTTTGAGCTGAATCCAGCATCCAGGTACAACTCAGCACAGCTCATTCCTGGACATCTGTACAGCACCTTCACAGGAAACCTCTAAGTGGTCACAGCTGAGATAGAGACTGTGTGATCCTTCCTAGCTCTGTGCCATTTTGTGCCATGACTGCCTCTTCCATCCACCTGGAACACCTGCCCTTTGTTCTAACTCTCATGCCCCATCTAAGACCAAAATAGTTCAAGGCTCATTTTAAAAAACCACTAAGCCATTGCTTGATGTTCCTTCCACTGGAAGCCATTTGTTTCCAAATGGAAATATTATTTTTTTAATGTGTGTTAGATCAACAGCTAATTGTTGGAACAGAATAAGCTCTGAATATCACACATCACATTAGTTTCACTATTTTTATTCCAGTTATGGATATGTGTTTTGGAATGTGTACTACATAGACTAATAGAAAGATACTTGTTCTGGTCTCCTTAAAAGTATTTTTGTTTTGATGCATAATGTATTTCCTTGCAGAGTTCATTATGCCCTTTAAATTTTAGCATCCGTATAATATTATTTAAATGTTTAGTATTTATTATTTTCTTTTTTTTCTTTAATAGTGCTTAAGAATCTGATATTAATTTTTAAACCAAGGAATATTGTTATAGATGAAGAAGTGGAAAAAAAACATCGTAGCTGTTTTTTGTAAGGAACTCAGTTGATGAGAAATTGTTTCCAGGCTCTGTTAGTGAAAAAGGCAACCTTCCTAACAATGGAAAGATTTTTTTCAGGATTGATAGAACTGCATGATGGATCCCTCAGAAGATGATTGCAGAAGTTGGTCTTTATTGATAAGGTGAGCTTAATCTGTAATCAATATTCTGCATGCATTGATTCCATCTGTATTATGGAAACCTAACGTTCACACTCCATATTTTGAACATATTTCTGATCTGCCTTATCCTTGGAATATTTTCAAGAGTAGTTTTATTATATTCATTTTTTTCCTCCAAGTTGTTTATGTTTTTCTTTCTCTTGAGTTGCCAGTCATCATCTCGAGAGCCTAGGTTTTCTACTTGAAATATGCAGTGTATGAAATGTGAAAACAGGACATGTCACATTGCATCCTAATTAGAAATGGTGAGTCCTGGAGAAAAACAACCTAAGCACAAGCCTTTATTTGAATTTTGAAATTAATTTAGACTGATTTTACCCCTTGTGCTCCCTTTCCATTAATATTCCAGCAAAGGAATTTAGTGGCAGGTATAAGTGCTTAAACAGCTAAAGTTTAAGTGAACATTGAGGTTTGCACAAAGAAAATTTGAAACTTATAACAGCCTTGGATTTTTATTTTTCCTGGTGATGGGTGTGGAGTGTCCTGGTAGAGCCTTTGTGTCTGCAGGGGACACCCAAGCTATCAAGAAGCAAAATCTCACACCAGGGTCAGAGCTGGCAGCTGCCTTTTACAGTAGTGTGGAGTTTTTAGCCCTGTATATCCTGTTTTGCAGAAGTTTTAGGGTAAAAAACTGCTCCTGCCATAAAATGAAGAATGAACACAGGTTGCATTTAGGTCAAGAGTAGCTTTACCTCTGACACTTCAGGAAAATTGGGTCAGGTGAAATTCTGACTAACTTGATTTTCTTTAGTAGGAATGGGACAGATTTATAATTAGTTAATATATATTACATTATATAATTCAAATGAGTATAGCATGCTTCTGAGATCCAGTGACGAGTGTAGTCATTCAGATTTCAGTAAAAATATATTATCTGTAATTAGTCTACTTCATCATTGTTGGATGCATTAAAAATGTCCCCTGTTTTAAGGAAAATTATTATTCATTGAATTTCAAAGGAAATTGAGCAGCAAACAATATCTAGTGTGATTTGTCTCATAATTAATACACTTACTCACTCTGAAATACAGCTATATTGCCCGTTATTTTTAAATAAAGCATAACACACTGAATTTTAAAGGCATTGGGCTATTACCCAGAACAAAATACTTCTAGCAGATCAGAGTGACATTTAGCTTTAGCACTATAAGTACCTGCCCTGGGTAAATAAAGAAAACAATTTTTGAACAAAATTGAACATTTATTTGGCAGCAGAAAATCATAAATACATTTCATAGCCAACAAGCCTCAAACTATTCTTACTGCACTTAGGTAAAGGGTATGGATGCATAAAGAAAATTCATCTCAACAATATGCTTTCAGGCATAGAGAAATCTTGCGTCTTGTCTCAACCCAGTGCTTGCCCTCCTTTCCCAGTAGATTTTTTATTTTGTAATACAATGCTAAAAAATTCTGAGTTTATGCCTTATGCTGTTTTTGCTTTGCTTTTAGTTTGCTTGCCCTCCCTTTCTCCTCCCCCCCTTGGTTTTTTTCCCTGTTTCTGTTTCATAAGCTTTTACTAGAGCACATCTCCCTTCTCTGTCACTTTTCCTCCCTGTCAAGTCTTTCCTCACCATCACTCTCTGCAGGATTTCCTGGGGGCTCTGCTTCCTACTCGGGGTCCCTGTGCCAGCACCTCACCTGGTACCGTGGCGCTGGGAGGGGACTGAGGAGCCAGGCAGGGGTGGTTCCCAGGCACTGTCACCTGTGTCACAGCCCCTTTGCACTTTCACCACTGCCTTTCATCACTTGTGGTTTCTCTGCCATTAACTCCTGACTTTGTTTGTCTCCCCCCAAAAAAGCTGGGCTTACACACTCTCCCAAATCCCCCAGGCAGGGGCAGCCTGGCAATGTTGAGCTGGAGCTGCTCCTGCCAGGGGCCTGACCTCAGGAGAGCACAGGCCCTCCAGGCTGGGAACTGGCCCCTGCAGCTCCTTCTGTCTGCCATAATTATACCTGGGAGGAACAATTTTGCCTGAGGAATTTTCTGCAAGGAATTTGTGGTGATTACTAGCACAAAACTATGCAGAAGAAAACTTTTTTTTTTTATTTTTAACTGTAGCATCTTTCCCAGCATTTTAAATGTCTGAAAGTTTACCAGCTTATACTATCACAACAAATTCCTGTTGCCCTCCATTTTTTTCATGTACACAAGGTAATGGCATTTTATGCAAAGAACTCCTCCAGTAACTTTAGTGCTTGAAAATGTGCATTTAAAATGCATTTGGAATAAAGTAGGAGTTGCCATTCTGTATCACATTTAACAGGTTGAGAAAGGGAAAATGCAGAACTAGGATTAAATTCTGCATTAGCAGTTGAATGATGTGAGCTGCACTTATCAGGGGCTGAAAAAAGCAGGCATTTGGGCTTTCCTTTCCTTTGAATCACAGAGCACCCATGGCTTTTCTCTCTTGCATTCTCTATCATAAAACCATAAAATACATTTTAAAAAAATTATTAAAAATAATAAATTAAGCTTATACAGTGCCCAGGCAGTACAATACATAATGATATCAGCAGCTCAAACATTTACAAATGCAATAGGCTTGCATCCAGCCCTGTAATGTGTTTGTCACTTGTGGAATAAAGCAGAATACACAACAAGAAAGAATTCCTGCCACAACATATCTTAGGCATTTTCCCACACTTTTTGAAACGGCAAGACTGCACATTTTGCAACTTCAAGTAATTTTACAAGAAAGAATAGTGACTGACTTCCCCATTTTCAAACTGATAAAAAATTAAGGTGCTTCCCATGCATCCTCTGGTCACTACACCTTAATCTGAATAATTGACCTTACCTGCTTTGAGCACAGGTAGAAAGATGCAGGTCTCCAAGCAACTGAGTTCCTTAGTATCTATAAGTGAAAAGAATAAAAATATTAAAATCCTCAGGGCCAGAGAGCTTCCAGAAAAAAAACATTATATTCAGGTGTTTGCATTTGCATGAGGCTGTCATTTATATTTGTCCCAGGTCGATGGGACTGGAATTTCTTGCAATTGCTTGGTCACTTATTGACTAAGGTGATGTCAGGGCAGTTCTCAACAGAGAAATGACCCTAAAAAGACTCCTGACACCCCTGTCAGATGCTGACACGAACAAGCTAAAAGGGAAAGTCATGGGCATTGATTGTCCTGCAGCAGTGCTACAAAGAGAGGACTGGACACTTCAGAGGTACGGATTCATCTCTGTGGAGGAGAAACAGCTACAAAACTTCAGTGGCCCTGAATTAATTTTTGACTGAAATGAGCAATATCAGCCTCTTTTAATCCACCACATGGGCAAGGCAGGCTCAGCAGGGCAAAATGCACCGTCCCTCTTGATAAGCAGCAAACAGCCATTCCACTTTGCTCTGCCCACTGCCAAGACAGGTATTTTTAACCTGCAATTTATTTCTGTCTGTCAAAGGTGAAAAGCATTAAGCCATTAATTATTTGAAGTGATTTAAGAGACAGCTGGAAGCCAGGGAGACTTCAAAAAGTAGCCGATTATTATTAATTCATGTGGTATTCATTAGTGTGTCATTAATGATGCTGCTTTCATTGATATTTGATATAGAATGCAACACTATTGGAATTTCTCTGCAATTTAACAACTGCTTAAGAATATTTCCTGAAATCTGAGAGTAGTACAGATGATTTCAAGCTAACATTTAACACTTTATGCAATGTCAGGGGTATTCTGCACCAGAGAAAAATCAGCACACATGGAAAAATCCAGCTATGACCTGACAAAATGCTTCCCTACCCTGTCCTATCAGATATCTAATACTACACCACTAACCAAAGACTTTGCCTATAAAACTCAGATCAGGAAACACCCTTCTGTTCCAGCCCATAAAACTTGTGGATGCTGACATCCAACATACCAACAAATTCCCTAGGCAAGCAAATGGTGATCCCAAGAGGATCCTTCAGCTGCAGATGTCTACAATAAAGGTACTATTACCTTCCTGCACTATACACTGTCAGCATTAACTTTGCATCTCAGGCTTTTTTAAGGTATTTATGCACCCACTACATGTTGGAGCCTTTTAACAATTCACTCTTCACAGTCCCACAGGCATGTATCTACTGTATAATCTCCATTCCCCTTCCCACCAATATATTCTGTTCAATGCAGTTGAAGTTCATACACTCACTGATAGAAACCAGATTTTTAATCTAAAGACCATGAATACACAGTACAATTCCTGGCAGAATCTTAAAACATTAGAGAAATACAGCTCTATTTTAAAATGAAAGAGCTCCAAAGATAATTTCCTGCTCTGGGATCTGATCCTGTGAAAGGCATCACTCCACACCTGAGGACTCTCAGTCCCTCCCAGTGTCAGGTTATTACTGACTGGCCCAAACAGAGAGTTCTGCAGGCAGCACCCACACCATGTCCATGGAGAGAAGCTGTTGTCCAACATGCCTGCCTGACCACAGAGTATTGGGCACTGATAAACAAACACCTCATTATCATAGACCAGATTATCTGACCAAACAATGGATAAAGAGCTCCTGCACAACAAAGGACATACACATTGTGGTGGAGTTTACAGTTTGAAGTGCCCAGGAGCTTTATTTTTCCTGGAAAAGAGATAAAAGTTGAATTAAAATACACCATCTAAGTGAAAAGGGTTGCATTTTGGCAGAGTGGGATCATTTGAAAATAATAAGTTCTTAATTTACAAGACGCTAAATAGGCTCCAAAATGCTCCCCTAATGTAACTTGGACCTATCTTTGCCAAAGAAATTACAAAGATGCCTGCATACATCTCCCACACATCCTCACCTGAGTGAAAAAGCCTCTGCAGTCTCCCCACACTTCCCAGTTGATCATGGAGAACAGAAGCATCCAAGTTCAGAGACCCCATTCCTGATGTATTTCTAGCTAATCAAAAACCCAAAGTTCTTGGGAATCACAGAAGTACATTACCTTCCACTTTAAAATATTTAGACCAATTGAAAAGTTCCCATTCCATATCTGCCTTCCCACTGCCCGCAGACTGAAGAAGAACTGGTTTAAGTACAAGGTAAGATACACCTTTGTGAACACCACTGCATTTCTTCTGAAATGCATTAATATCCTCACCAGTCCAGCTGTATGAAAGGCTTTCAGGATTTTTTTTCTTTTTTTTGGGGTGGGGAGAAATAGCTGGTTGACAACTAGTGAAATGACAGGATCAACAAAATATTTAATAAAATACATTTCAGGTCCAAAGTGGAGTTTCTGAGTTGGGAGTATTTTTAGAAAGAGACCTACCAAGCCCATACATAAGTCTCACATTAAAATTGGGATGAGCAAAAATAATTTATAGAAGTAAAATAAGCAGTTTCTTTTTTGAATCTGTTGTGTCTTTCAGGACACAAATGTCTTCCATTTAAAACCTGCTGGATAAATGTAGAAATCTTAAGATCAAACATGTTTTTCTTCTTCATGTTCTGAATAGTTTTAGAGAGAAAATAATTTTTCCACTTCCAACCATTAAGTGAAGCATTAAACAAGAAGAGGATACAGATGCACAAAATTATCAGTAGTACCATTCTTATTCAAACTTATTTTCCCTGGCTCACAGATCACAGAACTGTATCAATGCAGGCCCTAATCCTTCTCCCAAAGGTCTTGCTATTGAATTTCAACTAGAACAAAACTAAGCAGTAAGGAGGGAAGAAAGCAGTGGAATGGGAGCAGACAGAAGATAGGCAGCAACTGTAGTAGAGATAAGAATAGATGGTCACAGGCTAACATGGTGCATAATTTAATGGCTTTCTTGAAATGCTGAATTCCTTTTGGGGGCAGATCAAGTACCTGCATAATAACTTTCTGTGATGTTAGAAGTGACAAGCACCTTAAAATATGTATGGAATATTGAAAGAATGAAGAAAAAGGGGGAAAAAAAAAGTGAGTCTGCTTATTATGCCTCAGTAGTTTTTCTTTTATTTCAAGCAGACTGTATCTGACTGAATTCTTACTGTCTGAAGGCAAATGGAATAGTCCCACCATGACCACATTTCACTTTTAGTACCACTAGATTTGGGTAGCCTAAATCTTAAGGCTTCACAAACATTTCAGATTGTACATATTACCTGTGGTACAGTTCATAAAGCACAAAAATCACTGGTGGTGTGCTAAAGTGGTGTGCTACGCCAGATTTTTTTCCATGACACAAATATGGTGCACTACTTAACCAAGATTAAGGACCATGTAGTTAAGTGTTCACTCATCAGGCCTGCTGTTCCAAATGCTTGCCTTACTTAGACAAAGGGGGTTTTTTGCCTCTTTGAAATAGTTAATATTTGATCATTTCCTCCCATGAATAAATCACTCGGCTGTAGTTCTAAAATGGTATGCTACAAAATCTAACTCTGAAGGTAGATGAGGACCCACAAAATTTTGCCCAGCAGATTATAAGGCTTTAAAATATAAGGCATCAATCAAATCAGGATCAGTCCTCCAGACCTAGTTTAAATCACATCTGCTGCCCTTATATTCCCTCTTAAACTACCCTTCACAACAAAAGGGCACACAATTTGGCAAGTGTTCAGAAATATTGTGGTAAGCACTCTAGGAATGGCCAAAGGAAATTTTTTAGTCCTTAGAGTATAGCCCAAATTGTGAAGTGGGACCTCAGTCTGTTGAAGGATCTGAGAGCATGTCTATGTGTAGGTTTGCATTTGTATTTTGGATGAGAGTCACGTGCTTGGATAAGAAAGAGTCACATGCTTCAAAATATTCACATGCTTAAGTAATGCAGAATAGAAACCTCAATAGTTCCATACTTGCATTGTCTCTATATGAACTGGCACTGCTTTTGAAAATCATCTCTCACTCTTCTGTGCTGCACTGTCATGGTTTAGTCCTTCAACCTCATTACCCTTCTGTTTTCTTTAGGATATTTTTTGAGATCCTCATATAGCCCTGAAGCATATTAATATGATATAAAGTTGCCTCTAATAACTGCAGACCATCCTTCTTCATTCCCAGAATGGTAAAACAAAAGGAAGCTCAGATTCTCTCACAGGTTAACAGATTGGAAATTAGAATAAAATAAAATGCTTGTAGTTTTATCTCATGGAACTATCTTTCCAGGAACATTTTTTGGCAGTTTAAGTACTCTTAAGTTCATTATTATTTACTGTTGTAGCACAAATTAGTGTGGTGGGATGCTCAACCGATACCTGCACAGAGAGGTAGCTGGAATTTCGTATAACTAATTAAAGTTTATTAAATAAAGAACTAAAATATGGGCATCCACCTGCTCCACTGTGGCCCGGCACAGGCTGCAGGGGCACAGCTGCCCCACCGTGGTCTGCACACTGAGCTGCACCAGTGCCTGTGCAAATTCCACCTAAAGCATTTATGCTTTCCAAATATGTGAAATGCTTAATAGCAGAAATTCTTAATTAGGAGACAAATGTTTACTTTACCCTCAAAAGTGGATTTGCTCCTCTGTGACCTAGCAAGTCCGTCTTTAATGTGCGAAGCACGAGGGATTATTTTGTGAACTGCATGCACTGAGTGTTCTTTTCTCTTCAACCCCACTATGACCCCACTTTCCCCTTACAGTGGAATATATTTCTTTGTTCAAATTCAAGATTAAGAATTGGATTTCACACCAGTACAATAGCAAATAAGCTCAGAGTATGAATGGAGTTATGTTGGAGTGCAGAGGTAAAATCAAAATCTGTCCTATTTTCTGAACCCATATAGTATTATCATTTACCTTGTCTGTGTGTAGAGTAATCAGGTTGCTAGTGGGTAAATTATTGTAAAGCAGATGGTTAATAAAACTGTCCACTGTGTCCTTCTGGAATTTCCTATTTGTGTTTGGAAAAGGAAATTCTTTAACCTGCCACTTCAAGCTTGGGAGAAAAGCTCTTTCTCAGTTTCAAGTGTACAGGATCATATTTACCACTTGGGACTTTCCAGTTCCAATGCTGTCACAGAATTATGGGTGGGAGGAATGCTAGTGTTGGAGATTCATCTGAAAAAATGGACCTTACAGTGTTGATGGATGAATTTTAAACTTTTAACTTTCAGTTCTGGTTTTATTTTGCCTGTTTTGAAGATAATACAAATCTTCCTGCCCTTAGTCCTTTAGGATCCCATCCTTCATACTCATAGCCATGCATTTCAGCATTTCAGTCTTATGAAAGAAGTACTAATGGAAAATTTTCCCACCTCCCAGTTTATTGTAATTTTAACAGGAAAAATAACCAACATCAAGTAACAAGTGAAGAGATGAGAGGAAAAGGCCCCAAGTTGTGCCGAGGGAGGCTTTACATTGGGTACTAGGAAAAATTGCTTTGCTGAAGGGGTTGTCACTGAAACAGGCATTCCAGGGCAGCAGTGGAGTCACTGTGCCTGGAGGAATTTGAAAGATGTGGATGTGGCACTCAGGGGCAGGTTTAGTGTGGACTCAGTGGTGCTGGGTGAACAGTCAGACTCAATGATCTTAAGGGTCTTTTCCAACCAAAATTACTCTATACTTCTATGATCAAGTTTACCAAGATCTGCATTTTTTCCTGAGATAATTTTTCCCCGTGCATGATATTGAGGCTCATTTCATTTTTGCAAAGCAGGCCTCAGGCTCCTTACCTCAGCTGGTGATGGCAAGCCCAGAAGATGAATTAGCCACTACTGAGGGGACAGTGCCAGAATTCTTCAGGTACATGAAGAGGGACAGGCCCCTGGCCCTGGCAAACCAAACACCTGCAATAAGAAATGGCTCTTGACAAAATTGTTCATGCACTGAAGAAGAGAGAATAAATATCTTTTTATCTTTGAGTTTGGCAGAAGGGAAGTAAGGAACCACTCCTAGAGGGCAAGTGGCCCTGGGGAGCTGCTCCAGTAGCCTGGGAGGAAGATGATACTGGCACGGAGCTTAGGTTGTTTGCCATAGCATTTATAAAATCTCCTGGCAAATGTTAGTGGAGTGCTGACTTTGCTGTAATGCCCTTGGCTGCTTGGTCTCACAAACAGTCTAAATGGTCTGGAGTTTATGACAAGACATATTTATGAAACAAACAGGAAAAAAGATGTGTTTGTTTCCTCTCATTTGAATTACTAGGAATTTCCATGAATACATTTCTGGTTTAGCGTCTGTCTTCTGTTTAGCAGTTCTTAGTGACACTATAAATATGTGCTATAAATAGATCTGCATAACATGCTAGAAATTTCCATCGGCCTTGGAGCACCCTTTCAACACTTTCTGCAACAATTTCAAAATATTTCCAATGCATTCTAAACAAAAAAACCCTAGTTCTTACCTGTATAGTACACAAAATCTAATGTATTATGGGCGAATCCTTAGCCATAAGGGCTGACTATTCTCAGCCACTAAAATGGAATAATGATAATTTACAATAGCTTAAGATGAGACAATGAATTTTGGATCTACACCTGAATTTTAGGTGTAGATAATAGGAGTAGTTTTACAATAAATTTTGAATGTCATCTGTATGTAGGAGTCTCAAAATATATAGGAAGCTTTGGAATGGGATGAACACTTAAGAGTAATTTTATTTGAGATCTACTGATTGAGAAACTGGCTGTTATTTGCCTGGCTATTTATACAGAGCTTGAAGGGGAAGTGAATTTACTTTTGGATAACTGAAACATCTCTGCAAACACTTCCCTTGAAAAATACTGGTTTAATTTTGTAAGAAAAGTAGTTTCACCTTTTTCATTACCCAGACCTGTATAGATGGGTTAGGGATATTCAAAGTACAAAGTCACCACCCTGATCTTCCCTAGACAAGGCAAATTAGAACAGATCAGTGTCACCCACTGGAGCAGATGTTTACAGCAACTGAGCCTGAAGATGTAGACAGACCAGCTCTACTCCAAGATTTTGTAAGGCAGTCAAAGGTTCTGCTGTTGCTTTGAGACCTCTTTGGTTCTTTTATAATCTCTCTAAGCTGTTTCAGCAGTCATACCTTATCAAATCAAGTAATTCCTTGCTTTCAAAGCATTCCTGGCTATTTTGGAGGAAATTCTTTATGATTTTAACCCGATTCTTCAGTGCCTTATGCAGTATATTTCCTGGGAGCATGTTCCAGACAGCTGACAGACTTGCCAGGTAGGATTCTAGAGAATTTGATAATTTGCATTGACTTGTACCAAGAATTCTGAAGTTCCAAGAGGCAATATAATTTCCTCTACTAATACTGCATCTGTGCATACTAACAGGATATTTTCTAGGACACAAACAGATGAACAGGTCAGGCAAATTTAGGCTAATGAAAACCAAATTGTTCTAGTAAGTGCCCAATCTTTGCCTAAAGGTTTATTTCTTGGATAAAAAATTCAGACTTTCAGTGGTTATCATAATTCTGAGATACTTTTTTTTTTGGTCATTCGTGATAAATTTTGTTATTTCAGTTTCTTTATTTTTATTTTGATTTCATTGTTCAAAAGGTAATCCCTTACAAACTACTGTCTAGAATAATTGAATGTTTCTTAGATAAATCTCTATTTTTCTTAATTCCATCAGTATAAAAACTATTTGTTTCCATTTGGTCCTTCCCAAGGCAGAAAACTTCATAAGCCTAGATAACCAATCATTGACAAACAGCAAATATTAAATAAATACTTACTCAGTTGCCTTATCACAGTAATTCCTTAATAGCGATGATATTTCTTATTGCTTTAGTGGATCATATAATTGCTTAATGACATGGGATTTATCCCTTGTTCATTATCCCTTATTTATTTACTATGAATTTCATACTACTCTAGAAAATGCTTTCATTGAGAACTGATGAGACTGTCTGGGCCAGAAAGGATATGAAGACATAATTTCCTGAGCCCCAGGCCAGACAAACACAGCTGATGGAGTGGCAGCAGGGGAGCAAAGCTAAGAGGAAGAGGAGATGTCCCATGCCACAGAGGAAAGCGGAGCAGTCCAAAGGTGATGAGCTGCATGGAACTGATGAGAATAAGCACCAAACAAAGGCATCTGAATGGCAATGGCACTGCCTGAAGGGATTTCTAGAGCAGAGAGAGATGGCTTAGGAAAAAGAGACAAAAACCTGGGGTGCAAATAAGAGGGAGTAAAAAGTGTGGTGTAGACCTGTGATGGGGAAAATGGAAAAGACAGACCTGGCTGTGGGCCTGATCACAGACTGAGGCCATCGGCTGGCAAGGGTATGGAGAAATGCCTGTGAGACAGGTGACAGAGTCGCTCTTGGGACAAACGATTAAGTCAAATGTAGCTACAAACACCTACTATGACCTGTTTCCTGCCTGTTCCCTCCCAACAGAAATTTAAACATGGGCCAAGAGGCACTCAGTGTTTGCTGGGAAATGGATGAAAACAGAAACTTCAATTTTCCCAATCAATTCTTTGCTTGTTTTGTGTGGATTTCCTAGTATATTATTAATAATAAACTTTGAGATAGAAGTTACTTAAAATTTAAGAAAAGCCCAGCAACTTGCAAGGCTCCCAATTTTCACATCGGAATACTTTTTTTTCAGATTGAGAAAAAGCCTGAAAAAGATATTTTGGATAGTTTGAAAGACAATGAGGAAGGTACAGAAATACAGGACTCATATAATTCTTCAGAGCAGTTTTGCTGCTTTCCTTGGCGCAGGCAAGAGGAGGGTCTCCATCCCTGACTGAAACATTTTAAAATGGATTTTTACGAAGGGGTAGAGTAGGAGGAGTTCCCTGGCATGTACTCAGCAGACAACATTTAAATGGCTTACATGGGTCTGAGTCTTGGAGTCCCGTAAGCAATTCTCATCCTTTTGACTTTTCACGGCCTCAAAGTCCCAATTTTAGCCTGCTGCCTGTGGGCTCCAGACTAGGAAATCTTGGAAGGAATTATACTTTGGTTACACTATCCCACTTTGTCTTTTGTGACCAGATGTGACCATCATTCAGAAGACAATACATCAGGATTTCCCCTCTCTTCAACCACAGTAAATCCTGTTTCTGATGTCAGGTACAGCCTGCATAACAATTGCACAGAATTATCCACTATGGTTTTAATTGCCTGACTTCAAGTACAAAGAAACATTTTCCCGTTTTTTTTTATTTTCAGTTTACAGTCATTTGCAGCTTAGTTATTCATGCTAGGTGAGACTGAATTATTTACCTTTTTCCAGGAGTTCCTCTTTTTTTTTTTTTTTATTAGTCTCACCTGATATAATTAGAAAATAGCATAGGAGAATTGAAAAAACAGTATTTAAAATGAGATTAATTGAATTTATGCCTTGTTCTAGAATAGTGTGTATCATTGTAACGTGCAATTATATTGGTTAAAAAAGACCTCAACTCCCCCCAGGTTACAGATTGATTTCATGGTTGTTTTGTAAGCTATTGCTCTGCTTCCTGGGGTATCTCTAAGGCTCCGTTCAGCACGGAATCCATTATAAACTACACATTCAGATAGATGAAAGGTATTATAGCAAGCTTAACTTTGCTGCTATTGAGTGAATAACGATTTATAATTATTCCTTTTATGATGTTGAAGTTAGCTAGGCATGTGCCTACCAACCCATTCCTTTTGTTCCTGGAGGTGTTGCTTTTTAGCAGCAGTGGTTCCAGACATCTCTTAGACAGTAGATTTAAATGAGAGCTGCAAGCACACCCTTGCTGGTCACAGCGCTCATCTACAGATTTTTACATGTGATTTACAGTCTGTTGTACCCTATTTATTGCCTGAGTTAAAGTGAAATCATCAACACAAAGAGACAGTCACAAGTTACTCTTTATTCCTTGTGTGGGGCGCTCAAAAGAGAATGAAGAACAAAGAAAAGGAAAGAAGTGTAAAGGTGAGAAATATTTAGAAATAAACTAGAAAGTTCAAATAATAAAAAAAAGCAAACCAAGAAATATAAGGAAATACAACAAGAAATATAAAGAAAATAAAATAAATAAACATAAAAGTTACTCATTATCTTCCTTTTCTGAACTATTACTGAATCACTTCACTGTTTAAAAGATAAGTCCCCAGCAGATGTGAAGCAGCATTGCCTTTAATCTCCAGAACATCACTTGGTCGATTGTAAGTGATGGGAAGTAAAAAGTAAATGAGCAGAAACAAATTTGCAGATACAGACAGAACTTTAGTGAGATTTAGAAAAGCCTTCTCCCCTGATCTCTGGCTTTCCTTGTTTCACCTCTCCCTACCTTCTGTGAACCATAGTCAGATTTCTCTCGGAAGTATTTTAATCTCTTGTCAGTAGTGATTTCTGCAATTGTCAGAGACTTGCTACTCCTCTCTTCCTTCTGTTCTTGGTGTTCCTCAAAATGTGTCTCCACGTGTCTGCTTTTCTGCTGGGTGTACATCAGTTTTGGTCCCTGCAGAAGAAAGGTTTTGCCATAGGACACATGGTCCTGGCCTTACTAAGAAGTCATCTATTTTATATTTTTTCTTGCTTCCATTAACAATGAGCAGAGAAAAATGAATGAACAGCCATAGATGGGCAAGATTATATTTTCAGGAAAACGCTGATATAATTACATAGAGATTTCAGACTGAAAAACTGACTTTGTGCAGTTCTCAACAGATACTAATACAAAGCCAAACTGCTTTCTTTGGGAAACAAAGGTCATAAGTTCGTCAAGCAAAAGCAGAGTTTAATGGTAAATTCAGGATTATTAGCTCTTGCTCTGGAATCCTGGCTCCATCTAGTCTGAGTTCAGTTGCTTCTTCCTGAAAGCTTTTTTAAAGATGAGATGATATCTAAGAATAGATCCTCTCATGAGAGACAATACCCTAAAATTATGCTGAGTTTTCAAGGTATACTCCATACTGTGGAAATAATGGGAAAAAAAAATAGTGATGAAAAGATAGGCAGAGTATTCCTAAAAATCTTTCATTCAAGAAATAAATATTATTCTACAGAGGAGGAAAGTATTGCAACTTATGAAGAAATTAGGCAGAGGGGTGAGCACCTCTCTTCACACAGCCCAACACTGCGAAAGAGCTCTGGAGAGTGAAAGGTGGTGTGCTGCTGGAGCCACGAGTGCATTTCCATGCCGGGAGTAGCAAACCCCTCTCTGAGGCGAGGGTGAGCTAATAGTGTGCGAGGAGGAAAAGCCCTGGTGACTCTGAGTGGATGTGACTGCTCCACTGTGCGTTCCTGTTAAAGTGCCAGTTGTTTGTTTTGACTGCGCTTTCTTATTTCAAACAAAGGATATCAACAGATTCAGATTCCAAAGCTTCGCCCTGCTCTGTGAACAAATAAATTGTACTACATTTAGCACATTGAAAATTCATAGAATTTGTGAAGGCAAAGGCTTAAGGCATGCTTGCCATTACTCACTGCATATTTATACAAGTTCTCTAAGCCTGGTTACAGCCGCTGGCTGCACTCAGGTCAACAGCATCACATAATAATGTTGAACTGTATTAACTGCATAAATAAGAGATTTTAACGGTGGGCTCCATTTGAAGAAGGGGTCAGCAGCGTTAAGCTAAGGGCAAAATTATTCTCAGACCTTCAGTGTACGTCTACATTTCTGTAATCCAGCTTCCTAATGTACTAAGAGAAAAACAAAAGTGCTGTGCTGATATGAGACAAGTAATGAACAAATCTACCTTGAAAATAGATCTGATTAATTTTTTCCTTCACAGAGAAAACAACATCTTTTCTTTTTGAGAAAAACTGAATTTCTATTCATGTTTTTTGTTCTAAATCCATTCTTCTGTGCTGATAATATTGTATGCATTATTAATTCTGAGTGAGATACTCCAGGCAGTCTAGAATGACATGAAATAACAGCTGGGAAGCTATAACTGAATTATAGCTGTTCTAAGACAAATGTCCAACTATTTTTATTCATCCCACCAAGAATGCTGATTTAGAAGTAAGGCCCTTTTAAGGCCCTTGAAACACCTTTAAGCACAACTCTTTCAAGCTATTTTTTTCTGTACTGAGAAACCTTCTGATTTCAAAATGGAACGTGGCACATCTTTATTCATTGCCTAGTGGTTTCAAGAAAGAAATAATAATTGATAATATTACCTCAAATATTGTGTGCATAGTCAGCCTGAGAATTTCTATCCAAGGAATTCATAATATAAAACACTATGGAGATGATGGAAAAAAAAGAGAAATGCTCCTAAAATCAGAATCCCTGAGATTAATGGCATGATTCTGACTAAGATGAAATAAACTGACTCCACTGGCTTTTGAAGAAGGGCAAAGCCTTCTTCAAAAGACAAGTGAAAAAAAAAAAGACAAAGATGAGAAAAAAAAAGAAAGTTGCACAAGTAGACATCTGATGAGATTCTTCAATTCAATACTGGCTCTGATTACAATCAGTCTTTTGATTGCAGAACTCAACTGCTTACTCTAAGGTGATATACAAGAATAGCAAGCAACACTTTGTGGTCCACATCCGATTCATTCGCAATTATTTTAACATTAAATTATGGTGCTTAGATATAAAGTACAGGTAAAACAGTCCCAGTTCTCTCTCTCTCATTCTTCTTTGTCAGTGTTTAGCCTTTCTGAAACCAAATCTAGTGTGTCAGTGAACTACATAGAAGAGATCCTTCCCTTGATTTTTCTCTCTGGAGACACAGCAACAAGTTCCTTACATTTTTTGAAAATACTTCTTCAGCAGGGTGAGCATGGTCTGAGGAATCACTCGGCTGAGCAAGGCTGACTGTCATGTCCCAGGAGAGCCCCTCAGAAGGAAGGAAATAGACAAGTGTTTTCCATCTTCAGTGAGTGTTAGCTTAACACTTTCCCATTCACAAGCTGCAAGCTGCAGCCCTTCCTTGCCTCCCCCTTGTGTTCTGGGTAGGAATTTTAGGAGGCAGATGTAGCAGCCTGTTAGTTTGCATTAGTGTACTTCAACTCTGTGACCTTTCTCCACCCTGCAGTCGTCGGCTCTGAGCTGTGCTCCTGGCACGTGAGGGATTCTTCATGAGGGATGAGCTGGGTGAATGAGAAATATGTCTGGCTTTGCCAAAGCCATGCATCAGCTGCGGCTGTGAGACAAGAATGTATGTAAAGTTTCATTTATGAGTGCTGCCGAAACTGAGAAACAGCAAGATCTTTTACTCTTGCATTAAGGGATTGCATGGAAAAAAAGTACAAAGTATTCAAGTAATTCCCTTTCCTTAGGGGGTGGGAGGTCATTAACAGCTATTTCCAAGCCTGTAATAAAGCTGTTTATGTTCACCCTCTGGCTAGCACTGTTCTGGAGCTGCCCTCAATCCCTCATCATCAGACATTATCCAATGCTTTAATGAACGATGCTCTCACACCTAGGAAAGTAAGGTATCATGGGCAAGGCCCAGGTTGACCCAGTTCATACCAAATTGAGTTAAAGGAGACCTGTGAAAACATATTTTATCTTTACAACTGAGCACAATCTGCTGAAGCAAAGAATAGCCTTTTAACAGGTATTAATGTGCTAATCTGCTATTGAAATTACATCCACAGTCTCTTCAGAAATTATGACCTCTTGCTTGTATTAGAATACATATCTGCTGAAGATATAAAACAGATGTTTAGTGATGGGGTGTAAAAAACCTTTTGATTTTCAAGCTGTATAAACAGGACTCATTATTTGCACTCTCACAGGCATGATTTTTGTACTGGAGTTAATAGTAGGTTAAAATGGCACTAGTTAACCACCTATTTCTCCAATTTGCTCATGCAGAAAAACACATGGTGAAATTTTATAAGTATACAATAGTTAATACTAAATTAGAACCCTTTGAAAAAATCTTTCCAAACCCATGTTCTACTACTAGTAATTTAGTAATTCACAAAGCTATACACTTTCAAACCACTAATTCGTTTTATAGATCAAGCATAAATAAGGTTCCTTGAGCAGGCCTTTAAATATCAGACTGGAGACACACTTTAAAAGGTCAGAAAATAACTCTCCTAACAGCACTGATCCTGTTTGGAAAGGCAGGTTATTGACCCTCTCCAATGACCAAGAAGTAGTTTCATGGTAATTTACAGTGTTTCAGGAAGATAGGAAGTAAGGGGAGCCCAAAAGAAAAATTACATCCCTGTGCCCTGCCAGTCATCAGCTCCATAAAGAGGGGACACTGGCTAAAAAGAAGAGAGCTGAATGTGTGGCAGCTACTTAATGGAGAAGGATGAACTTGGCAATTCCTTGCTGTCCCTTTCCATGGTATTAATCACTTGCCTTTGTGGGAATACCATCTCTGGGATTGCTGAGGGTAAGGTTTGCTAATTAAAAAGATACTTCTGGTCTGATCTCTTAAAAGACTTCCACATCCATGAACGATTTTTCTACATTTGGAAGAGTACCCTCAAATTTAGACTTTTTAGGTATTTTTGCAGAATTCAGAGGAATATAATTGCTGAAGTAAATACTGAATACAGAAATTGTTTATAGTTTATAGTTCATTGAAAAGTATGGACACTGAGTTTATTGAGGTCACAGAAGTTGTGAACTTTATCAACTTTTGATAAAGTTGAACCATATAAAGAAACTTAACTAGGTTTTGCTCTTGTATTATGGGCTTAGCTAGCAACTACTAAAGTTCTCCAGATTGGGAGAAGAAGAGGAAAATCCAAGCTGAGACTTCTGTGCACACAGCTCGTAACTACAGCTCACATCAACCAAAATCAGAAAAGAGGAATGGGAAACAGTACAAAAAATTCAGGCAGACTAATCAGTGGCATAACAGGAAAATTAGAGAGCAGGGAAATGTATGTATATACTTATTTGCAAAGAATAATAAAGAAATAGAAAATTAATTTAAACTAAGTTTAACCATAAATGAAGTCTGATTATTTACAAACAGTGCTAAGTCACCTTTTAATATTTTTTGTGGAGATTATATGTAAGATTATTCAACTGCATGGGAGTTTTCAGGTTTGGATGTAGATTTAGACTTAAGCAGCCCAGAGACATTGAGAATTCTGTGTAGAGGAAATCAAAATGTATCTTCTTTGGAAGATGGAAAATGGTGGGTTTTGAAATCTGCTTTGGTTTCATAGATTCTCTGTTCCCTGCCAACACCCCCTTGCCAGGTCCTCATGCCCTCAAAATCCACACAGCACATAAAACACTCAGCAAGAGGATAGCCCTGTCTAAGCTTTATCTCCAGAGCTGGACTTGTGCTGCCTGGAGCTGTTGGTGCCATGCAGTAGTGATGATTTTGGCCTAGGCCTCCAGCTTTCCTGACAGACATCAGCTTCCCAAGCTCAGCAAACTCCATATCAAAGCGAGTTCCAACACAGAATTTTTAAAATTGCCTCTTAATTACTGTAGTTATGCTAAGAATAGAGAAGAGCAGCAAAACATCATTGCTAATGAAAAGTCATTGAAGTAGCAAGACAGATAGATGCTTTTAATTCAACGACTTGAGATGCCAGAAGATTTTCTCATCTAGGCATCTGGGAATTAAAAACTTACTGAGCATAATTGAAGTGTTTGTCTGCCCTAACCTATAAAAGGTTTATCCACAATGCCAGTTACCATCTAATGAGAAAGGATATCTGCCAAAGAGAACAGTAGTCTATTTTTCTCCTGTATCTCTGCAAAGATGATCATCACAAGTAGTTGGAACAAATGCAAATAATCAACCTCCTATTATTATAATTGTTTGTATAAAAGGGTTGCAGTTAAAGACTCATGATATAAATCAGCAGTCTATTTAATGCAGTTAGTTATCAGGTGTGCAATTACGCACATTTATTCCCTTGAGTAATTGACCTTAGCCTTAAGTGGATGCCCTCTCCATCATGTTTACTCTGCTATTCTTTCCTATCCTCTAAACAAAATAACAGATCTATAAATCAGAGACATTAAAATAGCTCCAGAAAGACGCCAGGCTGTTTGTCAGCCTTCCTGCTCTCCAGACTGCCCAGTTACAGACTGCAGGGTGACGCCTCAAGAGCTATATATTTTACTCCCTTTTGTCTTTGCTGTGCCACCTTTTTTAATTGTCGGGGATGGGTGATTTTTAGGATTACCTGGCCAAGTCCCAGACGCAGTTTCTACAACAGAAGATGTAACAGACCTGCTGTGATTATCTAAACGAAGAGAGCTCTATGATATACAGGCAAATTAGCTTTAATACAGCTCAAGTGTCAGCATAGGCTTGCCGTCATTTTACCAACCATTTAAATGTGAAGGACAGGGTTTGGGTGAGCAAGAAAGAATTCAAGCTGCCTCTTTAACATAACTTTCATGAGAAATTGAAACTAGAATCCTGTTATAATAACTCTATTTTCCTCATTTATGTAATATGTATATAAATGTTTATTTCTGATATCAGCTTGTAAATCCTGTTTTCTGGTATTCTCTACACACCAAGACAACTTATTTTACAAACTCCCGCTTCCTACTGGTGGTAAAACACTACCTTTTTGGCTTCTATTGCATCTGTTGAATTATTCTCTTGAGAAAAGCCACAAAAGTAAGAATAAAGCAGAAGAACGAAGCATATTCAGCAGATGTGAGATGAGTCTATACAGGCTGAAAGGATTCACTTCAAAGCCTGAAAAAAATAAAATCTGCCCCATAAGCTAGTGAAGCCTGACCTTAGAAAGCTGATCTTAGCTTAGGAAACATTAAGAAAGGAAAGGAGAAAGAAGAGAAAAACAAAATACCAGAACTTTTCAAGACCTCATTTTCCATCTTCGGCATAAGCCCGCAAATGAAACAGATTTATCTACTTTCCAGTCTGACAAAAGTTACTCTTCCTAAATGAAAAGTTTCTTTCCTACTCAGTGCTGTTCTCCCTGAGCACCTAAATTACAGGAGCCACTAAAATTCTGCAGTTCGCTTTTTTTGGGCAAGGCTCTTCCAGTCTTTACAGCAATTAGGTACATCCCAAGCAGTCCCTTGATCCGTTTTCTGCTGGGGATCGTAATCCCATCTATCAAAACTAACCACCTGCACTTGGAAAACAACAGCCCTTGCTTCAGCAGTGGCCTGGCCAGTCCTTCTTCTCCTCTACTGCAGCCAGGAAAAGGGTAATATCAGCAGGGCTGGCAAAGACCTGTTGATAATAAACAGTTATGTGCTTCCCACAGAGTCCATATGCTTTTGATCTGCCTGAGCTGAAGCAGGCCTGTGCTTCTCTTGCAGCTATTTTGCTGCTTTGAGGGTACTATGATTGTAAGAACATCTGTCAAATGAAGTCATGACACAGGACTGTGTTTTATAGCTAATGCCTTCAGGAACAAGCAAACTTACATGGCTGAAACTGAGTTAGACATCTAAATGTTCCAATTGTTCCATGTTGAAATTAAAGCATATTAAAAACCTACCCAAAATCAAACACAGCACTTAGGAGTCAAGTCCAAAGCTGTAAACTATGCAGGGCTGGCTGTGGAGGGAGCCACACCTCATCCTCAATGCTCAGTATTAACAGTACCTACGTGCACATCCTCCTTCTCCTGAGTTCTGAGCAGAAGCTCCTCAGTCCTGAAAGGTCACAGAAGAGCTCAGATCCATCTCAGGTTTCACCCAATCCAATTCGAAGATGCTTTTCTTTAAGGCTAAACTCTCCCCGAGGTTACAGGGAATATTCCTGTATAAAAGTTCCCATATGAAATTTTGCAGAGCTTATTTTACAGAAAATACAAGCTTGTTTGGGTTTGTGTCATGAGGAGACAACTGGAAATTCCTGCTCTCATTTTGTTCTTGCAGTGCATCTAACAGGGTGCCTGTGGGACAGATGTAATGATTTTATGGCATCAAACCAGACAGACTGTCTCTTAGTTACCTTCCAACTCCCTCTGAATGTCTATTTTTATGTTATCTTGCATATCTTACAATTGTTATTAGTTATAGAATACACATGACACCTATTTTATTATTCCCTAGCTCATGTAAAAATCAGATAAGTAACTTCGTCAACAGCTATAGTGACTACACCTACTGTCTGATTTACTGGGTACTCCAGTGCTGCCATGTCAGTCTTCCCATCACATATTTAGGCATTACTTTAGCTTTATATAATTTTCCTAGGCTGAAGAACCTCTCATTTACTCCTTCAAACTGTTCTTCTAAGCCTGATCTCCTGAAGTCACTCCTTCTGCTTTGCATCACTTCCCAATTTAATACATTCAAATGCCTTGATTATTATAAAAGTTTTGTCCTTCAGAAAGTCAGATGGGTTTGGTAATGTTGTTTTACAGAGTGATGCCAAATCCCAAGGGTTCAAGCTTGACTTCTTCAAGGGATAAGGTAATGATGTTGAAAATGATTCCATTGTGCCATCTAAGTATTACCCTTATTAATCAATCCTCAAAGCATGTTAGGAATGCTAAAATCTCTGAATACTTGGTCTTTAATTAACATTACTGAATTCATGCATTGCTTTCAAACTAGAATAAATCCAAAGCTTCTCTAATATTGTGGGATTGTTTCTGTTTGAAAATAGTCAGCTTAAAGTAATATTTGCAAATGCACATATTGCTTCATCAAAGATATTATTAATGTCTTTTAAAAGTAAGAGTGATACATGACCTCTGTGTATGCCCTGCTTGATGTAAGCATTTCTACTGACATCTGTGGGCACTAGGTAAATCTCTGGCCATTCTGTAAATGTTAATTTTGCATTAAGCAAAAATTAGCACAACTGTTATGTTCCGAAGAGGAGAAACTGATGCTCCCTAAGCAAGGCAAAAGTCCAGGTCACAGCACAGGCTGAGTGTCCTTCCCAAGCAAAAAACTACCATATTTTCATCACATCAGAAGTTAAGGCCTTTTCTCAGTCATTGTCAGAAATTGATAGATCATTTCAATGGGAGGGGAAAATAAATACAAAAGAAATGTCCTCAAATAGAAATTGGGACTATAAAATTTCAGTACAAATGATTAATATTTTGCAAAATAATTAGCAAGTGAATCATCATCATCTTATCATCAGGTGTGTCAGGCAGTCTTAATAGTAACCTGTCAAAACAGCAGTAGAAAATAAGTGAAAAATGAGATCATATTGAAGTTGTTCAGAGAGGGATGCCTTGCAAAGTCATTATAGTCATCCTAGAAGCAGGCGCTTGCAGGTCCAAGATTTCAACACACAGTTAAAAGAAGAGATTAGATACGGAAAGAGTCATTCTCTGTGGCATATGTCCACAAAAGGACAAGTATTTTAATCATACACACAAGTAACAGCAGATCTATGCTGGTTAAAGTACACCTTAAGACATCTTGAAATTTCTGTCCATACTTTCAGCATCATACCCAGATATGATAAATATACCCTGGAAGTGAATATTTGAAGCTGTTCCTCTCCATTTCTCCTCACCACTGAGGATGAAAAAAGTCTCTCAGTGCCTTGTAACTTCAAGAAAACAACATTCCCATTACTTCTGTGGAAAGTACCCCAGGACTCCTGTTTTTTCAAGAAATCTAGGGATCTGAGACTCACAGACTGAAATGTTCCATGCAAAATCCTTTAGCCACACAAATGCAGCAATACCCCTAAGTCAAAGTTCTTCACAGGTAATTTTCTGTGGAATTTAGCTCTAGTAGAGGTGAATTCAATATTGGAATGAAAGTGGAAGATATTTTTGTTAAAAGGTCAGTCTGGTGTTAACACTTTTCCTTCTGTACATGTGAACAGCTGTAATTAAGACTACTTTATTATGTAGCTATATAACTATACCCATATATGAGAGATCTCATCCCCCCAGAGACAATAATTGCATCCATATGTATATGTACCTGCAATCTTACAGTCAAATTGTGGCCTGCCTCAAATTCTACCCTGGAGAAAATGCAGCAGGCAACTGTCTTCCCTGCTGTGAAAATATTCCTCACCAAAAAGATTTTGTCAAAAAGAAATTATTGCTATGTAAGAATTACTGAAGTCTTTGAGCAGCATCCTGGGGAGGCCACAGGACATGGTGCTGCATTTAAAGTAATTCCTACATAAATATATCAGCTATTATAAACAATTAGAAACCTGTCATTAGTCACACCAGATGTGTTCTTGCTTCCTGGCTATTGGTTAATGGCTTCAAAGTAGAGCACCTTCTACAGTCAGGGAAATTATTCCATGCTATATTGATACACCTTAAAATAGACCAGTTCCTGTAAAGACGGGTGCAAGAAAAAGAACTTTGTGGGCTTTTATACTTTTAGAGGCCAGGAAAAACTTACATAAGTTTTCCATATGCTAATACAGACCCTCTGCAAACTCTGCCACCAGGCTTCCCATTCTCCTCTTAAAAGGACGATTTCTGCCAGCCAAAATAAATGATAAAAAAATACAAGACGTATTTGGACAAATGAATACTATCACCCAAAATATACAATTGATTAATACTCAATGAGTTTCTGACTTTTTCTACCATTGGCACATTGCTTTAGGCTGATTATCAAAGTATACATGCACAAGGATGCTTTTCATTTCCAGGTCTTCCACCTGCCAAACAGGTGGATTTTGCAAGGGAACAAGCAAAGTTTGTCACAGCTGTGCCACCATTCAGGGCCTAACTATACGATTGCAACAGCACTTCTGATTCTTCAGGACTAAGACTAACGTTCCTCTTTTTTTCTCTGGACTCTAAAATATACCTTTTACACAAAGAAAGTCAGCCCACAGTGAAACGTGGTAAGCAATTGCTGATCTGGAAAACAGCCACTCGAAATGACTCTGCTGCTACCCACTGGCTGACTCACTGAGGTGGGCGACTCAATGTAATTTTGAAAACATGGATTATGTTGTGGGCTTGCCATGAACATTTATTTTCCTGCTTTTATGGAATTAGGACACATTTCAGGGACAAAATGTCTCACCATGTCTAGGAGAAAAAGGAGAAAGTGAGAGAAATCCACAAGTCTTGTAAGAAACATTTGTGACAAGAAACAGTTGGGATCTGAAAAAGAAAGTATCCCTTTAGATTATAACATAATAATGTTTATGGTAAGCCATTACAGATGGAGCAATATTTCCTGAAACAACTGAATAAGAAGAAACAAGAAAAGGTGATTGTGAAAGGTATGGGGAAAGCAGTAACAGTACCTGCTTATTTACCTAATTCTGCTGCAATTTTTATAAGGAATTTCAAGTGGAGAGAAAGAACATATTTATCTCTTATCTGAGCACTCCTGTGCATGTGCTCATGCACTTTTTACAAAGATATTCAGTACATTTCCAATTTTAAAGAAAAAGAATAAATCTGATTGAAAATACCTGCATGAAAGGAAAAAAAAATCATTATGGCTGGATTTCTGATTTAATTGAATACAGAAATGCCTTTTTTTTTTTTTTCAGAAACTCTGCAGTTTTTTACCAACAGGATTTGGTTCTAAACCACTACAATAGATCAAATATCAACTACACAAATACGTAAGCAACGGTAATGTAAAATATTTTTTCTGATTTCCTTTCCAAGTATCTTATATCTTAGATCAGAATGTTGCCTTCATGCAGCCTAAATTTGTTGACTATGTATCTAGTAGGTGATGATTTGCCCAAGCTTCTGAAGAATAAAAGAAAAAAATGTTGTTTCAGCTAAATTCTTAGATAAACATATAATGATGGAACTGATTCCCTAAAGAATTCACTTTTGTCCTTGACATTATGATCCAGGTTACCTCAGCCCAGCCATATTCGGGGCAAAACAAATCTATGACCCTTTTGTGAGATGCTGTAATAATTAGTGATATGATGGTATTTCATCCTTGGGAGACTTAATCTGCACCTCTATCTTTCTCGATAGTAGATACTACAAATCCCGGAAATACGCACAAGATTTTTCTCAATAAATAATGGGATATATCACCCACTTCTGTGAAAGAAAAAAAAAAAGTCTGAAAATAAAAACACTATCAGCTATATGCTGGATAGTATCCAAGGAAATTATATCAAGCTCTTTGTGTGAGTAAGGAAAAAGACATGCTTTAAGGGTCTGTTTTCTTTCATCATTCTCCACTATTACCCATCTAACAGCAGATCCACACACAAGAACCTGATTCACAATTAGGAGACAATACAGCTGTGTTTGGAATGGGGCTGAGAATCAAATATAATGGTCGCTAGCAGAGACCTCAACTATGTAACAATTACAGAGATCTAGCTTATTTCTCAAGTTGTATGTCTCAAAGCTGATTTACCAAGCATTTCAGACAATAAAATTACAGAATTGGTTTTGTACACTCTTCGCAACTTGGGAATTTGAGGCAAGAGATCACACAAAAAATTGAGGTGTCAAAGCTGGGGTGTCTCACTTCACAGACATTAGATGCTATCAAGATGAAGGAGTTATTTATTTAATTTGGAGGTTTTGGTTTAGTTTTCTTAATGTATTTTCATGCAGCTACATAACACCTGAAAAAATCTGAAGTTCCAAAGCCTGTCAGTTTTATACTAGTGCTGTATTTGTCACATTGTCAATCTGCAAGTATATTGTAATTGTCAAAATGACATTGTTGAACCTGCCATGTGACACAATAACCTTGGGTTTTGCATATGCTGCTGTCGGTTCAGGAGTGAAGCAGCTGAGCTGATCTGGCTTTAATAAACTTTCTAAGTTCCCACAATTTACTGTTACTCAGCAGCCAGTCCTGTAGGAAGTAATAATCCAGTGACTGAACCCATCTATCTATGAACCTTCCCGTGACAGACCTCATAATTTATATCCATAAGGTGTCCTTCACAATGGATAAAGATTGATGGTTGAACAAGAACCATGCTTTAACAGCCATTGTATTAAAGACTCCCTCTTTAGGCAAATCCAGGCTCTGATCTCATTTAGGCAAAGGGGATCTTAGTCCCCCTCATCACAAGCACTGCATGGATGCAGGAGCTGGGACACTGAATCATGACTGCCATGGCCAGGCTGGGTTAGGCTCACAGAGGAGACTGAGAGCAGCTCATGCACTGCATATTCTTGGGGACAAGCAAACTGCTCAAGAATAATTCCTTGTTTCCCTGAAGTTCTGACTTCCACAGGATTTAAAAATATGGTTTTAAACCTGCCAACTTAACATTGGTGAATGGTAAAATCTATAAATTTGTCCCAGATAAGCATTATTATGGGGAAAATGCTCTTACTTTACCAATGGTTGCTCAGAACTGACTATTTTGGAGGAGTTTATTTTACATCATTTATTTAGAACTAAGGCCATGTCCTGGTAGTTAAAATAGAGTAAACATTAGCTCAATTTTCCATTTCTTTCCTGTGTTCCAAATAATTCTTTGCACTTACAAGACTTGCACTTACTTGCAATTCTTCTACACTTACAAGATGACATGTCCCCCAGCACAGTTATTTCCAGGGCCTGAATCACTCAAACAAAAAAATGATCACTAATTTAGTCTGAAAATTCAGTATAGAGACTGATTCAGAGTGAATTGTTTGTAAAAACATCTTTCCATTGAGTACACAGGACAACCATGGAATTTTCTGTCTCATTTTGGACTCTTTCAAGTTAAGGGTTGAGAATAATTGTAATTATTTTAAAATTGCCAATGGGACAATGAACCACAGGGATGAAGCAATTTGCTTGGGCTCATTTCTGATCCATTATCTGAAGCACCAGGAATTTAACTTCCAATTCTTGATGAACTAGGCTGTAGCCTATAAAACTTGATCATGATAGGGGACAGTTTCTTATTCTTGAGAGCATTTTATTATCTGTTTAGACAATTTTTATATTCAATCTCTCACAACAAAGTTGGGAAGAATGCATTTTTCCAAATCACATGTGCCTGAGGATTATCAACTTTTCTCTCAGAATGATATTCACAGTGTTTGAGATATCTTCAGACCAAAAACTGAAAAACACTCCTTTTGGAGCTGCCCTGGAACATTCATTTGAGAGTCCAGAAGCTGTAAAACCACCTGTTGGCTATAAAACATGCAAAATTGTTTTTGCACTTTGTTAATGCCCTAGTAATTAAAAAAAAGAAAAAAAAAAGAAAAAAAGAAAAAAAAAGAAGAAAAAAAGAGTTTGATGGAGAAGGGCACACTTGCTGAGGTGCATGTGTTACAGCTTTCACTTTCTTGTCTTTATCTTCCTTTCTACCTTAAACATTTTAGGTGTATGTGAAAACAGGTAATAAAAACTGGAAGCCCTGGTAGAATTGTCAGGCCCTGCAGTATAAGGGATGATGGTCAGTTCTTGATTCCTCAGAGCAAATGCTTTGCTGCTCACACAAATCTTGAGTTGGTGGAGTTCCAGAGTGACTCAAGTCCCCTCTTTCTCCATGGGGTTTCCTTAAATGGGTAAAAATATGACTGAAAAATGTTAGTGCCATTAAGCAAGATTCACTGGAGCTGTTCTTTATATGGAGACTCTGGCATTTGGGTGCAGTGGTATTTCAGGTAAGATACTAAAAGAGCCTACAAGTGTAATTGTATGTATGCACCACAGTGGGCACTGAAAAACATCTACAATGCACAATATCCTTTCCTCCTCTTTGCTGTGTCAGCTGACATCTAAACAGGTCTCACAGGGAAAGAGGAGAACTGATGGCTCCACTGGCTTCAGAAGAACTGTCCTACCTGAAGCTTCACTGAGATGCACTCACTTTCATGGTCATCTGCAGGGAAGTAAATTGAATGTTAATGTGACTGATTATAGTCCATGCTTCACTTAAAAAATGGGGCCAGGTCTCAGTTGGGAGAATTTAATTAAAGCAGCCTTCCAGCAAGATAATTATACACCTTTTTTTTTTCCACTGGGCCTTTCTAGTCCTTAAACTTCAGTTAATAATAGCACAATAAACAAAGATTTCTACATTTTTGGTGAACTAGCAACATGAAAAGTATCTGGATGGCTTTTCTGACCACTGAAGCGTTCAAAACCTGAAATCAACTTTACTGTTAGATTCATTCCTCATATTGAAAATGAGTTCTACTCCTGGCTGAACTATTAAACTACCACCAGTACAATAACTGCTTGCTCTTCTGATGCTTTCACCCACAGGTCTGATTATTTATTTATCTTTTTGACAAAGGATATAAGTAGAATGACTGTAATTTACCAAGGAAACAACAACTGCATGAAAATCAAGGAAGAAGGAAGACTAGTCTTTAATAGGAACAGATATATTTGGGGTCTTCCATTTTCATTCAGCATTCTAGGCTGTGTATTACTTGTCCATGAATTTTGGATATGTGACCTGAAATGTTTTGACTTAATGGAGGTACAAAGTTGGTGGGATATGTTTACATGTAAAATATTAGTGTTGCTTACTCTCTTACTTAGAAAAGGATTTCATTACCCACCTAGTAAAAGTCAGATGTGTCACCACCTCACTTAGACATTAAAATTTCACTAGAGATTTTTTTTTCAATTAGGAAAAACAAACCGAAAATTATATCTGTATGTATATTAATAGGGTAATAATTAGTATTTTTTTTCTTTGTGCATCAGATACCTTATGGAATCAATTCCTAATTCATGAAGATGGTTTTGGGAAGGCATAACTAGTCCAGATGCCACAGAGAGATATATATCTAATCTAATTTCACAGATGTGAGTTCCAAAATATGTCTTAAGAGAATAAATTTCATAATGCCCTTGAGCACAAGACGGTTATTGTCAGAATTATCTCCTATACCAGAGGAAGAGCAATAATGACAGAGTGGTTTAAGACTTGCCTTTATCAGACACGAAGATATACAAATTAGGATTGGCTGGATCTCTAATAAATAAATTATTGCTTGGGGCAATCAACCTTCAATCATCCACACGATCATGAGCATTTCATTTAAACTAAAAAACAACATCAAAGTTCCTCAGGGAAACGATTGCTTTTCTCTGTGGCTGGGCTGCAAACTGTAAAGATACCAGAGATAAAACTCACATTTTTCTCTAGTGCAGTCATTACTTACCATTTGAGGGAGAAAACCCCACAATGTGTCTGTCCTGTCATCTCCCCAGACCGCTTGGATTCCCATTTTTCTGCTGCTTTGTTTTAGTGGAGTTTTCAGCAACAACAACCACCACAGACCTCACCTTGTGAACTATTCCTCCTTCAACTTTTTACGGATGTTTGTGAGCCTAGTGACATTTGAGGATAACTAAGGGCCACCACATAGTTGAGAGGAAAAAGTAAAAATAAGACAACTTAGACTACTGCACTAACACAGAACTACTTGCAAAGGCACAGAAATAATAGCAGGGTGTGGATCCAACTTTGTGCGCCCTGCATTCAACAGCCTGCCTTCTTTCTCTTTTCAATCAGATACCATGTCTGCATCAGGAAATGGCGTTGAAATAATCTTCAGATATTTTATGTGTCACAACTCAATGTTTCTCTTGAAACGCACAATTTCCTTATCAAAAAGAATAAAAGTCCTCACTGGTTTTCAGGAAGTATATTATAAAATCTTATTTGATGTGCATTGTTCTATAAACTAGAAATGACTGTTGCTTAAATTAATTTTAAAATATCAAAACTGTAGTACCTGTTAGCCTTACCTAAATAGTATTTCTGTTCTTTGTGACACATGAAGGCGACAAAAGAAAAAAAAAAGCTTTGTTTTCTAGGCATTCTCAGTTTTCTTCCGACCATAATGAGCCACAGCACATATTTTTACTAATAGGGGATACAGGGTGTTTCTTAACAAAGCTGTTAGGGTTGGAACCCATTATCCTGATTTTTCTGTGCTGGCTTATAAAAATTTAGCGGTCACTAACCTGGGAATATGTAGCAAATATGTCAACAAAGTTTAGCACGTTGCAAGGCAGCTCAGGACAGTACAGGCTCTTTTACCACAAATCACAGCAGACACAAAAGACTGGAAATACTGGAAATTGCTTTTCTTATTTAAAATGTTAAGTCAATTTTCATTTCCTTAAAATTCATGGATACCCTAAGTTAACATAATGGGATTCAGGACTTTTCATGCATCAGGATGAAACAGCAGTAGATTAACTGCTATTTTAAACCACATGTTTTATTATTCTTTACACTGGCATCTACAATTTAGTGGGCATTCCCACTTAGGAACACAAAGGATAAATTTATATGTATAACTATTTATAAGTGCTGTTCTTTGAGTCTTTTACTGATTAGATAAAATTTTTGTCCTCGTTAACTGTACCTTGAAATTGCAGGTAAAATATCAGAGATGAGTGTGACCTTACAAGTGGACACTTACCATGGGCTGCACATATTCTAAGTGGAACCTATTAACACTTTGGTAAGGGCAAACAATCATCATCAATGCTTTGCCAGGGGACTGATTTAACAGGGTTGCTGTCAACATTAAAGCAGATGAATTTTAAGAACATTTTAAAAAATTATGTGAACACCAAAGTGGTGGCCATTGGTATTTGTGCCTTTTGTAAAATTAAATCAATAATAATCATGATAAAAATATAGCTTTATAAAATATGCAGTAACATTTAAAATAGCTTTCAAAAGTAACTTTTACTGACAGTCAGTAAAAAATTAGTGGTCAATCTGGTAAATAACTGTTCCATCCTTGCACTAAGTGAAGAACAGATTATACATTTCCTGAGGAGATTTTTGTCTCAGGCCAAAAATAGAGGAATGAGAGTTTGGGATTCACTATTTTGAAACAGACATTCCAGAGCAGAGAGAGTTTCATGAAAGGCAAATGAAATATTAAAATAATCTAAAAGCATACTAGATTAGAACAGCAAGAAACCTCAGAGCTGGTTAGGACCACACAGCTGAGGCTTGTAAAAACAATTTTGTTCTTGTAGATGGAACATGAGTATAGATATTCTTTTAACATGATTACATAATTATCATCATTGTTTTTTTTTTTACTGCGGTCATTTTTCTTGTTCTTTGACAGATGTGAGACCTTAGTGCTCCATAAACTCAAATGTATTTATCTTTGCTGCATCAGTTGTACTGTAGATCATTTTATTTAAATAATGAGCCATGCTTTAAATCAGATGTGTTTCTGCATTGCCTGTGAGTCAGCCATTCTGATTTAGACATTTTCCCCAGAATTTTCATAGCTATCTCAGTCACTTCCAGAGGGACACACACTGCCCACAGCAACCTTATCTTCTGATCTTGACAACCGTGCAGGATACTTCTCTAACATGTTCACACCTTCCTCATTCCAGTGAAAGTTGTTCTCTGTTGTACCAGCCTTTCCCAGTCCAGCCAGAAATTCAATAAAGGAGGTCTCCCACTGCAGGTTTTGAAACCTGAGTCAACACAGAATAATTTACATGGGAAGAAGCCCCTGAAGGAAATCTTGCTCAGCCCCTCACTTAAGGCAAGCCAGCAGCAGCAAACAAGGCAAACAAAACAAGAAAGGCCAGCAAACAAGAAAAGAAACCCTGCAGGACACAGGAGACGAGTTTGGACATACACAGAAAAGTCACATACCTCCTGCAATGTTTTAAATCCAGTTAAATATAAGTGTCCATGTACTGCTCTTTACCCTGAGAAATGTGCCAGGAGACGCAGTGAGAGTACTTAGGAGCCATGCATTTGTCTGCCCTTACAATAAATATTCTCTCTTGAAAGACAATATAAGCTCAGTTGGCTGCTATCTGCAGCCTCCATGGCTCCTGCTCATCATGGGCCAGAGATAGCCAAACCCTATTGCTTTATATTTTCTCTAAACACTGTGTTAACAAAAAAAAAAAAAAGTGGGAAAAAATGCAATTAAAGATGTTCAATGTATGGTATGTGTTGGCAATCCTGAAGGTAAAGGTTTATTTGCATCTTTTAAGCTATCTCTTACTATAGCACTTTTGGAAAAGACCCACAGAAGTGCTTCTGCACAATGCTTTCCTATTCCCATCCAAAGTCCGGCCCTGTTGATCATGGCTGGATGTCTGCCATATGGACTATCAACCCTTCCCCTTGGAGCACATTTCCATAGACACCCCTCAGGCCCTGGGAGCTCCACAGCTTCCATTTTTTTCAAAAATGAAATGAATTTTTTTCAAAAATTTTGGTTTTTTTTCAAAAATGACTCCCATGGCTTTCACGTGTGCCATTAGAGCAGAAACAAAACTTCCATGCTACAAAAGTTTGAAGGCTTTGCTTAAAACCTTTCAAGGTGACTAATACCCAGGCTTCACTACCCACAGAGAAAGCCTTCGCTTGAAAATTGCTGCTGAATTAAGCACACCTAGTTGCGAAGCAATTAAAACAAAAAAAAAATCAGAAATCATATGAGAAATACCTCAGGGGCTGCACTTCACAGACTATTTCTCTGACAGGGTGGATCATGCTGGAACAACACCTGTTTTTTTGCGCCTTCCCGCTCACTGTGTTTGCCGCCCGTAGGGCCCCTCAGGCCGCCATGGCGCACAGGCCTCACCTGCGGCTCCCCTCAGGAACCCGGCCCTGCTCCCCGGCCCTGCCAGCTCCGTGTGCCCACAGACTCCATTGCTTTCCCACTGCTCTGTCCTCGCTCCAGCATGCTCCCAGGAGCACAGTGCTGCACTCTCATTGCCCACATTGTCCTCCCCAGTGTTTCTGCAGGTGGGAGCAGCGACCGCTGTCCTGCGCTCGGCCCTGAGCTGACCCCTGCCCTGGCACTCCCATACCCACCTTCTATTTGCTGCAAATAAATAGCCAAATTAATTCTTTTCTTATCCTTTCTTGCTGCTTAAGAAGAGACAGAACAGACAATAAGATCCTTCAAATGGAAAATCATATATTACTTACGATTTCCTGAATTTACCAAAGGCTGTTTTTTTTAACTCCGTCCTCCAACATTAAAACTCCTTTAAATTTATTTCTTATTATTTCAATTATGTTAAGGTATTTCTTAGAGAAGTATAGTTTTTATTGCATTATTGCCATAAAAGTAATAAAAACATTCATCTATTACCTGTTCTGGACAATCACACTTGGTATAAAATTGGCTTTATTAGGTACATTATGAGGTAAATAGTTTCCTTTTCCTTATTTTCTTATTTTCCCTTTTATGAATTACTTTTCCATCTACGGGTTCAAGAGGTTTAAGAAGGATAAATTCCATGTATCTACTAATCCAATAATCTGCAATGTAATCTATTTCAATTTTAAAAAAATGTCTAAATCTAAACAATCTACTCCAATCCAGATGAGCTAACATTACTTAGATCCTTTATTCAGATTT
The DNA here is from genome assembly GCF_015832195.1 of Motacilla alba alba. Classification (NCBI taxonomy): domain Eukaryota; kingdom Metazoa; phylum Chordata; class Aves; order Passeriformes; family Motacillidae; genus Motacilla; species Motacilla alba. The sequence goes on along the minus strand of NC_052022.1, from coordinate 29,568,883 downwards.
CTGGTATTCCAACAATGAGAAGAAAATCTCTGTAAGAACAGAATGAGTCAGCCAGGCAGTTAAGCAAGAGAGTTTTATTTTGCTGTCACTGCTAACTTTGGTGCTTTATGCTAAAGTTACAATTGTAAGATTGCATTTGCTAGTGTGAAAAAAAAAATAAAAATTCTTTCTTGCAATGATTTCAAGAAACAGAGCCAGTATTCTGGGAAAACATAGCTGTGTTCATTAGACCTGACCATTCCATTTGAATGTCTGACAATTTTCTGGTAACCAGATCTATCTGTGCATAAAGACTTATATCTTACATGACTATCCTTACTTGCTAAATTATAAACATTGAAAGTGTAATAAAAATTACAAATGTGCAACATAATTTTAGGTAATGCAAAAGAAATAAATGCATGAATTTACTATAATTATACTTCTTTCATTTTTATATGTGTTTCTAAGCATATTTTTCCCAATTGGAATCAAAACAGTTATGCTCCAATTGAACAAACTTTTAAGTAAAATAGGGGGGGAATAAAAATTCAGAAATCGAATATGCCACATGCAGTACCCCTAATTAAATAAATACACAAAAATTATGAAAGCCATGTAACAATTCTTCCTTGATTTTAGGATTGCTTAACTAAATGCAATACTGAAAGTCAGCAATTAATTAGAGTTTCATATACCATATTTGGAATTTTCATAATTCTACATTTTCTTTGTTTCCTTTTTTCCTTTTGCAGACTTTTGCTTACCATCATCCTGCACCTCAGATTCCTGCTGAGTCTACAAGGATTTTTTTTTGGACCTGGAGTACCTGCAGTATGCTTAAGGTCTATTTGCCCCCCTACCCTGCTGATGATGGCTGCAACTCCATTAACGCCTGGTCAATACAGCTCTGCAAGTGTCTCTGGATTGCTCTGAAGTCTTGGTTTCCTAAACTGGCATGTGCTGATCCTTGCACAGGGCTGGTCAGAGGAACTAACCAGGCAAGCCCTCAGCTGCTGTATTGCAGGAAACAGTTCCCACCTTCAATCTGTATATTATAAAATTAGGGCAAATAAGCTAAACCAGTTTCAATGGGTAATTGAGTAATTTCCACATAAAAGCACTACAGTTTCTGTCTGAATCAACCTCTCTGCTGCTGCAATGTTTTTAACCCCTGCCAATGCACTGGAGGGACAGGAAAGTTGGTCTGCAGTGCTGTTAAGGCCGTGGATACCACCATGGATATCTATATTTAGTGCTCATCAAAAACAAAGAGCTCATTAAAAGGTTTTTAATTAAGTTAGAAATCTATTAGAATTTCCAAGTAAATCCTTGATTAGATATTGTCTTCCTTTGTCTTTATTACTCTCAAAGACGGCCAATATTCTGTCTAGAGCACTTTAGTCCCAGGAGGAATGTTCCCACACCTCTTGCTTGTATCAGCTCATGACACATATTGGAAAGGTATTGTTGAGGATAAAATTAAATAGTAGGGTTGTAAAAAGGTTTTATCTCTTGCTAATGAGTTCATTTTTTTTTTTGCAATGACAGCAGATTAATGTGTGTTTAAATAACAGTGATACATCCATAACTTTTATAGGTTTTGAATAGCAAAGACATCAGCAGGTATAAAAAGTGAACATTTCAGAGGATGAATTGCAGACTGTTCTTTTTCAAGTCATCTGTCACAGGCTTATTTCAAGGTTGTGTTGTCAATCAAAACTTACAGTACTTGTTTGAATTAGTTAAGGGGCTACAGGTAGGTATTGGAGGGTGTTCTATTCTGTCACAGGTAAACAAGAGTCCTTTGTTGGCTATCTAGAACTGAGATTAAATTCTAATTAATGCCCTGTTAACAGTTAACTCCAGTTTCCTTAATCCTTCATGAAGATTTGCACCTACACTTGAATGTGTGCTTACTTGCATTATCTGCACATAAAGATTTACCTCCCTGTTGCTTTTCTTTTCCACTCAGTCTCACTAAATTTTTTTAATTGCTTTCTGATGGAATGCAAGTACAGGAAATACCTTTTTTGATTTAAATCTCTTTAAGCAGATAAATTTACACTGAATACTTCACGTCGCTTTGTTGCAACCATCACACGTACTTGTAGAAACAAAAGTGAACTATCTGGAAAAAAGTTCGTTGTCGGGAATAATGAACAACTGAAACATTTTCAAAGTCTGTGTGAAACTTTGAGCCAAACAAACTTCTCCCATTTGCTAACAGCCCCAGTAAGAGCTCCAGTAGATCTGAAGATAAGTATTAGACTATGGGCAGAGAGTAGATGTTGGTATTAAATGTACCTGAGATGTTGCTGCTAAAAAGACAAAAGGATTTTTACTGAATTCTTATCAATAAAAGACTGCTTGATACAGCACTGTCAAAACACAGAAGCTCTGATTTTTCCCAGCTCCACCCTGAGGGAGGAAGAAAATTATTATCTCTTACAAGAATAATGAGAAAAGAAGATTAGTATCTCTGTTCTGAGAGTCCTCAAGGAAGATTTTTCCTTCACACAGGACATCTTCATAAATGAACAAAGCACACATAGATCTGGACAAAGACAGCATGATACTTCTTTCCTCCCCACTCCCATCAGTCAACAAATGTAATGAAGTTAGAAACTACATTGCCAAGTGCCTTTCTCTCTCCTTTGTCCTTTTGCATGTGGCTTTCTCCACTGATGGATCTGCAAGGGCTGAGAAAGGCCAGATGGCTTAGGCTGTAGGCAAAGTGTATGAGATAACAATGGCTACAGCATGTCAGAGTGGGAATGTGGGAAAACATTGAGGCCTTCTGATGAAACCATTGGCTGGAGAATTGGGCTTTAGCTTTTGAGCACTGAGCTACCAGGGTAAATCAAATTCTCACCTTTGTTTGAAATCCTGTAAAGAAAATTCTCCCTGATATATTTCTTTCCCATGCAGCATTGATACACAACCTTCCCCCAGAACAAAAATTATTAGGTTTTAAGCACTTGTAGAGAAATAGTTTCTTCTTACAGGACAAAACAGAAATGCAAGTTGAGTGGCTTCATATTTTTTTAAGCAGCGTTGCCCTTGCTGGAAACCACAAGCATTCAATTTGTTTGGCACCTGCTGGAACAGCTGAACATTTGGAGGCTATCCAGTCCCTAGGAAGCTCTGGAAATTACATGTCCAAACTGGACAGTCATTCACAAAGGCACATGGGCACCATTTTAATGTGCATTACTGTGGGCTGTGGCAGTTCTTGGCCAGGAGACACCCAGCCAGTGAAAGAAATGCTATACAGAAAGATTTTACTTTCTAATGCCATGCAAACACCTGGCATGGCACAAGAGCCTCAAGCTGCAATTTATATTTGGCCAGCTGTCATTAATAATGTGTAGATATATATACCTTTCTCCCAGAGAGTCCAAGCAAGTGTCCAAATGGCATCTAATATTCTGTGCTGTCAAAATAAAAACCCTATACATCCTTAGCACAGAGTTACTCATTCCCTCAGATGCTAATTCAAAGAAAGAATATATCTGTTTCTTAAAAAAACCCACAAAAAACAACAAAAAAATTAGAAGTGGAACCTTTCCAAAGATTCAGAACTTAAAGGCAGTGTTATAGTAAGAGGGACAGTATTCAAATTTACAGCAGATGTTTCACTATTAATTAATGACATTAAAAATTACCCTAGAACAGCACAACATGATACTTATACACCCTTTCCACTCATTAAAAGAAAAAACAAACCAAAACTAATTTCCAACTATTTGTAACATATGCAAAACTTAGATTGCTAGAATTAGGTTCTCTAATCAAAACAACCAAACCTCCTATGAGATGAGCAGGGACAGGAAGCTCATATTGAGTTTATATAATTGCCTCCTCTCCAAAAGACTTCTTGTGCCTTTTTATGAAAATAACAGCTTGATAAAAAAGACTTTCAAACCTTGCTCTCCTCAAAGGAAATGGGCAGACACTTGGAGAAATCACAAAGAGTGATTCTCCTACAGTACATTGCAGGACGAAACAGATCATCACCCACTGGAACATGAATACTTGCCTAGAAACACTTCCCAGAGAGGCTGTTATATCATTCCCAGCCAGCAAACCGCTAAGAGAAAATAATCCTTGCTCTTTTGGATACATAGAACATTCAAAACATATATAACTCCTATTTTTATAGACATTTTTCCCCCTTTGTAAGCCTCAAGATCACAAATCAGTCTTGCAAACTAAAGAAAATTACCCTGACCTTGTAATGAGCTAGAACAGTATGCCAGAGGAATTAAACTGAAATTCTGAAAGCAAGTTTCTAAAGGTACTTGCACTCATTTTCCATGAACATTGGCATGATGGCTCTTCCCATGGGGATTTAAAGAGGCAAAGCAAATCCAAGTAACTTCCAAGGAAAGGCCTCACAGGTGGTGTGTCCCAGGTGCCATCCTACATGACAGGAATTGATTGCTCAGACTCTTGGTCACAAATAGGAAGAAATCAAATGAGACAAGGCAGGATCTGATCACCTTTCATAGTCAAATCATAGATGCCACACAGACAAATTTCTTGTAATAAAAAATACATGGCCTTTCTTATCCTCAGTATAAAATGAAATCTAATTTCACAGGTAACTGGATGCTAACACACTTTTTTTTCCTTGGCTGCCCAGCAGCAGAGGGCTCAGGCTGGTCCAGCTATAGATGATAGTCCCTGTATAAATAATAATAATTCCTACTGCTTTTTTGAATTTTGAGACAGTAAACACACATTTTGTTTCCATTTGTTCTAGTCAATTAAATTAAAAAAACTAGCAAAATATAAACTTATATATAATGAATGCATCATCTGGATAGGAATTAAAAGCAGAAATATGTAAATGCTCTATGACTGTTGCATGAACTTAATTTTGTTTTAGTGATGTAAATAATATTTTTAAATGAAAATTTCATTTAAATACTGATTGCTTAGAAAAGTCCAGGAAAAAGAAAATACTTTGGTTCTGAAGAACTATGGGACACTAATAATGTCCGCTTAATCCATCCATTATTATTGAATCTTGTCCATAATATCATCATTATAACATATATTTTCAAATAGTTTTCTGTTATTTTCAAGATGAAAATGGAGAGGGAGAATTTTCAGAGCATTGAGGCTGTGTAAAATAAATAAAATTGGATCCTTCTATTCTTCTTCTGAAGAATGCACAAACATATACTGATAAACACAACTAGGGACAAATTTGTAATAAAGCTCTTCTCCTAATAGATTGCACTGAGAGTTCAGGTTGTACATACCCCCCTACCTACTAACATGTACTGAATCTGTCTGCAAAGAGAACAGCAGGGAACATTATCTCAGGCTTTGAGCATGGATAGAAAACTTTGAATTTCCAGTGGGATGCATTTCACACACAGAAAAAAATGAAGTTGTTATGGAATCACCTGTATGAGTATAATGAATAGGTCATTGCTGTCTGCCGACGAGCAGTGTAGAGACAAAGGGTAGCAGATAGATAAAAAACAAACAAGGAGCAAAACCAAAAACCCCCAAACACAAAAACAAAATCAACCCCAAAGCCAACATCAACTAAAAAAACCCCATGCATATGTTTACATCCAATTATTATAAGAAATGTGCCAATCATGCTACACTAAACAAAAGCAGGGACTAATTTGAATTTATCTTCTCCCTCCTGGTAATTTTACATAGTTTTTCTATGGTCATTTGCCCCATCTTGTAAAGGGAAAATTCAGCTGTCTGCACAAATTGTCTAGAACAGCTAGAGAAGAAGACAGTTATGGTACAAACTACTGAAATGAGCTTTCAATCCAGAACACAGGAGGTGATATGCCATATCTGTCCTTTGTTTGTCTTTGTTACTCTGCATGAAGATTCTCCAGTCATTACAGTATTTTGAAAACTGACAATTATTTAAAAAAATAAATTAGCGTAATGGTGGATAGAGTACCTTACAGAGAATCACATTAGATTTGTGTTAAGAATTAGTAAAACAGAGACCAAACAAATTAGTTGAGTACAGACAGTGTTTCTAGGGTAGTTCAAAAATCATGGAAGCTGCTGTGGAAAGCCTGCAAGGCCCAGGGTGCAGTGTGGAGTGGAAACCCACCCTTAGCAATCCCTCTGACACTTCCCAACTGGAAAAGATAGCCTTTGGCTCAGTGGATACAAAGAATGCTCTTAAACATGTTTTGAAGACACGGTCTGAAGGCAAAAATGGTGGATTGGGTCTTGTGATGTGGTTTTGAGGGGCTTTTTTTGGTTGGCACTGCCTTCAGCCTAATGTTCACTGACTGACTTTTTACTACAGCACGTTAACATAGTCTCCGGCATCTCAGCATGTCAACTTGATAATTTTGAGAAATGTGTTGCTTTAAAAATTGCTGGGATTACAATTAAATGTGCAACAAAATTACAAAATCTGCAAGGAAGTGAGTGGTTTGCTATCATAATTCATTACTGTATTTTCCCAGAGTACCTCTGAAAATGTGTTTGTTGTCAAACATGTAAAGGGATGTGTTGCTGACAAGCGCCAGTCAGAAATTTACATCATCGATCTTGGATTTTACTGGATCAATACAGTTTGTCTTTGTTGTGTGCCGCAAGCAATTCTGTGTCAGGCTATGTTTTTGGAGCTCTTAAAATTGGCAAAGAATATGCCTTGGGAAGAAGGAAGAAAGGGACAAATGGTAAAAATATACACACATGTATACATTTACACACATAAGAGTGATTCACACTGCCTACATTTGTCAAGATCAAATACATTTTTGAAAACATGTCTGATTGAAAACAGGGCATTGATCCATATTTTTAAAGTATACTCTCTGCTGCAGTGAAGTTGATTCCAGTTTACAACCCAAGGATACAGTAATGTTACCTACTGCATTTAATATTTGTAGTTCCTGGCTTTGGATTTGGAAACCCTGCTCCATAACAAGCAAAGGGAAATGTGTACTGCAACCCACAGATATTTACAAAATTGTTAACTCAAATCAGGAGATCCACGTGCCCATTATCTAAAATCCTAATCAAACCCAAGCTGCTAATTTTCAAAGGCTCTGACAGATTGACTTTCCTGCAAAACAATATGTTTTACGTGTGTGCCCTTAACCTCACAGTCTTCCCAACAAGTCCTCACGTAGCAGGGTTCAGTACTTGTTCTCATAGCTTTGCTAACCTTGCAGAAAATACTGTGCACCATGCAGCAGCAAAGACAACTTCCAATTCTAATAAAGCAAAGGTTCAAACATTTGCAAATTTTATACAAACGATCTGCAGCCAGATTTACATCTTCGGCCAGGATGGATTTCATTTGCATAAACGACAGAAGGTGACTCAATATCAGGACACAACACCAGGATGTATTGCACTGCACCCACTGATGAACATTTTTTATTCTCTTCCAGTTCCTTGGCTCCACCTCCAAGGTAGGAGATCTGTGATGTCTCTTCTCAAAGAGGGGCAGCATGAGCCTGACCTGGACATGCAGAGGGCAAAGCCACTACCACTACACCTTTTGAGCTGCAGCAAGAGGTAACTCCCATGAGAACTGTGACTTTACTCTTCTCAAAGGCTCTTGAGTGCTACACTCTCCCAGAGATACGGTTCTCTCTTGCACCCACCTATGCCTAAATGCTAATTTTCTAAGAAACCACTAAACTGCAACAGAATGGAATCTTAATGCAGCTGGTTTTTCTCCTGTAGTTTCCTTCCATTTTGCAAATTCAAATCTTGCAAATGTAAGTAGATTGTGAATCTCACACATTAACAACACATCTTAGAAGATAATTAAAACCATCTATGTTTTAAGAATACCTTTTTAATGTGTCAAATGTGCTGTCACTTCATGCAAAGATGTGCAAAGATGTTTTCCTAGTGATAAATCTGACTCACTGTCTTGATAAGTAAGCATCACTGTGAGTATATGTGATAGGCATATGCTGCATAAACACAATTCACAGAGATTTCAGCCCCCTTTAAATATGCTGAAAATGACAGCTCATCCGTTCTTTTCCCCACCTCCCTTCACATTAAATTGTAGTTCCCTCACAAAGCAAGAGACAAATTTATAAACTTCCAATTTGGGGCAAAGACCAAGCTGCCATTTAATGTTAGAATTGAGTTCTGATTTAGAAATAAAAAGCTCTGAGGAGTGACATTCTCCTTCATGAACAGTTTGTTGTTGCAGAAGACACTCACAGTCTTATACTTCTGTTTAGAATTCATTCAAAACCAAAGTAAAATAGTGACTTATTTTTGGTCACTAGGCCAGTGATGCTTATAATCAGAGAATAAAATTGTCTTTTTTGCTGCTTGCTTTCCACCTAATTTCATTCAAAAAATATTACATATATTCATATTGTTTAGCAGATTTATCCTCCCATTAACATGTTAAACCTGTTTTGTCTCTTGGCAATTTTATCTCAACTTGTCTTTGATGCTTTCAATTAGTGATTTGTGATTTATAAAATCTATGAGAGGGTAGAATCCTCCCTCTGAAGAAAAAATGAGCAAGACATGAATTATCCTGCATATCCCAATGATCAGCAAGAAGTCAGGTGCATATATCTGTCAAAACAAAATAGTTACTAGAGAAGATAGGCAAAAGTATGTATTTTTCTTCCTATTTCCTGTCAACCACATCTTTCAAAAAAGTGATGACAGTCACTCTCTCTGATGCAACAGACAGTTTGACATATATTTCTTTGGTCCTTATTTTATCTGAGACCATTACTTCTTGTTCTAGAAAACAACCTCTGATTTCAGGAAGGACATTTTGATTACAAAGCACTGCTTAATAAAGAAAAAACCTTTAATGAAAATGTTGAAGCTGTTTAACAGTAATGTCTGCACACAACCTTGGAGACTTATTCTCTTTTTTTCATTTGTGCCACCCTGATTATTTGACTGGCTGGTGATATTAATGCAGTGGTGACTCAGAAAAATGAGAATATGACAAAGGTCAGGGTACAAGCCTGGCCTCTAGGGTCCTGCCATGAGGTCAAAAGATAATGACAGCAATGAAAAGCTACTACAATCCCTTTCTTATTTAATTAAGCCAGAGATCTCAATCTTCTTACCTGGGCTCAAAGTTAAACCCATAATTTTCTCCCCTGTTGTCAGCTTTGTACTGCAGAATTTTCTGTAGGCAGAAATCCTGCATGGTCTACACGGTGCTTGTGAGACAGTGCCGACAGAGAACATCTCTGCTCCTCAAGGCAGACAGCACCATGTGTAAGTAACACCTCCAGGAAACTTGGAGTTAATTAACTGTCCTGATGGGAAGTCCCAAATGTGGGATGTGGAAAGGGCTTACAAGAATTTACAATTACAGAACATGGTCCGCCTATTGGGATAGTTTTAGGATTACTGGGGTTTGGAGGTGTGTACTGCTTGAGCTGCTAAGCCCAGCTACAAGGAAAACTCAAAGGGAGGAGACACAGCAGTTGCATAAAATGTTTTTCTACTGAATGGAGTACACAGATAAAACAATGTCTGAAAATGGGGGCCATGCTCAACAGAGCTGCTTGCAAGGATCAGACAAATGCGCAACATACTCCACACGCCCCAAACACTGGAAGACTCTCCCAGTGGAGCCCTTGTCTTTTGGCTTATTGATCTATAGGTTTAGCATCTTACTTCTTTTCTGTTGTTGTTGCTTTATTTGCTCGTTTGTTTTCCTTATTGTATTTCTTTCTCTGCCATGCACACCCTGCCCCAGTACAGATGCCCTGATCAGCCTCATTAGCTCATAACTTTATTATCCAGTGGCTGCAAGTCCTGAAAGGCAAGACTCGACTACCAAGCCAGACAGGTAAGAAAGACCAACCCAAAAATGAAGCATTTCACTGGACATAATGGGCACATTTAGGGACGGGAGTTCGCCTGAGAAAAGACTAGGATGAAAAGGCAAAGATGCTGTAAGAAAGGATGGCAACCAGCCACCAAACAGGGCTATCACCTCTGAAAAATCTTTAATGATTTAGAACACGTTCTCCAGAACAGATGTTAGGATGGAGATTGCTCTGAATGATACAATCAATGAATAAGTGATAAAACATTTCTCGTTTGTGGCAGTGATCTGAAATAATAACAAAGAGATAGCGATTTTAGTCTGAGTTTTGCTTATGTCATTAAAATTTAAACATGATTAAAATGAGCCAGTCTGGTTTTATAACCTGTCAGTATGACAAAGGGACTTTGACACATTTGTCTTCTGGCATATTATGGGGATTTACATTTTGCACCATACAATTATATCTGTATTAAAATGACTGAGCACACTGAACATGAAAAGAGTGATTCATAATAATGGCATTAAAAGCAATAAAGAGTTAAGGGCACTGGGAAGGAAATTAAGCAGGAAGGTAAAAGAGGTTTTATATAAAGCAGAGTAGAAAGGAAAGACATATCTCCTGGCTCTTGCCTCTTTATTATTAGTCTAAATAAAAAAAAAAAAAGAATGTAAATGGAAAGAGTTTCTGCCTAAAGAATCAATACAGAAATAAAAAAGCCTCCTAGAAATAGTTTTCAATCCCTTAATCTCATTTTGCACTAAACACTGCATCCTGGGGTTGACATACATTGAAGTTTGAATTCCACATATGCCCGAAATTTCTCCTGTGGGTTTGGCTTTCTGATGAGATTTTATCTTGAAGTCAATAGAGAAAATAGGGGTGTATAAGTAATTATTTTCATCTTCTGTAAATGTTTTTGTCTTATTGGGGCACTTTTGACTCCAAACAGGATTAAAAAAAAAAATCTTGGAAGAATTTAATGAAATTAATTTAAATAGAAATCATAAGTTCAATCAAAACAACTGGTAGTTAATAATAATGGCCTCATTTATTTCAGTCATTATGTTGTTGATTTTTTGTTTTACTACAGATAACCATTAGGCAAAATACTATTTTTAATATCAGAATATCACATCTCTAAAATGAATGTGTTCTTTCTAAAGTGTCAAAGGTTTGTTGGGGCTTTTTCAGACTTTGGAAAATTAAGGATTGAGTGTAAGAATGTCCCAAACATTTTTATTTGTTTCCATAACATTAATAATTTCCTGCAAAAATGTATTGGTTGTGTGGAGGCTTTTTGTTTTCTTTTGTTAATATAAAATATTTCTTTTTTTAATGAAGAATAGTTTGGTTTGTGAAACAACAGAGTACAGAAAAAACTGTACCAGGAGCTGAGCCTATGCTGTTATTCAGTAAAATACTGTGAAAAGCAGAGATTTGGTTCCCATTTTGGTAAACCGGTAGAACTGCAACAACCAACACCTGCTGTGAATCTAGCCACCTAATGTCCAGCCTCAGCAAACAATTAATGCTATCAGATTTTGCCTATTAAAACTTGTAGTGATGTTAAATCTTTAGTTTTGTCATGCCTCTGTAAGATGACAACTTAAATGTTTGTATTTCTTTGTGTTGACGTTAAGCTTACTCCTAAAACAAACGTACATTTTATTAAGAAGTAAAACCAAGGCCCATATAGCTAGTAGTTAAATAAAATTATAATTATTTCTAATAATATTTGCATGGCATTTAAAATGTAAAGTAGATGGTTTATGATTTCTCTTTTTATAAACTCAGTACTTGAGGATAACCAACTGGATGTAATCTGAAGACAAAGTCCATTGGTGAGGAAATCACAGAGCCAGCACACACTCAGAGACACATGTTTCATAAAACACAACAAAGTGAAGGGAGCTATAAATAAGAAAATAAAGCTATAGTCTGCAGTTAAAATCCTTGCTGCTTGCAGTACATCATTCTGTTCCTAAGTGTCTGTTGCTGGGCTAGAGTTTCTAAAATTAACATTGCAATAGCCTACATAGGCCCCAAACCACACACAAGAAAAACATTGCTGAACTGGTTTTTATAAATGCTAACATATGTTTGTTATTTTCCCAACGTGTTTCTGTCCCTTGAAAATATTTATCAGGAAAAAATTTTGAATTGGCTCTCTGAACAGTCAATGTACAAATGTGAAGACAGAAGTTTGTGTAGTTTTTAGTGAAAACTGCAGTACTGATGAATTTAACAGTTTCATAGTATTTATAGGCATCATTTTTACACTTGCTAGGGTCAGCATCGCTTAAAAATTAAAAGAGATTAATGCACATGCATCTAATAAGAATATTAGGAAAGCTTAATTGGTTTATAACCCTATGAATTTAGAAGTGAAAAATGAAGTCCTACTTTTTTACTTGATACAGAAATTAAAAAGGAAATGTTGATATAACACACATATATATATAAAGCCTCAGTGTTATGTATATACAAATATATATATATAGCTTCAGTATTATATCTATGAAAATGTATAGATAAAGCTTCAGTGTTTGATGTACTCATGGCTGTCCATTAAATGCTGCCTTTCTGTATGGCAACTCTATATCTATGTAAATGTGTGAGCAGGGCAAGGTTTGGTCCCTGGCTGATTAGGAAAGGATAAGTGTCTTCCATTAGAAATAGACCATGGAATAGCAGACAATATGACCAAGAAACAGGACAACCACCTCTCAGAGCACAGCAAGTGGCAGCAGAATCCATGGTCCTCCCTGGTACCTTTTAGAAGCCTTCCATGGAGCTCTCTCCACTAACACTTTGTCACTCCACACCAGACATCTGAGGGACACCGGGAATTTTAATGAGCACAGCTAAAACTCCTTGGGAATGACAAAAACAGAAGCCAGCCTGATGTCTGCTGGCTCTGATCTGTCCAGCAGGTTTTGGAAAACACGCCACGCTCTGCCATTACAATGGAGAAGATGAAACTGGCTTGGAACAAAGTGGCGCTGAACTTTCATTTCCGTGGCAGTCCACACAGGAGGGATCCTGACTATTCTCCTTCCCTGTGAACTCCATGTGCACTCCTCTCAAATGACAGCTGCACCAACAGATATGGAATTACTTGGCTGAGGTATTCCTGTGGCTTTAGACAATTTTAAAATAGTCTAAAGCACCTTTTTTACTGGCTTTTATTTAAAAGAGATTGCACCCACAGTAGAGTGTTTGGGAATGTACACATTTGTTCCACAGACACGGCAAAAAGGCCAGTTAAGCCAGATTTCAGTCATTCTATTCTGCATATATACACAGAAACACCTGATCACCTGAGCATATTCAGACTCCTCTACATATTGAAGAACATTCAAAGATTAAAACAGCCAACATCATTTTTTATTTAAGCTCAGCTTAAATAAAAAAAACAAAACAAAAACTTGTGAGTAGGAATCGCTGAATTTGCAATGAAATCACATTGCAGTGAAGGAAGTTTGTGGCCCTGGAAAAATACAGTGTGTGAAAGAATCAATAATTATTAGTGTATCCTAAACAAATTTGTCAACTTATCACAGAAATGAAATTTCATAGGACAAAGTAATCACCCACATTTCTTGTTTCTGGTGGAAATGGTAAAAAATATACTTCCATCAAAAGTACTCAGTTAAGAGTATGCCATACTTTCATCACTTTTTCATCCACATGCTCATCATTATGTTGAAGAGCTATACCTTAACTGGGTTTTTAAATTATTTTTTTTAATTGAGATGTTTGGGCTGACTGTTGCTCTAATATTACAAGAGAGATGTAACCTCGACTGCATAATACAACTCTTCTGGGTTGTATTTGGTAGAATCCAGCCATAAAATGAGGTGTGGAGTCTGATGCAAAGACCAGACCAGACACACAGTTTGGCTCACTCACAACCCTCTGCATGCCAGAAGATTTAAAAGAGTAAAAGCAGATGTGAGAGCACCTTAAGGAAGCAGGAAAATGCGTTAGCTGTGCCTAAAGCAAGATCTATATATTTCACCTTACATACAAAACAAGAGCAGCTGGCAAGCCACAGTCTGGAATCAAAGCTATTTGCTTGTAGTTTGCTCAGTATTTTCTGGGCAGTTCTCAGTGCCTGCGTACTGGCATGCATTAGGACATCTTATTTTATCCAATATCTGAGACTCTGCTCTTTCAGAGGTAACATTTGAATTATTGTGACCTTCCCAAAGAATAACACCACTTTTTTTCTTGTTTGAAGCATCAGATTGAATGTTAGATTGCAATTGCATACCTCGTGGCACCCCAGTAACTACAAAAACCTTTGTATTAGTTCTGTGCAATGTCTTCTATCACAACCTCCTGGCTCTGCCTGGGCTACAACTGATCTTATTCTGCCCTTTAACAAGCTACTCTCTTTACATGACTTTTGGAATATTTAGAAGCCTCTTCAACAAGAAGATGTTATAGCCTCCAGGAAAAGAGTGTAGCTCTTTCAGACCTGTCTCTAGGTGCATTCCAGAGCTCAGAGGCAGATATGCTTCCATCCCTGACACTTCAGGGCTGTGTTCTGCTCCATTCAGTCAGCAGAGGTAATGCATCTTCAAACTATTTCCAAACCCCTCACACTTCCCAAGCCATATCTCAAACCCTGCTCAGTGCTGAAAGAAATCAAATACTGACACCTCATAATTTGCTCATTACTTCATGGATGTGTTTATGAGGAAGATGCAGCTAAGAAGCCATAGAGAACATTAACATTTGAGCACTAGTGAATTAGTTTGGGTCTTCCCATTTTTCCAGAAACCTTACAAATTCAGCTGAAAAAGTATAAGCTGTTACCCAGCTAATAGGAAATGGTGTAGATGCTGGCAGATGAATTTTCTGGAAGCCAGAAAAGACATTATTATCATTAGGAAAATAGGCACTTATCCTCCCCACAGGAGTTCTAACTGTGGCTATGGTCCAGTTTATAAAAGTCATGCTGAGCGTGATAAAAACGTGTAAATGAAAGGATGGAAAGCAGCTCTCAGTTTTTATTACTACAGCATCAAGGATCATAAAGAGATGTCTCAAACTGGAAACTTTGAACTGGAAGGTACTTTTTCTTGTCTACAAAACTGCCCTATAAGAGAATTAGCAAAAACAACCCTATTTTGCACAGTAGTTTTTATGTAACCCACTTAATATGGAAAAGCACAAGGCTGCAGGTCACTTTTGACCTTGTTGAATACATAACAAATTAATAACTCTATGGTAACTTTGCTCCCTCATAATTTACAAATATTCACAAGTCTGGGAAGACTACGCTTTTTTCTCTCTTATATTTATTTTCACACATAATACAGAAACACCCAGGGGCTCTCTATAGAAGCTGTACATATACTTAATAAAGCCCTGATCCTGAAAACCTCACAGTCTAATATGAACAGTCTAGATAAACACCATGAGAAAACAGATAATACCATGCTGCAGATGGGAGAAATGATAGGTGGAAGCACAGAGGAAGCTGCACTGCTCAACAACTGAGTAATTTCATTTGTGGCCCATTTGTGTCATCCCAGTTCTGGTCAAGCCTAACCACAAAGAGCATCCTGGGATGCTTGGGTACGCCAGAATATGGGACTGCTGGCATTTCAGATCAGCACTGCTGGCAGGGAGCTCCCTGTGGAGAGACAAATTGAAACCCAGCACTTTCCTTGGCCAGACAGTGGCTAATGCCATGGCTGCTCCAGGGAGTCTGATGGACTTTCTTGGGAGAAACTAAACACCTGGAGGAAGTGGTTACTCACAGCTGCTGCTCCACTCCTGTTTTCAAGAATGAGGTGATTGATTATGCTCCCCTAAGAAAATGATGCCTGGGAGCCAAACCCTCCCCTCTTCTGCAAGTACACGTTTTCTGCACAAGGAGCTAACTGAACTCAGAGATCATAACCTGCAGCTGGGAAAAAGAAGGCACTGATTTCCATCACCCCACTGAAGGGACTTCATTGTAGAGAAAACATTTGGACCAGTGAAAGGGGGCATAAGGACAAATACAAATCTGTAATTCAAGGTTTAGCCTCATGTCTGTGAGGATCTTGGTTTTTTATTCAATGTCATTCTGTGAGTGTTTCATGTGAAAAGCAAAGGCAGAAGCTGGGGATCTGTGCTTCCAGCTTTGTCCCAGCTGTACAACACAATGCTCAAACCAGGCCATTCTATCGTGGCTTTGAAAGTCATCAGATCACATCTCTCAGGACCTGACAGCTTTATACAAAGAGTGTTTGCCAAGGTATAGAGGCAGGGGAAGATCTAGGCCCAAGCATATATATACACTACAAATATATTTAATTTCTAAAGCTGAGAAGCTGTATCAATATCCACTACCTATAAAAGCCCTGACCCTTCCCTGTCAGGCAATGGCTGAATGAAAGTTTTCAGAGCTGCAATTCACTGCCTTCTCCCAGGTGACATGTCCAAGGTCTCCCAAGACATAGCCTTCTGCCTAAATCATGCCTTTTCACTTATTTCACTAATTCTCATTCCTTAAAAAGCTGGAAATCAGCTTACCGGTTTAAAACAAACACCAGAAAGCCTCCATCAGGTGTGTAAACTGATGGGTTAATTTTCAAACAGCCACAGTAACCACAGGGGTTCCACGGGACCTGCTCAAACCCCTCTCTGGTTGATTCTGCTGAGGAAGTTGTAGGTGGGACTACAGCAGGATTTGGGGGCTGTGAGCCTCTGTGCTTGCACATTGCTCCTTGCCCTAGAGGAAGATTTCAGGGACAGCCAAGGGAGCAGGGGAAGGGGCAGAAGGGACTGGCTGGCCCTCGCTGCCAGGCACTCGCTCCCCAAGAAGCCACCCGTGTCAGGGCTTGGGGTTCCCTGCCACAAGAGTCGCAGCAATGGGGACAGGAAAGAGGGCTCACCACAGGAGACACAGGGCCATGGCAGCTGGGAGAGAGGCTCCGGGGCAACAGGCACAGGACAGGTTGCACAGCTGCCAAGAGAACAACATCCACCTTGTGCAGATAGATGACAGCACTCATGGCATGAAACTCGGTGGGTTTGGGAAAAGAGATAAACCAAGTACCAAGTCTGTTGCCTTGAGAATGTGGTAGAAAAATTCATTTTTGATCTCTGCCACCCACAGGATATGCTTAGGAAAAAAATCAGCTTCTACCAGTTTACAGTTCCTTGAAACAGTGAATTAAACTTGTCTAAGCAGGGACCCTGAATTTCACAGCCCTTGATTTTTCTAAATGGCATGTGCTGTTAAAAGAGAAACCAAACGAGCAAGCAAAAAATGCCTGACTTTGTACAATACATTGTAGATATTTTCTAGCATATGCTATTGTTGTGACACTGTGCCTTGTTGTGCCAGACATCAACCAGGTCACAGCACGCAAGGAGCAAAGTTTGAGAGGAGCCTGTTCTCAGAGTCCTTAGGGGCACAGCGAAACCCAAACCTTTCAAGCAGCAGGGAACACTCCTCATCTTTGGGCTAAATAAGGCTGGAAAGCTAATTTTTTTCCTAATTTTGTCACTATAGGTGGTGCTAAGTATCATGTGACCCTGGAGCTGAGAGAACAGGGCTTGTAGAAGTTCATATCACTTCAGAGAGTGACTATTTCCTTCAGTAATGAAACTGGATTCTACACATGTAATTCTTACACAGGAACAGCTATTACCTTAACCTTAAATTTTTCTTCCCTGAAACCAATGCAAACTTATACAGAAATCACCCTAGTCACAAGGAAAGAAAATAAAATTTAAAAACCTTTAAGTTTACTGCACTTACACTAGATCGAAAATTAGGCTTTCTGTCATTTTCTCCCTGTTTTTGACAACTGGAAGCTTATTTGTCTATCTTTAAAGACTGTTGTATGCTCTGATAAATATTTCACTATCAGACATCAAATGAAACCTAATTTTCTCCTCTATTAAATGTACTTAGTATAAATGCAGATTCAATATTTTTGTGTGTGTGTGTGTAAAATTTTAATTGCTCTTATATTTATGCAAGGTCAAATTCAAGTGGCATATGTTGAAAAACATCATGGATTATTATGACAGCCTGTAACAACAGAGATGGAACTGTTTTAACATTTTTTTTATGCCACTGCTTCATCTAGACAGCTAATTATTCTTCAAGTATGTCAATTTATCCTAATTCCCCACTACCACAGATGAGCACCAATGAGGGTTTGCCAGAGAACTGCTGGAGTGTTCGTGCCAATTTTCATCTGCAACAGCCTCACACGGAGAGCAGCACCCAACAACGGTCAAGTGATTATCTAGATAGAAGGAGATATTATTTCCCTGCTACTGGCAGTGCTACAACAAATCAAATTGCTAGAATGGTTCAAATTCTAATAGCCATACTTCTAAAAATAATGCCAAACATATAAGAAACAGAATTAAGGTAAGAAATTGCTAAAGGCATCTGCAGGAGCCACATCTTCAAACGTGCAGAAGAGGCCTGTGATAATATTTGGTAATTGCCTTACAGCCCACTTAAATTACTGGCTATTTACTAATTACCTCATCATTTTTCCTACATACAGAGGAGGGCTATTGCAGGTTTTTCTAAACAAGAGAATAACCCTCCCTTTAGCTCTTCAAGAAATGGAAAATGACACTCCTAATCTTTCCTTGACGCTTTTGGAAAGTGCATTTTGTTAGGCACCTTCTGCTAGAAACCCCTGTCATACACTTGAGTACTTGTATCTCATAAGGATGAGATAAACAGCTCTTTTGAAAGAGTTAGTTATTTCTGAACCAGTCTCCTAAACAATTCAGTCAAATAGATTTCTTAAGAGGCAAATCAAACAAAGAGAAAGAAATTAATATAAAAATCTGAGATTTTGTTTATTCTTCCTAAAAGGACAGAAAAACCAAACAAGAAAAACCATCCAAACAAAAAGCCAAAACAAACAAATAAACACACAAAAGAAAACCCAACAAAACAAAACAAAATGAAGTACCCTGAGCCCACAGACTCATTTATAAGTAGAAAGAGCTGCATTTTTAATGTTAGTACAGTTTGTGTGATGCATCTGTTTGTCAGGTTGCCTGCTTGCCAGAAAGATAGCTAGGTGTGCTCACATTGTCTCATTTCTTCCCCGTAAATGATTACCTTCCATTGCCTCCCCCTTTCTACAGCTTTCCACATACTCACATGAAGAATTTGAAACAAAGAACTGAGGTTTAGCTTGCTTTCTTTCACCCTTCTCTATCAGGCAAGAATAAAAGCAGGATATTTAAGCGATGAGGATTTGAAATGGGGAAGAAATCACTGCTTACATCCTAAGGTGCTAGCTGAGAAGATGAAATTGACAGCAAACACCATATGAAATGTACATGTGCCCACTCCAATAGTAGGGGGGAAAAAAAAGAAAAGATTACAACAGTTTATTTCTGTCATAACATACAAGCTGTTAGCAAATTCAGACAATTCTTCCTGTTCAGTATCTCCAAGTCCAACCGTTTTTCTCACCACCCCTAGTGCTAAACCCTGTCATCTCACACACCAAATGTGGTACCCTGCTGGTCCCTTGGCTTCTCACAGCTACACCTTCCTCTCCTTCTGGTTTGCTGACATACGAAATGCCTTGCTGTCAGAATAACTTTCCTCACTTGTTGTTGATTTTACTCCTTTTTCCAAACCCTTTCACTTCATACCCCAGTGCCTTCCGCGTCAAAGGTTTTAATTTTAGCAACTGCATTGTTTTACAGATTAGGCTGCACACACCTGAAATAGTAACTCTGCCACTGGCACAAGGAAAACACCGTCCTTGTGAACACCAATAGCAACTACTTGTAATAAACAAGGTCTGTACAGACTGTGGAGGCTGACACAGACTGCAGAACAGAGAATTCTAAGGAGGCATCACAGAGAAAACTGTAGGCAAAAGGCTGCAAAAAAGATACACACGTGCAGAACAGCTCCCCGAAATAAAGAGCTGGTGTATTTGCCAAAACAGGGATTCCTCTTTGCTAATATTCTGCATGTGATTCTTGATGCAAATATTTAAAGACAGTTTGAAATCAAATTACTCATTTGGGAGGAAGAGATGCTTTCTCCAAAAGTAGACTGTGCTTGATTACAATATATTTATGAAGAACACAATAGACCCTCTCTCATTTTTAGGAATACAGCTTGCTTAGAAACAGGTATATTTTTATTATTAAAGATAAAAATAATGACTTCAAATACATGACAGTATCTTTCATCTTCTGTAATGGACGTCCTACACCCTTTGGCAAATATTGGTGACATTGGTAAAAGAAGACTGAGTAGCTTAAATCCTATTTCTCAAAGGTTAAAAGGTGGATTATCAGAACTTTTTATACTCAGAATATACCTGTCCTGTAAAGTAGAAAGTGATGCTAGAATTCTCAGCGAATTTGTGCTGAAAAATGTAACTCCTCCAAGAAATGCTATAACCCTGTTGTTATTTACTGGTATTATTGATGATCCTATAAACACCCTTGTGAATTATTCCGAAAACATGAAGGAATTATGCATGTATTCTTTAGCCACTGCAATGAGGCGTATGGGACTCAGGGCATTGTGGGAAAAGCAACAGAAACCATTAAGTTTTGCTGGCATCTCGTCAGGAGAGGAGAGCACTTTGAATACACAGTGGGATGTTGGTCTGGCCTAAACTGGATGTCAAGTATTTCCTCCAAAACACATCACATTTACTCTCAGTCATGAGAAGGAGGGATTTAGGGTAAAGAGCATTATTATTCTAACACCTTTCAATGTGTCTTTGAAATACCACTGCTGATTTCTAAAGCTGAATGAAAAATACTTTTTCAACTTATAAAGAACTCTGGGACTGAAAATATATAGGCTCATATGTAGAAAGGCTTCCTTCCTCTTTAGACTTTCAGGTCTGGATTTGGTCACATTTTTTCTGGACATTTTGGAGACAGCATTGGAAATGTCTTTTCTATTTTGTATACCTGATCACATCTCTCCTGACTGGAGCTCTCTCTTCCAGCTCACTCCCAACCAGTGCGTGGGAAATCCACACGTGATTCCCAAGCAGCTGAACACAGTCCCAGCACTTTGCACACTGCATCCTTACAGTGTAAGGGATGCTTTCCTTCCTGGGAGAGTGGAGGAGTCGAATTTTTCATTCCTTGAGCATGAAGAAAAAAGGAAGAAGCCAGAAGATCCAATGATGTGTTGTGTGAGGCTGCAGTTTCAGACTTGGAACTCGCTGTGCTCTCTCTCACCGCCACCATCTGCTCTTCCAGCCTCCCCATCTGCCTCCCCCGCCACTGCTGAACACTCTCGTGACTTTCTGCAAACACTCAGCATCCCTACTCTGTGCTTCTTCCACCTCTGCACTAGGCAGAGTTTTCCAAGACTCCTCCCAGTGTCTCTTGGTCATCGTTGTTGACCTGGACTTCTCCAAAGCACCACCATCCATCCAAACTCCTTCCACTGTCCCTGGGAACACGGAAACTCCAGCTGTCCTACCACAACCACTCAGCTCTTTCTCAAGCTAGAACTTCTACAAAATCTCAGCATGCCTGTCATCATTATTCAGCCCGGGTAATTTTCTAGCCTCCTGTTGACTTATTTCGTAGGTTTAGAGACCTCCTGGTCCTTTGGTCTGTTTCTAATCCTCCTTTTAATTTTCAGCCTTCAGAAGGGACATTCTCTTATCACCTGCTAGTCAGAACAGGTTTGCCTACACAACATAGACAACAGTGCAAGACTTCATTCTTATTTTAATTTCTCAATTCAAATTAGGCCACAACTTTTCTTTCCAAAAACATCTTCCCCCCATTTTATAATCAAGCTTGAATAGTATTTTTAAGCCAACAGGGATACTGCAAATGGCTTATTTATGCTATCACTTGAAAAACAAACAATCATAGAGCAATTTTGATTGGAAAAGACCTTTAAGATGATCGAGTCCAACAGCAGAATAACCAGTAACCTTATACTACTACTAGTGTTTTCTGTGAGCTGCAAAACTATGAATGCTGCAGCATCACAAATGTGAACGGGTCTCAGTTATATCACAAGGATAGATATTAAATTAAAATTTATGCCATATTTTAACTCTCCTCATATCAGTACATTGTTCACAAGACTTTCACTGGATAAAATACACACAGAGAAAGCTGTCAATGTCAACCATTTATCTTGAAGCCTTTTAGTTTTCTCCCCAAAATGCCTTATTTTCTTAAGAATAAGCTGCTGATTTACATTTCTGTGAATAGCTTATTTCAAGGTCTCTTTAAGTGCTATTTGTGTTACTAGGAAGCACCAGCTTTGATTTTACTATTAAATTACAGACAGAATATCTCAGTTATGGGGGTCGAAGAAGAAAGGGCACTTAGAGAATACAGAAAGTGAGAAATAGCAAAGGTTGGTTTCTCTCAGGATAATTCACGTTGGCCACTGTGTGATATGGGACAGAATTGTCCTGAAGACCAGAGGGCAGCTCCTGTGAAAATGTTCCTGCATGCAAGTACATTGGGAAGGCAGCCCACAGTGCCTTCCACTTTTGCATTAATGCCAGAACCAAAACCTCTACAGCTCAGAAACAATGACATGCTGTGATATTTGTTGCAAGTTTTCATTTGGGATTTAAACTGTCCTGGAAACCCAGAACAGAGACACTTGAAAATGTAAACAAGGATTGCAACTATGGGAGTCAGAGAGGTGATGAGGCACTCAATAGCAGGGACATGATTTCATTATTAGTTCAAACAGCTCAGCAATTGATTTAAGGATTGATATTAATTTGTAAAATTACAAAGTACAGATTATTTAAAGGCTACATCATTTTACTTCTAAAATTCTTCTCACCACCATTAACTTCTGATCCTTAGGCCTAAAACCTATCTACTGGAGCTATTTCTCTCCAAGTTCCTAACTGCTGAAACTTATCTTTGTGAGGTGCAGCAGCAAGAGGCTTAGTCAGCTCTTGGATTGCATTAAAGGATCATCTCCACCACAATAAACAGGGTACTGAAGTCAGTGAGGCCTCAATCCTGCCTTAAACAATCTGGTTTGGAAACAACAAAATTGAGCCGTGACATAAAACAGCTTGAAACAAGTGAGGCCCTTTGCATTCTGCAGCTTGTACACTGTGGCAGATGCAAAATTCTGAGTGACCAAGGCAGCTGGGACATGCATCCACAGACTGCTGCTCAATGGCTCCTTGGAGCACTATCCTGGATGGACTCACCTTCTATATCCTCTCCCTACACCGAGCCCAAAGAACATACCTTACTGAACTGTACTGATAGAACTGATATTTTTTACATGTTTGGCTCTAACGTAGTCAGGACAATACTTTCTTCCAGTAAAATGATAACTGAAGTAAAGTTTTGGAGCTACGTGTTGGCAGTAATAACTAGTGTTTTGACTGCATGGATTTTGGAAAAAAAAATAAAGAGAAAAAAAAAAGCATAAGAAACAATAAAGCTATGAAAGAGACCTGATTTTCTACTCATGAAATTTAGATTATTTTTGTATGGCTAGAATGCTTAAAGCTTCCTAGAAACTAGAGGAAGTGGTTTAAGAAATCTGAACAGCAACAAATTGTTTATTCCCCTGCAAGTCAGACTGCTGGAGAACATGTTTAACTTACGTCATTCCCAGAGTTATCCTTTGCATCAAAGAAATGATTATTTATGCAACAAGATGTAACTGGGGAAACAGTTTTTCTGAGATAATCACACCCCTGGGACACTGCATGGCTCAGGGTTCATTACTGTTGAGAGGAAAAGCGTGTTTTGTTGTGGAGTTTTTAATTCTAGGCTGCAGTTTCAGCCAAGCAGCCTGTTTCAGGTGGATTCATGTGTCCCCTTAGGAAGCTCACCTCAGCTGTCAATCACAGTATCTCACCCAACCTAAATAAAACTCTTAACTCCTTCTTTACCACACGGCCAAAAAGTAATACCTTTTGAAAAGGAGTTTGTTGTTTTAATTTTAATGACAGGAGATGAGCAGAGGATACCCAAAGGGCATGCTGGTGTTAGTACAGAAGAGATTTGTCTGCAGGAAGTGCAAAACCAATACTGAATTAGCAATATGACAAGTTTGCATATGTAACTCAATTGTTTAATAAAATGAACACTGATAAGTACCAGTACTTAAAGCCAATCACCTGAATTACAAAATGAATTATGCACACCTTCTTTGGAACAAGGCACTTTTATGACTTGAAGGTAGCCCTTCAACACCCAGCGTGAAACAGCCATTTCCAGCACACAGCCTCCTCCAAGCTGCAAGCAGAGGATGACACTTAATTCTCAATGAAAGTGAAATGCTATGAGAAGCTCACGTGGAAAACTTTTTATGCCCTACTGTGTAGTCTTAGAAGTAAGATGACAGAGGCCTGTTTAACTAACTCTCTTGAGAAACAGCTCCTCTGACTGATGGTTTTGATAAGCTGGATCTCAAACAGGAGCATTCGCAGCCTCTTGCAATTTGAAGCATGCATCAAAATCAACAAAGAAAACAAATGTTAAGAACCTAATGCAATACTTTAGTTAGAAAGAAAATGCAACTTTTCCCCGATTTGTTGAAATAGAAAGTGAAATAAATCTTATCAGCTGCCTGCATGGATGCTCGTTCTACCCAGAGGTAACAGATGAGTGTTCTCTATGGAAGTGACATCTAATGACTATGCACACACCTATCTTTCTCCCAGTGGGATAATTGTTCCTACTCCAGACTCTCCACACTTTCTCCTCTTTGTATTTTACAGACACGGCTTCCATCTGCTCCATAAACCAAATTTCATTTTACGCATACAGAGTGATTAGGAATTTCACTTTTCTCCTCTTCCTGAAGAAACCATTTGAAACCATGACTTCTCTGGTGTGTCTGCTTCTGCACCATGCTTGGCCACTGGCCTAGAGCAGCATTTTGCTTTCATAAATACTCTTATGCTTCAGATATGCAGAGCTTCTTTTAGTTTAAATTTTTTTTAAAGTTTAGCTACTCATTCAATAACTCTGTGCTTTCATTTCCCTCTTCTTCTTTTATCTGTTTCCAGCTCACCAATTTAGCTCTGGAAGAGGATTTCTTTCTTTTTAATTTTTTTTTCACCTGTGCCACAAGCAATTATCATCTCTCAAATACCAAATGTTAAGGCATCTTGTAACACCCACTATTGATGAGTTTTATTCAAAAGTAAGTTATTACAGAGAAGATATAATTTCTGCATGTTATATCTCTGTGTTAGTCAATTTTAAGCCTCTATATTCTTTTGCTACCATAACTAACATACTACTTCAAAGACACAAAAGGACAGATGATCCATGGAGGCCAGCACTGAGCATGAGAATTCCAGTAAGATATTTTATCTCTTAGAGTCCAAGTGTCTTAATTCTAGTACTAAAGAAACTGTCTGTTCTTAAAATAATTGCCAAAGATAGAACAACAGAATGAATATCCTTAACAGCAACATGCTGTGCTCTCCATGCCTCTAGAAGCAGATTCATTTATTACATCAATTAATGTATTTGTTGCCTTTGAAATATGTTGAGGTCTATGGGACAAACTATGCAACTTTGCACTAGTAAACTATCAAACTACCTCCTCAGATTATTAAAATACTTTATACTCTTTAACCACCAGTTCTTTAAAAATTATTTTCCTGCAGCTTATCAGCTTAACAGGAACAGAACTAACATCTGATAGAAATAAGGAAAAATGTTGGTCTTCTGGCACAAAAAATGTCCTCTATATGAACAGTCAAAAAAAAAAAAAAAGATTGGTCTATAGATTTTCCTGGAGTCAAAAGAATACTCAGCTTTTACATAGCAGAATACTCAGCTTCTACATCCCAGCCCCTCAAATGGCAAGTAGCTGGACTTAACAGCCAATCCAAATGCTTTCAAATTGTCTTACAAAGCTATGGTTTTTCACAATGCAAGGAAATAAAAAGGCAATACAGAGGAATTGTTCCAAATAAATTATTTATCAACCTATTTCCAAAGGAGTTACAGACTTCAGGATAGCTGGCCCTTCTCACTGTAAAAAAAACCAAACAAAAAACCAAAACAACACATACACAATATGTCCAAAGGGAAGACAATATCATTGCTTATTGCTGTTAGCATTAGACTTCAAGCTCTTCTTGAACAGGAAGAACCTACTTCATTTTGTGGGTTTATAAAGTAGAGCAGAGAGGGGTCCAGCATAGAAATCTTGCCTCTGTTTCTCTTTCCAATGATAGTCGTGCATACATTGTGTCTCTCTTTACTGAGCATTAAAACCAAGCTGTTTATAATTAAGATAATACTGGCAGTTTGTAAGAAGATATGAAAACGTGAAAAAAACCCATCAATAATTGATTTGAGAATGCTTCCAGATAGAAATAAAATCAGGAGAATAAACGCTGAGTGCATCTCTCTAGGCCTTTGAATGAGCGATACAAAAACATGTCTGGTTTAGCAGCCTGCACTGCTTGCTGTCATCTGATTTTAAACATATTCTCCCTGTTGCCCTACTGAGTAATCAATAAATTCATTTTCTTCATCAGTGGTTGGTTTTCTCTTTTTCCCAGCTGTCATAACACAAGAACTCCTCTAAGCAGGACTACTTTGTTATTAGATTTCACCCAACTGAGCCACATAATGCTTTTTTACAGATTGGCAATCAAGGGAATTCTCTTCATATGCAGATCATTTCAAACAGACAAAGTGGACAGAAATCAGGTACTTGTTGTGCTTCTAATTTTTTTCTCTCATCTTAAAAAGAAATAGTATGGATTAAGTTAATCTATTACTTCAAGGGTTCTAAAATTTAGTTGATCTGATGATATTAAAGTTAGCAGTTAGTCTCCAAAGCAAAGCATAACAAAAGATTTGGATGACTGATAACACTTTTAAAGAAAAGAGCTTAAATCTGCAGAAGCCAAGGCACAGAAACAGGGGGTTTATTCACAGTTCCTGTCAACTGCACAGGTGAGTTACCTTAGATAGTCACTACTTACAGGATGGACAGATTTTGTAATGGAGAAAGGACGGAAGACCCAAGAACTTTCTCCTGTCAAACAGCAGGAATGCAGTCTCACCAGATTTTTGAGGCTAACCAAGCAACTGCACAGAGCTCCTGGTACTGGCATGAGAGTAAAAAAGATCCTGTTGTAAAGTAAGAGAAAATGCACCACTGAGCTGCATACATTAACTTTGTGGTCACCAAGGTAGCTGGGTCCATGACAAGCTTAAAAACATGTCAATTACCTCCAAATGAAAATACAAACACAAAAAAAATTATATTCATATTTCTATCTTCCAGAAGGAAAAATCTATGAATCTAACTCCTAATTCTTGGGGCAAAATTAATTATAGCAAACCAAAATCTCCTTTTCTGGGTCAGCAAACCTACTTCTAGCATTATGAAATTCTTAACCTGAGTTGGGGTTGTTGGGCTTTTCCATTTTTTTGAATGATGTTTTTGATAGAGTAGTAATAAAAAGAAACCCATTGCAACTCATTTCCAAGGGAAAGTCAGAGACTAGAGCAACTACATACTCTTCTGGGATTTGTGGTTTTAATTAGGCTTATAAGTTCTGAAATTAAATTCTCAGTTACTTCCTTTTTGAGGAATGTATATCACATGAAAACACAGATATTAGACACAGATATGCTTGAAAGAGATGTCACATAGAAGCCCTGCTGGTTCTGTAAGTCATAGGCTGCCGCAGCCACACTATGGCCAAGCCCTGAAATGTTCACTTCTTGTCTCTGTGCAGGAAAATTATTTCTGAAATAAATGAGAAATTATTTCTATGTGTTTACTAGAAAATACCACCTGTTCATATTTGACATTGCTTCCTGCTTTCATATTAAGAGGAATAAACAAATAACTTTAAATTAAGCTTTCCTGTACAACTCTTAGCTAGTAAATTGAAGTTACTCACTGGTTCTGTTGATGGGTGCAGGAATAAACAGACTTTATAGCATTTCAACAGCATTTTAAAGTAATTAGCTGCAATGAATCCATTCAAGAATACTCTAAAAAGAGAAGATATAAGTAGTAGAAATGTGTCATATTAAACTGGGCTGTTTTCAGCGAACATGTATTTAACAGAAAAGAACATATTGATTTCATCTGCCTCTCAAGTTACAGCAGATAACACAAACAATTTGTTTAATTGCTAAATTAACAGTGAAGCCTGCAGTGTGTGGGACAACTGCCTGATCATCTGGGAGTCATTGCTGTGTCTCATTTGCCTGCAGACTGACAGGACTCTACCTGCTTGTTTTATAGTGCAGCAAGTGAGTCCCACATCCAAGGAAAGACACTGAAGGAAGAGCTTCTTTGATACTGAAAATATCTCCAGTTTTCTTAGGGCTGATATAAAAGCAAATCACAAAAATAAAAAATACCCCAATAAGATGGTTTATCTGAAAACAGACTGGGCATTCAAACAGGAATAATATAATGAAAGGCACGCAGGGGTTTTTTCTTAGTTGAAAGCAGCAAGGTAAGGATCTGCATCTGATCTAGCACCACAGGTCAGTAAAAAGTTGAATAAATTGAAGATATTTTGAGCATTAGAAACAACAAAACTGTCTTTGAAACTATCAGCTACATACAGGGCAGAATGTCATCCTCCAATATGCCATTGATGGCTGGAGGAAATAAATATAATTGTTAAGATTTAAATGAAAGGCTCCTGAAAATGGAACAAAATATGTTCTGCTACTCAAAAGTGCAGTAGATTTGGGTGGAATGAGTTATGTAGTATATTAACAAAAGAACAAAAATGGACAGTTAAAGGTGTGCAGAAGCTGAGTGTATCACCAATATAGAGAATTAGGTGAAATTGAAAGAGTCTCAAACTTCAGGGTCACTCCAATCATCCCTTCAGTGGGCTTTAGATTCAACATTTCTG
Organism: Motacilla alba alba; assembly: GCF_015832195.1. Lineage (NCBI taxonomy): Eukaryota > Metazoa > Chordata > Aves > Passeriformes > Motacillidae > Motacilla > Motacilla alba. Next base: position 29,540,247 of record NC_052022.1, on the reverse strand, counting down.
TATCTATATTCTGCCAATACAGAGAACTGCATGCGGTTCATTTTCTCTAGACTGCTGTGCCTGAGCAATGCTTTTCATTTTATTTCATAGTCTATGATATAGTTCATAACTTTAATAACTATGCTACCCTAATCAGTGGATATAGCTGTCAAATTACTGGTGAAAAAGAGCTAGGAGAAAAGAATAAAGTAATTTATATCCTCAGATGCGGCTCATTTATATCCCCAGGAATTGCTGGGCATTCTGTGGGTAGCTTTGGTAACTTTCTGTTTGGTTTTATTCTTGTTAGTCACAGAATAGTAAAAGTTTCTGGCAAGGCACAAAGAGCAGGATCCAGTCATTTTCTTTCTGCTAAAGACTGCTTTGCTCAAGTAGCAAGAAGAAGCAAGGTATAAAAAAAAATAATCTGTAGATTGTGAAAATGATTGATGACAAGTGTGCTGAGCACAGAAACACCTTTATTCAGCAGGGTGCCACACTCAGAAATCCCCTTGCTGTTGAATAACAGCTCATGGCCGCTACAAGAAAGCCTCTCCCTGCTGGGAAATTTTGAAGCCAGGCAGGAAAGTTCTGTGTCTCTCTACAGAGAAAATTTATATCTGAAATGACAGCTATGACTACACCTTTGAGACAGCTCTCAGGGAAGGAAATAGAGTGCACCTGGGTGTCAGTGCATGAAATAGCATGAGAAATGGAAAGTTATTAATACAAGGTCCTAAATACTTTAATGGCAAGAAAGAAATACCATCCGTAGATGCTTGTTTCACTTTATTAAAAGCTTTATTGCTTCAAGGATGGAGGGAAACTGCCATTACTGTGTGTTTCAGAGGTGGTGCTCATTGTTCAGCAAGCCCATACCCAAACAGAAAGGAAGCTGCCTGCTGCTTAGTTGCCATTTTCATCATCTTCTAAATCTACAAATAAGTCCAGGGTAGGAACTACAGGAGCAGCTCCTTGCCTGCAGCACGGCCTTTTGATCATGTTTCTCTCTAAAAAGACATTTCCTACATGAGGTTTTAACTGACATGACAATAATTTTCACATAAACTATATGTGAAAGACGTTAATTCAACAAGGAACTTTCATTTTAGCCCATCTCAGAACTTCCATGGAGAGGAAAAAGAGTGCAGAGCTGGAGAAAAAGACCTTTATAAATGTGTGTGGATAATAAAATCCATGGCTAGCTTAAAGGAAAAGATGTGAGTAAAGGAAGACAGAGATGCTAAACTGGATCATATGGAACACTTCAAAAGGTACATTCTGAGGAATGTGTTCTGCCACATAAGTTCCAGAATGCACTAAATTCATCAAACAGCTATAAAAATCTTCAGTGAATTATAAAAATCTACCAGATGGAAAAAAAGCTAAACAAGAAAGGTCTGAGCTGCTCAAGAGCATAAAGACTTCAAAGGAAGGAATGGCAGAATTTAAGTCAAAATTTTAAAATAAAATACCTTCTGAAGACAAGAAGATGAACTTTCATTCGGAATCAGACAAAAAAATAAAGGAAAGGCATTACCATGCTTGTAACTTCAGAGACAAAACTAAAATAAACCACCATTTATGCAGACATGAAGGAAGGAAAATATCCTCCCTGCCAGATGGCCAATAAAAGGTCTGTGTCTCTTTACATCCCAGAGATGAGATAAAATGTGTGTAGGCCTTGCAACACCTATCATGAGCAGAGTCAGGCAGCACAGAGCCTGCTGCCTTGCAATGACTCAGAATGCCGTGGTGCAGCCCTGCACAGAAGTGGGTTTTTTAGCAAATCTCCTTGACCCAGACTAAATTCTCCTGGCGAACAGCAGAGGGGTGGGAACAGCCACGTGTGGGAGCCCAGCTCTGAACGCAGCCCTCACGCTTGGGTTTGCTGTTCATTAATGACATTTTCCACTGAGGGATTCTCTCCAAGTGCCCCACTGTGAGAAATAGCTACTTGCTTTTCATAGTTTAGGAAGGTTTATTAAGCCTTATCAAAAAATACAACAGAAGACTGAATAAAGAAAAAAGGTTACGGCTCTGGGAGCAAAAGATTTTCTCCACTGTGTGCTCAGCCCCCTCACAATGGAGGTTTTACCCTTTTTAACCCTTTTACCCCTCCCAAAGTTCTGTCCATCAACCTCTTCTTTGCTGTCCAGTGGTGGAGATCTCTTCAAATCCTGACTGGAGGTCAGATGTCACCATAGTGACAAGACAGCCCTCCCAGATGTCCCAACTCCTGTTGTCCCTTGATAACCACATGAGGGGGTACAACATGACTATAAATCTATAAACTTTTCTTAACCTAAATACATGATACCTGTCCATTAATTGTGAAAGTCAATCATCGCATTACTCACCTATCACACCACTAACACTGCTTTCACTCCTATTTTTGGGGGGGTGAAAATTTCTCTGGAGTCCTTCTGGAGCGGTGCTGGGGCTCTGCAAGGCGTTTGCCCCAGCCTGGGCATTTATTGAGCACATTCACAGAAAGCAGCACATCTAAAGCTGAGCCCCAGCACTGCCGGCTCTGTGGTGCTTTGTTTTTGAGTGGCAACGACATCCACTGGAAAGCAGTGGGGGATGGATGGGGCTCAAGAGGAAGCTCGAGCATTTCCCTTTGTGCATCTCTCAGGATCAGGAGCTTCCCTACTTTGCAGCAGCATGAAATGGCTTTTTCCCAAATGCACATCAGATAAAAATATAAAGGTCACTCTTTGATGCGACTTCACAACAGCAAGAGAAAAGAGGATAACACTGAGGCCACATAGCTTCCTTCTGGTTATTTCCAACAGCAGACCTGTACTTAGCAAATCCAGCCCATTTTCCTTAACCATAGGAACACCCGTATTTGTCTGTTAGCTATACACTTTGCATAGAAAACAACAACAACAAAAAGCCCTGCAAGAGCCATGTGGATTTCAAACCACACAATGTAGAGAAAGTACAAAATAACATAAAGGTATGCATCCAGGGCTTGAAAACTTTTGTCTGAAAAGAAAATCCTATACAGTGTTCTACATGAGAAATATGGATCAATTAGACAGTTTACATTCAAACAGCAGCCTATTTTGAATTCAGCATATTAGGATTTTCAAATATTACAGGCAATACCAAAGCTGTTATTTACCTGTATTTGTCATGTAAGATGTTTTGTATTGTAAATGCTTTGAGATTGGAGCTTATGGATGGAAAACAGCTCTTAAGTCACTGCTCAGAAGATAACAGCAATAATTTCCACTCATAATGACAGTGATGTTAAGTATCTGCACCCTTTTGCAATCCCTTTCCCCGTTTCTTTATCAATCCCTTGTCCCTTATGGCTGTTGAATGTAGTTGCTCTTACCACCCAATACACATGACTGTGAAGTCCTTCCAAGAAGGACAATCCAATCTCTGCCTTACTCTGTGTTTTGGTTTCCTGTCTGCAGCCCTGAGGGCCCTGCAGGGTCATTCTTCTGCTCCACTTATTGGGGAAAGCTTGGCAGGATAGGTGAGTCTTGCACACCAACCCGATCGTGGCAGGGCTTTTACTTTCTTTTTCATTTTCCTTGGGAGGGGGGATCCTTGGACATTAATGGTATCAGCAGGTGGCTCTATCAGAGGTATTTTTTGAAACACAATTTCCTCCAAGTCTGGTAGCTCCATTAAGAATGGAAAAGCAATTTTTAATTTATATTTTGTCTTCCATTAAGCGCCAGTTCTTTCACAAGTTACATACTCCAAGTCATCGAACATCTGTCAGATCTCCTAAATGTGAAGGAGAACATAATTTGGCCTCTTCTTTTTAATACAATACATCTGTACCTACAGAAAGCACAGCTTTTAGACTGCAAGCCTTAACATCACAATGTGAATTAAATTTACAGGAATCTCTCTGACTGGTGCAGGCCAGTATGCACCAGTCAGAGAGAAATCACTGCATCGCATTGTGCTAGTGAAAATGCAGGGCCTGGTCAGAAATATATTTCAACTTTACGTATTTGGCAAAAAAAATGAAACTCCAAACCCAATTATTTTCTTACAGGTTTACTACGGAGTCCATTCTTTGAAGCATCAAGAGCAGAATCTTGCAGAAGTGACAGGTACATTAGGTCAAGGTAAATAAATTGTTTGAATTAAAGTGAAAAGAACTGAGAGAAGCTTCAGGCAAACAAGTTTGCTTTAGAAACAATTTCTACAAGCTTAAAGATGGATTTGAACTATTAAAACCAATACAAAATTTTAAAGACACAAAGATGGAAACAGTGAGTTTTCTTTGATTATTTTAAAACTGGAATCATAAATGATGCTCTACAGTCCTCAGCCACAGAAACCAACAGCAGAAATCTCAAGAAATTGAGGACAATCCTGTAGTTTGAATAATACACTGAAAGTCAGTTAAAAAGAATGAAAAGGGTAGGTACTTGGAAACTCACAGGAAAAGTCATTTATGCAGTACTACTGAATATTTCCATCTCTCTTCTTACATACAATGGGAGTTTATTGATGGCTTTTTATAGTGTCAAATTCCAGTACTTACAAATTTACTTTCTTCTATTTTAAGTTTAAGCCTATTAAGATCTTGAGTCTTTCTTTCATCCAGTTTTTCCACAAGATTTTGGTGTCTTTCAAATGCAAATCTGATTCAAATTAATCACAAGTCAGCATCATTTATTTTGTCAATTGATACCCACTACTCAATGTATTGCTGAAGAGAAAGGAACAGCTGCAGGGATTAGAATCAAGAACACTATCAACTCCTCAATTGTTGTCAAGTTAGGATTGCGCATGCATTTTTTCTTATAGATCTTTTTCATCTGCTTTTGGGTTTTTTTTTTCCATTTAGATATTTAAGGAGTTACATTATACATTAACAATGGCTAAATACTGTCAGCCATCCTGTGTTGCATGCTAGAGAAAATATCAGAAATCTTGCCTCAGTGTTCCCATATTTTTTATTTATTTATTTTATGTGCAATCAATGCATCAGGATGTTTGACAGTGCACAAACCTGGCAACACTTTGTTGGTGCCAACACGATCATTGTGGCACCTGATGTTAAGAATTTCTCCTTGACTTGCATCTTACCTAGCACCAGTAACACAGGAGGTTCAGGGTACACATTACCCATAAATCTGTGATATTTCCAACTTCCATTAAGAGGACTAGTTTGGTAAAACTGCAAATTTGCAAAATAAATATCTGAGTGGAATTAGAGGGAAAAAAAATGTTTTATGCAGTTTCAACACATAAAAGCAAGGAAAAACTTCAAGCACAACAACATCTCTGCAGCCTTATTCACAGTCTTTTAAGGGATGGTGATCTGTGAAGCCTCACTGAAAAAAAATCAAGGTTTGTCTGCTTGCTCTAAGCCCTCACCCAGCCACCTTCCTGAGAAATTCCATCTCCTCTCTCCGATTCCTTTCCAGGGAGGAGAGATGTCTTGGTCTCAGGAAGACAAGTTCACCTGCTTCCTTGTTTTTCATTTTCACAGGCATCATCTAAGGCTCCCAAATGTACAATAGACTTCAATTACACTTATTTCACTTTTCTTTCCCTCCCTTCCAATACACTATTCTCACAGCTCTATACAAATGGCAGTAAAAGACACCTCCGTCTGCAGCCTGAGCAGCCAGACTTGCAAGCAAACAGATAATCAGAAACTGAAGTGGTCTCCCAGTCTAATGAAAATTCAAGATACTGAACATGGATGGAAATGCTCCAGCTTGTCTGAGAGAGCAGAGCCCCTGAGCTTCCCAAGACCTTCACGGAACACCAAATGCAGGCAGGAACCGGTGGGGAAGCAACTGAGCGCAGACGTATGAAGCAGCCAATGTGTCAGATCAGACATTTTCCTTACTGAAAAATAAAACTGGGAGCGTGCTACAAGCAGGGATCCTGCAAGACAGATTAATCATTCTGTCTGGAACAACTGTTAACACCATTCCTGAGCAGAAGCTTTCCATGAAGCGGCCCAGCAGGGAGGAAAGCACGGACCCTGATGGCAGCGAGCTGTAGAGGAACATCAAAGAGTGTCCTTGCAATTACAGGCTGGCAACAGAGGGGCTGCTGAATGTGAAAACATCACCAGAACAGGTACACTAAATGGAGGAAATCTTCTTGTTATTCAGCTCCATTATCACTTACAGAGTTATAAGTAAAATCAAATTCCATTCCGATTCATTTGGCACTCGTTCCTGTCTGGGTTTGAATAGCTGAAGTGGTCTCTACACTGTTCTGTTGTCTCCATCACTGCAATTTCAGACTGTTTAAACATGCCCTGAACTTTTGGTGCCACGAAGTTGTCTGCCTTAAGCCAAATTGCTGAAAGCCCTGAGCAGCTGGCAACCACTAGAAAGACTTCAGAATGCCCAAGATACTATAAAATCACCAAGGCCTCTCTTTGGAAATGTAGGTTTGCTTGATATTGTCTCCAATTTCTATACCTCGCCTGAATGATGCAGTGTTAGAAAGGATTATTATTTTAATTAATAGAAAGAACACATACAGATATAAATGGCTGGTCACCAAGCTGTCATCTGAGTAAGCATGCATTAAAAACTTTTACTGGATGTAAATTGGTTTTGATTTCTTTTTACCATATTACCACAGATTTATAACATACTGAATACTCTGGTTCTTGAGGTAGAAATCAGTAAGTCTACAGTGAAAGATATAAATAGGTGAGTGCGGTGAATTCCACATCAGTGTATAACCAAATAGATAGCGACTAGCAGAAGTTCAATAAAGTAATTTTAAACTGTCCACATAAGTTCAATGGTTTTTTTTATAAAAATTTTGTATATGATGTTTAACTTTCAGCCTTTAATAAAATCGGTGAAAAATTATTTAAGAAATTACATGGGGAAAATGCAGTTAAATATGTTAAATATATTATAATTGGTTAAAGATGACTGCAGTGCTCATAAGAGTTGTCTGCAATACATTGCTGGTGAGGCTGGAGCTGTGAGTGAGGCAAAGGCTGCTCCTGACCAAATGGAGCTGCTCATGTCATTTATCTGCTTGTCTGTAAGGGAGCTCCAGCCCAGCATCACAGTACAAAGCCCAGTGCCAAAGTAATGTGCTAAAGCCTCAGAGGGTGACCCCTCCTGAAAATCCATATACACCAGTAAGGTGCTGTTCTTCAGGGAAGTGAAGAGCCAGACAACAGCTCTGTTATCCCTGGCCCTACCACATGCCCAGAGACTCAACCAATTGTGGGCTTGAGACATCTCACCTTTATGAACAGCAGTCAATATGGATTTAAAGTTGAGCTTCTGAATTCAACTAAATATAGTTGAAACATTTATAGTAATACAGTAAATACAGTCTTTATTTCTAAAGAAGGGCATCAGAGGTAGCCTCTCTCTGGTCTTCTGTTCATGCCCTGCAACATCCTAAGCCCTGGTATTAAGATCCTTAAATTGCCTCAGGATGAAGACTCCTAATCCCAGACCTTATGTACCATAGATGCAGTTTTTCCACTTGTGGGATTGTTGGAGATGCGAGTTTCTGCAGAAAATATCTCACCCAATGAAACAGGGTGGAGAAGAAAACTAAACTTTGAAGAATTCTTTTCAAAATCAAAGCTTCATAAAAATGTTGTACTGCACACAAACTAATCATCATCCTTTCACTTTTCTCCCTTCCCTAGTACAAAGCCATCCTTCCATAAACTGTCTCCTGCTCACACTGATCACAGGAGCATGTCAACAAGGCTGCAGGCTTCTGCCTCTGGAAACAGAGATTCCTCTCTGCTGAAAACTTCTTGTGTTCATCCATCCACAAAAAGTCACTCACAAACATACACTTTTCCGTTTAAAACACAATATTCCAGATAGTGTAATGCTCCATAAAATCCACCAGCTCCTGAGAAATGGCCTGAACAACTTCAGAGAAACCAACAGTGTGTTTGCACAACACAGAATTCTTTCTGGCTTAATTTGTATTACAGCATCCTGAGGAGAAAGCCTGATCATCGTTCATTACTGCTCAGCACCTGTCATTTACATGAGTATCAACTTCAAACAGTAAAAAAACAAACAACAGAGGAGATTCCTTTTACAAATACATTAAGCAGTATTACCCTATTTAAGCCATTACCCTATTTAAGTTCTTAAATATTAAAGCACAAGGATATCAACACTTTTATCAACACACAGACATTTGTGGTGCATATGCAAACAACTGCAAAAAATAATCCTAAACAAAAGCTGAACTATATAGCAACTGAAAGACAGCTTGTTGCTGTCTCATTTGTTTGAAGGTGGGGAAGCACAGTGAGGAGGCAAGGTGATATTTTAGATTAGAAGTACTTTTTTTTTGCAAAATCCTTGATTTTAAACTTCCATAGTACCTGACATTGTAGGGAACTTGAAGTTCAATAAAGGAAAATGCATGCACATGGGAACATTTTCTTAATTGGACTCTTGAGCTGAAAACTCGGATGTATTTCTAGTAGATGAAATGCTTCATATTAAATGTCAAGATGTATTGAAGAAGTGACACTTAAAATGAACTGAAGAAAGAAATAAAATGGAAGAAATTTAGGACAGCATTTATTAGCTGAAGATATCCTCTGCATAGAGCAACTCACATTTTAAAACTAATTCCTCTCTATCTGGGTTAATGATTGCATGCCAGGAGTCAGGAATACAATGCAAAAAAAGTATCAGAGGGAAGAATGAATCTTCTATGGAAATAATTTGAAAACATATAACACAGCTCAGAGAAAGACTACTGTCTTCAGCAGGTCTAATTAACACCAATTGTGCTCCATTTCTGGTCTATAAATATACCCTAGGGAATTTTATTTTTTTTTAAATAGATCTCTAGAGCCTTATTCAAGTTGCAGTCACAGTCTGGTCCAAGCACACAACCTATAAAGCCACAGTTGCCTTTCCCCTCCTCCCCTGTGCTCCCAGCTCTCTGCCTCCCACCACTGCAGGACCTTTGGGTCCAGCTTGGAATCCAGCTTTAGGCCCCTCAGCCCCCAGCCTTTCCTCTTGGTTCCCCTCCATTCTTCCACACCACTTGATGGCTTCTGGCTCCTCTCACCCTTTGCAGAGCTCTGCACTTTCAGTCTTACTAGGAGCCTTCATTTCCTACAGCGACCCTGGAAAGTCAGGTGTTCTGACCTCACTTTTACATCCCTTTAAAAAATTTTTTCCAAAATTTCCATCTATTCAGGGTACCATTACTCTTCTGCTCCAAATCTCTTTCACTCTTCAGTTACTTCCTTTTGCTCATCACCTATTTCAATTCAGCTTCACCAGCTTTCTCTTTTCACCTTGTCAGACACTTTTCACATCCATCTTTCCCAACCCTCCCTCCCTTTGTAAAATGATAGAGTTTGTCCTATCACCTCTGACAAGCTGTCCCCTCAGTTATTGACATCATGGCACCGTCACAACCCGACATCCAATTCTCCTCCTGCTCTCATGCTGCTGAGGCAGGTGTGAGAAAGGGCTCAGATTTTGCTGCCTTCCCGCGCCTCACATTGATTCTTCTCTTTCTCATCTTTGCCCTTTATCTTTCGGAGCAGCCCAGATTGATCCTTCTGCTGTCAGCCCTCGTTACCACCACGGCTGCCTCTTACGTGCTGCCACGCACTCTGTTGTTCAGACTCTTACTAACATTTCACCTGAAAAACTAGCAATCTTCTCAACATGCCTTTCTTGATCTGTGAATTCCCTGAGGAATCCAGAACTGCCTTTTAAAGCCTTACCAATGCCAATTTGAAAAAAATCCTCAAATTTATAATTTGTTCACATAGCCTAAATTTCTTTGTCTTTAATGTTCTTCTTGTTTCTGGTCATCAGAACTGGCACAGCTAAATAGGTATAGGTCCTTTTTGCCAGTCCCTGATTAATATTTTTCCTTCCTATTTTGAATATCTTTAGCATCTGAGGAGTGAAAATTGTCTTTTTTTCTTCCTCTCAACTAAGCAAGGCTCAGGAAAGTCAAGGAAAGTCAAAACTAGAACTCCAACTATTACCTAACAAAAGACTTCTATATTACTACACATTTACACTCCTATTGCTGGAAGTGACAAAGTGCAGAAAAAAAAGGATAAAGAAAGCAAGGAAATCAAGCCAAACTGTAGGCTGCACCAAGATCAGGGGTGGCTTTGGAGATCATGAACCCGCAATTCCCCTGCCTGCACTGACAGTCTTGCAGTCTTTTTCTCAAGGCTGCAAAGTGCCTTTATGATTTTACCTATCACTGGGTTCTGGGGAAGCATATCCCAAATATCCCTCTCCCATTTTCCTTCTTCATTCCAGTATATCACACTTTCAAGAAGGTTGAAAAAGGCTCAATGGTAGTTCAGGCTCACCTGAACTTCCAAACAGAGAAGATTATTTTTATATAAAAAGATGAAGCCACAAATTATGATGATTTATTTTAATAGTGTCCATCCCAAGCAGAGGGAAGTAAAACCACTGGCATGTGGGGGTTAGCAAGATCAGTGCTCCAGGAGGATCTTTGGCACTATTTATACCTAACAAAGGTGTATATTAATTACATATTTGCTTGAAGGAAGCCAAGTATCAGATTTTGAGGGAAGGATTCATGCAATGCTCTTACATACAAAGATTCAGAAGAAAAAAACTAAATTTAAAAAACTAAACTAACTCTCTCCTGTTCATATAAATTCTCCAGCTCCATGCTGGGAGAGCAACTGGAAATTTGGATGCTCACAGGAACTCTTTGCAGGATTCATCACTGGACTTAGCACAAGAAGATACCTGCAACAGGATTTTCAGACTCTGTGATTTATCTTCAAGCCAAATTGAAATTCTTTTGCCAGAGGTGAAACTGGTTTGTATACAGGAGGACACCAAAACTTCCCATAAATGTCAGTTTTGATATACCATACACATAATTGTAACAAGAACAGTGAATCTGCTCGGCATTAACTTCACTAAGTCACTTCTGGGTCAGTTTTGCTGTCAATATGTGATTTCAAAAGGAATCTGATCTCAACAGGAACATTTATTGTCTTGCAAAACTCTCCCTTGACTACAGACTTCAAAAAAAGGTTAAGGAATTTGGAAATTACAAGAGAAAAATGCTGGGTTTGTAAAACCAAGGAACTGACACTGACAAGAAAATAGGAGAGCTCCTGTTTCTCAGGACACAGCTATCAAAGTCAATCTGAAAATGAAAGCATTATCTCCCAAATACTAATCAGCCAGGATCATGTAGCACCTTAGTGAAATGATTTAATTTTGTGTTTAACAGCTTTTATCAGTGCCAGAGCGTACTGGGACCACAAAACAACTTAGCTCTTGGGAGCATTCCCCACAGCTGGCTGCTCCAAGGCTGCCTGCACAGCCACATGGAATCCAGCCCAGGCAAGACCTGGGGAGGGATGCAGCTCTGAACCTGGCTGGGGTGGCAATCCCAACTCTGCTGTACAAAGCACTCATCTATTTCTCTGACTTTATGTAAATATCCTGGTTTAAAACTCCTTTTTTTTTTTCTCTTAAAGCCAATATAGTTTATAGTTCTTTCCAAGATTTTTTTTCTAATTTGGAATAAATACTGGCCTTTATTTTTTACTCTAAACTTAATAATGTTTAAATCAGAAATAATTAAAATCTGATACATTAATATACAGTTTTAATTAAGACAACATCTCACTTCTAAGCATATTATTTCCCAAAAGCCACTCAAGTAAGGACAAAATGTGCTCATATTCCATAATCTTAAAAAAAAATTAAAATGTGGAATTTAGGTGGAAAGTTAAGCATAATCAGTCTATACCCATGGCAAGCCACTGTGCTTGCCTACAATGTTGTGTGTCCTATGAAGAGACACGTGATGTGAGGAGGAATTTTTTCCCAGCTCCATCGTTGTTTTGTTGTGCATCAGCAGCCCTGCTTATGCCATTTGTATGTGAAGGTAGCATGGGAGCTGTCGTTATAATTGCATTTCTCAGGGAGAGCCACAGTGATTATCAGCATTTTCACCTGCAAGACAATACAGGTAGGGAGGTCTGCCTTTGGAGAGAGCACAGGAGGAGAGTCTGCTCCTGCCTGGTGGAGGAGAGCAGAGGAGAGGACAGATGTGTCCCTGTGCCATTCTGGGGCTGCCACCAGAAGCAGCCAGGGGGACCAGCAAGCCCCCCCGAGCTCTGCTGCCTGGCTGAGATTCAGAGGTGTGAGATAAATGCTGCCTTCAGCCAACAAAACACTGGCAATTTCAGAGGCTGAGGATTCCTCCTATACCATTGGCATCACAGGGATTTCTGAACTTTGATGCAGAGACCTTGTTTGGCTGCTTCTTCAAAAGCAAAAGGCTCACAGTCCTTTTCCTCTTCCCTTGCACATGGCTCAGAGCCTTTTGTGAGAGAAAAACCTAATTAGCTCCTTCTGCAACACTTTATAATTGAGATCTTTTCTGAGATGATCCTTGAGACTGCCCAATCATATTTCATTCCTATTTATCAGTAACATGTTTGCTAATGCATTACATGGCACCATTAGCATCTATATACTCTGAGATTAGTCAGTGTTTCCAGTAGGGAATTATAACTCATCCTTACAATTTGATTCCAGACAGAATTGTAGCTTTCAGCATCAGAGCCCAGAGTGATTTAAATAATGGAATTGGGCTATAAAATCTGTTTAGTTTCCAGTGTATATTTTATATTTGAAACGAAATGCAAAAATATTTGAAAGACTTAAAATTGGGCTATTGCAAAGCACATTTAGGATGTGCTTTTACTGATATCAAAGATTGCTGCTTTTGTGCATTTATCTTTTTTTTTTTTTTTTAAATAATGGTATTCTTATGTTGAGCATTCTACAAATACTTTTCCCAAAATGAAATTTCACAAGAATACTTACAATATGGGCTTGCACATCCATCTATCACTATACTGATAACTAATGCCGTTACATGGGTGGTTGATAAAAGAATATTTTGAACATTTAATGGCTGTGAAATTCTGAAGAATACACAGGGAGCTCTGATATTTTTCAGTCAACAGAACTAAACCATCACATAATATCAAAGGCAGCATTTTACATTCAGGAAACAGCTTTTTACAGAAGAAAGATGGGAGTGCCAGGAAAGTCATTTAATAAATGAACAGCAATCTTTGACTGAGGTTTTCCAAACTGTATGCTTAAATACAGGTTTTAAATGCCCAGATATACATCATTCTTTCTGCACGTGATGGGAAAGACATGGCTCTTGGAGTACCAGGGAGAACCCCAGATGTTTCTGCTGCTCTTTTCAGTAAATATTGGTATCCACAGATAAACTCTCCTTTGATTTATGATCAACTCTGATTCTATGACCTACTTAAAACAATGTACATAACACACCCCTTCCCAATTGGGATTATTCTTTTATTCTGCCTTCAATCAAGTTTTCTCAAATTACTGGTTTATTACACCGCTGAACTCATCAAATCTCATATATCTATCACAGACTCACAGAGACTGGAAGGGCCTGCAGAAGTCATTTAGTCCAACCTCATGTTCCAAGCAGGGCCACTTAGATGAGGCTGCTCTGGGATGCATCCAGGCAATTGAACCCTCAGGAGTTCAACTCACCACTATCACCTCCGTGAAAAGCATCTTCCAGTACCTGGCCCCTCTCATACTGACGATATTTTTTTAAAATCTAATCAGAATTTCTTGTCTCCATTGCATTTTTTCCCTACCACTGAGCACTTCTGGGAAGAGCCTGTCTCTGTGTTCTCTGGAGTGCCCTGCTAGGGAGCTGAACACAGGAGTGTGCCCTCCCTTATGTCCTAAAGCTGACCAAGGCTCTCCTCAAGCATGGCATTTTTCAGATGCCTGACTGCACTGATAACCCTCAGCTGGGCTCACTCACTTATATCAAAGCCCTGCTTGTACTGGGCAGCCCAAAACTGGACACAGGCCAATGGGACCCCCAAGGGGAGTTGCTACAGTGAATTCACTTTTCTTTTTACAGATCGACTGTATTATATTTATAACATAGTATTTTAAATTTATGCTTATAGTTACAATATTTATAGTAATTATTTTTTAAATAGAGCTTGTACTATGATTTGCTAAATGTAACACATTTATTAAAAGAGTTAAATATTTGCTATACACCCCCAAGAACACTGGCAAGCAAAATGACTGAAGTGTCTTGCAAATGGAAGTAACTGTGGCATTCTTACTACAAAACAATTTTAATTTAGCATTAAAAATTCTTATGTTTAACTTTAGAAAGCAGCACTGAAGAACAAATGTCCACTGAACGAGTCAAGAGAAGAAAAAAAAAATAAATACACCAAAAAAAAGTTGCTAATGTTACAGTTTGGAAAATCTCATTTAATGTGTTTGGATTTCCAAAAATTCGTTACTCATTTGCCTTACAGAGCTAATCCTGTTGTAAAATTTATGATGTTTTATGAGGACGGTCAGGTTGCAGGAGCCACACACAAACAACAAAACTGCAGAGACAGAAATTATTACCAAAGTACCACGACAATAACCACCATCTGAACACAAAGATGACAATCACATTATGCTGCAGGGATTATTCCTCAGCACAGGATGAGAAAGACCCCAAGACTATTATGACAAAGCAAAGGATGAGATGCAAACATGAAAAGATGTGTTATTTCCATCTGACAAAAGCAGGAGACAGGATGCCAAGCACTGAAATAAACTGCCTAAAGCAGCACGTGACGATACACGTGCTGAAACCAAATCTTCTGAAGCCCAGACTTACATTTTACGGTCATTCAAGAGCTCTGGTTTCAGTTTCTGTGCACTAATGCACCCTCTGAATGCCACCATTCTTCCTCCTCTTAACCAAATGAGAACTTGGACTGACTTTACAGTGCAAGGGCTGTACTTATGAACTGGCAGCTCTCTCCTGCACCCACAGAACATGACAAGCACCAGAGGTGAGGAGTCCTAGCAGAAGCTGGGGCATGTGGCAAGGCTGCACCTGGTGAAGAAGGACATGGCACAGCATTCCTGGGTCTGGGAATGGGGAAAGGCTCCTTCCTGGGGCTGCACCAACAGGGACACTGAGAGCAACCCACCTCCAAACAGCAAAGAGCTCCTCAGCCTCACCTGAGCCCTGTTCCCTACTGCTGTGCTCACTGCCTGTCCCTCTTCCTGAGCCACCCATCCAACACCCTGGGCACCACAAAAACAGATGATTTGTCCTCTCTCCTAACCTTCTACCAAATGACTGCCCACTGAACCCACTCCCTTCTCCAGAAGTATCAAGCATATGGTTTTGTTCCCTTCGAACATCTTTCTAAATATCTCTGCTGTTAACAATGCAATATATGTGCATTTATATAAACATACACACATGAAGCCTACAGTGTATATAACAAGCAATGTATTGGTACAGGTAGGAAAAAAAGGCTATAGAAATATTAATTCTAGTCTGTGGTATTAAAAATGCCCTTCAGATATTCTACTATGGCACGGCATTGTCAAACAAAAAACTCACAGATCTTCCTTTCAGTGTGCTCCAGAACTTTACATGTTCCTTAGTACACCTTTCTTTATCCTGAAAATAAGAACAGATAAAGTAAAACCTATTACTACACAATTACTCCTTTTTAAATATTTATAGTGAGAAAGATGGAGAATTGAAAAAAAAAAAAAAACCAAAACAACCAAAGACACAGATTTCAAAGTGAGAATGTACACAAGTAGTTTCTATTTAGACTTCAATGTCATATTACAGAAGTTAGGTTGTTGCAAAAGGAAGCCCTGCAGACCACTTTTGTACCAGGTATGAAAGGAGAGGTAAAAAAAGTTGCAATGATCAAAAGCAGCATGATGATACCCATCAACGCATCTGCTGTTCCACTGCTGCACGTGCCATGTAGCCAAGCTCAGACACAAAAACCTGTAAATTATTTAGTGGAATTCCACTGGCTACAAATTTTACCCCTAATATGGCATGTCTTTAGAACTAAAGCTATTATTACATGCCAATGATCTGATGCTATAATTTGGGTGTTGCAGGTAAGTCACAAAATCAGCCTTCTTCTACTGTTCTTGTCATGGCCTTGGTACCATGTACACAATCACAATTCTTACTCATTTCAGTAGCTGCAGTGGTTGTAAAATACTGAATAACATCATGTAATTGATTTTAAGCTGATTAAAGGGAGAATACAGCATGAGTTCCTTCCTTGTTTTATCTTCTCTTTGTGTTTTCATTTGAACAAAAGTGAAGAAAATATAATATTTTCTCTACCCACAGTAATGAAATATTTCTACCCTGTTTGTGGAAAAAATGAGTACAACGTTTGCATTAGATACAGCGTTATTTTCACTCATAAATGGATTTAATTTTACCGAGTGAATTGTTAAATGTTTAAACCTGGAGGAGGCTGTTGCCATTCACAAACTGCATTACACAAGGCAGCATCTCTTTTTTTATGCTTCATTCAGTGACCTGGAACACTATGGCATTTCCAAGAGCTGATGCTGCGACACGAGCTGAAGCATCCAGCGGGATTGCAAACGTGCTGAGATGGGCAGAGCTGAGCAGGACTGAGCTGGGCAGACAGAGCTGGCAAACAAAGGCACTCTGGTTTCTCTATTGTTTCTCTCTGTCCCTTCCCCACTCCCTGCCTTCCCTGTGCATGGCATTTGTGGATGCAGCCCGTGAGAAGAGAGGTTCCCAAGGAGCTCCTTGACTCCTGGCTCCATGCCTTTGGAATGCCACGGGCCTCCTGAGGCAGCCAGGCCACAGAGCAGCTACTGCACAGTTCCAGGGATGAGCAGCAGCTGAGCGGTAATGCTAACTGCTCATGGGGCATCCTGAACATCTTCCATTCACCAGAATTCCGACAGCTTTGGGCTGCTACAGCCTCCTCTCTCACATAATCACGTGCCATAGCCATCCCCACTGAGCAGAATTCAGTGCTAGGAGCAGCAACAGCAGAACATGGCAAATAAAATACAAGTACTTTTTTTTCCTCTTTAGTAATGTTATACATAAAGTAATAGCATCAATCTTGTTTCTCATTTGAGGAATATAGGTTGAGGTTGCCTCACCTTTGAGAGTATTAAACAGCCACCTCAGTCTTTTCAATTAACATTATGATAGCAGTTACCTAAAATGTCTCTGGATACAAACAAAATAAGAATTGGACAACAACTACCAGCAATTAACAAAGTAAAATACCATATATAAAAGAAACAAATTAAACAGTGATTCTATTAGTAAAGACAATTGCTTATCAGTGTGTATGACAGATGTTTAATTTTACACAGTGAACCAGTAATAGGTATTGTAATTATTGGGTAAAAATTGCTTAATCAATTATATTCTCAGAAGTTTGAAGCATGTGTATATGATGCATAGCAAGATATTGCTGATGCTGAAAGCAAAACAGATTCTACAAGGAGGTCCTAGAAGAGTGAACAGTAGGCACATCCAAATATGCTTTTACTCCACTTACAAATGAAGTGGAGAGATGAGACCTTTCATATTTCCAGCTAAATAGCAGAAAAAATGACCCTGAAATATTCTGCTAGATGGTAGAGTCCCCTACATTTCAGAGGCAAGGGAAGCAAACCCCCTAACCAGTTAGCTCCAGCGCCATACTGCTCACACTGAGGTTGCTCCATGGCACCAAACACAAACACATCAGTCACAAGATCCATGGCAAGATCAATTTTAAAATGTTCAGGGTTCGAGTGCCTTAGGTATTCTGAGATGCAAAAATGTACTGAATCCACTCACTCAGAAACTGTGTCCTGAAAAACAGCTCCCCAAAGAAGTGAAAATTAAAAGCCTTCCTGTCCCTTGTGCTGACCTAATGCCACATGCGGCATGTGACACCCAAGTTTTTTGGTGACACCTTCTTGTTTGTGCGCTCCCTACTTTTTGCCTCAGTTGCCCCTTCCTCGAGAGGTAGTGAGAATTAATTACACAGTGAGAACTAATTACATACTAGCTGAAGACAGCCCAGAACATGGAAATAAGCATTAGGTGAGATTACATAAAAAACATTAGTTATAAATCATGCAGTAGTCTCTGCAGGGCACTGAGCAGGATTGAAACATGAGGCTATTTAGAACCAGAGGAATAAAAGGGTTTGAATTGAATGCTCAGTAAATATTTGGATTCTTGGTCAAGAGGGACTGGTACAACAGGCCTGTACAGGCCAGGGCAGCGACTTCATAATTTGGTATACCCACCAGAGAATTCAAAAGACTAAAAGAACACCAGCAGTACTTCTAAGTGACTTCCTATGTTTGGCTCGACTGGTTTACAATGAAGATAAAAGCAACAGAAATTATTCGTTTTGTTTGCATTCAAGTTGATAAACAAAAGTTCTATTTGTATTTGAATAAATCATAGATCATGAATTATGAAATTATACAATGTTGGAATGATGAAAACCATTGATTTCTGTCTCTGCCTAAGGGCAGACAGAAAGAACAGAAAAATGAGATTTATAGCGTATTCACTAGGAATACTTCAAAAACGATGTACATTTTTCCTGTGAGAGCAGATCAATACAGTAATTTTATTTTTAAGCTAAGACATGGGTAGAGCTAGGACAGCCTTATCTCTTATCTGTCTAGTCTCACACATATGCAATGATATTCACATAATGTCTACACCAGCAAGATATAGTTTTTGAAAATATAACACTTCACTGAGCTCCTGGCAGCACAGATCACATTTCTGCACTACATCTTGCACTTAGCACAAGCATCCTGGGGCGAAGTGACATTTGCCTTCTTCACTCTACAAAAGAAAATGCTACTTTACTTCAAACAATTAACGGCATGTTGTGAAGGACTGATTGAAAAACATACATTTTCAATTTTATACGCAATATGGAATAAGATGGAAAAGTACTTCTAAAAGGGTCTAAGCTCTTCCCTAGGAGGAAAAGGTGCATCAAAATCAATGTGTTGGGGATTTTTGGAATGGCTTTTTTAATGGCTAATAAACAGGCCAGCAGGAGAGCCTGCCAGTAGGTCTGTCTGTCTGTGCCCACTCCTGGGGAACACAGCTCCCTTAGCATCACACTGACAGTGGACACCACATTCAAACGGGGCACACACACCCCCCTGGATTATGCAGGCTTCAGTGGGGAAAGACGCAGCATCAAGGCTAATATGGCATGAATTTGAGCTGCACATGGTCAGTGTCTTAGGAGAGGCACAAGAAGAACCTGCCAGCTTCCCCTCTGGGCAGAGGATATGTCTAATCTTATTGATAATGTTCCTGCAGCCATCACAGCCTCGGGACAGGATTGAGCCAGAGTCTGCAGGGGAAGGGAATATCTTTCCTTAGATCAGCAAATGCAGCTGAAGAGTAGACAAGCTGTCAGATACACAAGAATTTTTCTGCATCTGTTGGAAACCAAAATGGACTCAGGAGCGATATTATTCTTATGGACATTTATAATCTCACCTGTTTTGGTCCTTTCTCCACAATCCCTTCAATGTTCCTTAGCAGATAACTTATCTGTTTTCTCTCCCGTACAAACAATTGCTTTCCCTGTAACTTCACTTTCCTTCCCTTAATTATTCAGTTAGCAGCACTTTTTTTTCTCTCTACCACATCCACTTAAACTCACATGCAATTTGTCCTCAACTACCATTAGCTATGAAGCTTAATGCTATTCTTTCATAAGAGTAGGGTGTGCCTGAAAACTCATCCACTCTTTTCCAGACATCCCAGACTCTAAGAGGGAAAACAGCTGCAGAGTCTGGAGATGCTTTTACAGTTCATCCTCCTTTCCTCAGAGAAGAAACTGTTTTTGCAAGGCACGGTAATGTTGCAGAGAGTAAAAGAAATGTTATGGTTAGGAAGTTCCTAGGTAAAGTCCATACATTGTTAATCATTAATTGGCTGCTAAGGGGCATTTACCAGTTGCTAAAAATTCCTCTTTATAAATATCATGAGGGTCCTTAAATAGAATTTATAAATAGAACAAGCAACTAAACATGTACACAGAGACATGTTTTTACATGTATGTTTACATTGCATTTGAAGTCAAGGCTGCTTGGTGGAGACAGAGACT
This sequence comes from Motacilla alba alba, assembly GCF_015832195.1. NCBI lineage: Eukaryota > Metazoa > Chordata > Aves > Passeriformes > Motacillidae > Motacilla > Motacilla alba. The sequence goes on along the minus strand of NC_052022.1, from coordinate 29,520,260 downwards.
TGAATTGATTGCATTTAGGAAAGAGGGCAACATTTCTAATTGAGCACTGTGATTCACCCTTATCTTTAGTATTTACAGTCCCATAGCCGATATAAAAAATTGTGCATAATTTACCATTGATGTACATAGAGATACAGTTCCATTTTTCATGCCAGTTCACAACCATCTGAACAAAATAAAAAACATATGCTTTCATAAAATACACTGAAAAAAGTTCACTTATTTCAGCAGGAGAAATATTAGATCTTATTTGTATTTTACATGGAACTACAGCTAAAAATAGGTCAATCTCTTTTGTAAGTTTTGAGGACAGCAGTTACAATGTTAAATATAACCCACTGTTCTCAGTTCTACAAAGATAAACTTTAATCCAGCAGAAGAGCAATCCTTACATAAGTTCTGATGTTTCCCATTTAAAATTAAAGAATAGATTATGTGCAGTATCACATCAATAATTCTAGCAGGTATTTTATGAGTTTTGAATTTCAGACTAAAATAGGATTCAAGTAATCACAGGACTTGCTCAGAAGGATTAACACAATATGAAACTCCTCCTTGGAAGAACAAAGAATATTCTGCCTGTACCTTTCATACCCCTACAGAATTGTATTTTCTACATGGCTAAATTATCATACTGTATACAACTAATCATACATAATACTGTTGCACAGGAATGGTCAGAGGGCCAAGGAAGAACCCAACTCAAAGAAATTCAAAGAACTAGAAAGGTGTATCTGTGCAGAGTCCTGCCCTGCCACTGCCCAGGAAGGGGACAGGACGAGCTTCACCAACACCTCTCACTGCCTTTGGGAGAGGAACTTTTCCAGACACATGGAAGAAGAGTTACACACTTTGCTTTTCAGAATCAAATAAGCCATCAGCTTGGATTGAGCTTAAGTGGCCGCCCAATCTGAGCTTTCTAAATATTTCTGAGGGATGTGCTCAGCTGGCTGCATGCTCCAGCACAAAGGCACTGCATTGGGAGGACTCAGCTGGTGTCGCTGACCAACGTGTGCTTTTTAGAATAGTAAAAACAGTCAAAATAGCTGTGGGGGAAAAGGAAGCAACTCCATGTATTTCCTACTATATCTTTCCCACTTTATGATCCCAGGTTCCAGATAATCTTACCAAGTGCAGAAAGCGAAGGGAAAACCAAATTGAATCGTTGTTATAACTGCAGACATGACAGAAGTCAGCAGGAGTATTCCAAAAAAGAATGAAGGTCTGCCTATTCCAGTACAAGCATTTTATAAATGTGGATGATAGATCATTATGTATTACAGCATCTCAAAGGTAATAACAGCAATAAGAAATAATTTACAACTAGTGCCCCGTTTATGGCCTCATAATAGTATGACTTAAATGCTGCACAGACCTTGGAGTGGCCCTCAAAGAGTGAAAAGTTTTATCTTTATGAACCCTGCATGATGGCTATTTTATCTGAAGCAGTAAGCTGGTTACAGTATGGGAGCAGGACGTTTCCCCTCGGTGTCCCTCTTGCTGGATGACTGATGTGCCCTTTTGGTTTCCATTGTATGAAAATCCACTGGGAGGCTTAGGGTGGTTTTATTGCAGAAACCTATCAGCTCTTATTGGCCTTCTGGGCTGATGAGTAGTAGGTTGTTTCTCACAGATCTCCTCTCTTCTCTCTCATTGTACTCCTCCTTCAGCTGCCTTGGTGAGGTTTAGGAGGCCAAATCTTGTTTCACAGGAATATGTAGGCTGTTTTCTATAGCCTGATGTCTGTGTCACAAAGAATTACACAAGATGTCCTTAAAAGTGACAGAACTGGTTGCATCGGACCTCTCTTTTCAGTTCATAAACTTCATTGATTTTTTGCAAATACAAATATGCCATTAAATTCAGAGTCAAAAGCGTCTGGATATTACAAGCCTTCCATGGAAACAAACGTTCTGATTTTTGGATGTCTTCCAGACACTTTCTTATGCTAGATTGCTAGAAAGCAGGCTTAAAACTGGTGATGCCTGCCAGGATCAATGCAGGATTTGTCTGAAACAGCTGTAAGGAATGTGTGTGAAAGCTGCAGGTTTAAGTGGTGTGTGCCTGCCCCATCCTTGGCTTCAGGGTGGCACTTTGGTAGCAAATAAAACCCAGAGAGACCCTCACCCTTCCACTTGCTAGCCAGACAAGAGTTGAATATTTTACACCACTGTGATACAGTGTGGGACTGAAATTCTTCCACAGTTGGTTGTTCTTAGAGACAAAGGAACAAAGGAACAGGGCAAAGCCAAGGTCACCAGCAGCTAGAGAGGGACCTGTGTGTGATACCTCACAGTAACCCACCCTAATCTCAATTTCAGTCAGCTTCAGAGCAGCCTGCTACTGCAATGAGCTTTTTTGCTAATCCACATATTCTGTCAAAAAAAAAAAAATTAAATCCTCTGAATTCATGGGATAGGACACGTGGGGGATAGAATTTCACAAAACCAAAGGTCTAAAGCTCCTTGCTCCATAGTCCAAAACTGAATCAGAAATATAACTCCTACCACAAGAAGTTTGAATGCAAATGGTCTGTTCTGGTCATGTGCATTATTAGCTGGATGAAAATTTTTAAGATAAATTATTTGCTTGAAAAATAAAAGGTGTCTCACACTCCAAGGACGCAGTTTAAGCTTGGCACAGCTTTTAGTGCTTAAAAAAAAACCAACAAAGAGATGAGATAAGGGAACTCAAAACATTTAACTTTTTTATGGAAATTTTCTGTTTTCTTGTTCTGAATTAGTGTTTTGAGACTACACTTATCCACAGTAAATTCAGAAAAAGATCAAAGTAAAGAGTATTTCATTTCAGATCAGGCCACTTTTTCACATTATTATTAAGCATTCAAACGCCAATACAAATGACAGACTCTTCCTGCATATCTCCAGTTATTACGACCTGCTTTTATGCAAATGCATTGTTGTGTTTACGTTCATTCACCATTCATCTCTCACAGCCCTTCCTTCTAACAAGCCCTTACTCGATTCATAAAGAGAACATAAACAATTAGCACAAGCTGTAAAGTTCAGTAACACCTGAAATGTCTTCCAGCACCCCATATTAATTTAAAAGTAGTAACAGCAAGAATGTCAACGCATCTTAAAAAGAAGTTATTGCTGCTTGCTATGCGCAGCAGTCTATGATTCATTGGTTGACACAAAGAAAATCTTTTGCTGAAACACTAAGCAGGTTATAAAACACCATTTGTGTGTTACTTTCACAGTGGCTTTCATCTGTCATTATAAAACCATCCAATTAGGACAACAAAAAGGAGGGCTATATTTTTTAAGTGCTGTTTCTTCCCAAATTAACTGCTTCATTTTGACATAGAACACTTTTGCCTTATAATTTTTCTGAAGCACTACGCTTCATTTTTATGTCAAAGAATTGCACAACATATTTTATTTTTGTTTTAAATGGGAGCTATGGGAAATCTGCCCTGATTTACTTGGAACTTGTACGTTTGCACTATGATAATACAGAATTTTCAAGCAAAGGTGGCACTTCAACCTCTATCAGCTACACCAGAAAATCACAGAGCACAGTAGGTTCATTCCCCCTGCAATTCCATGTAGTTTGAATTCAGGCTTTTTATGGGCTTCTGTCAGACCAGTCATTATTTTATTAAATTTTATAAAGTACCACAAGAAAGGAAATCTTGGTCTATAACTTTCAGACAAACACTTGCTTTCATAGTAAAGTGCCTTCTACTTGTGCGCTTACATCAGGCAGAATCTTGCTTTAGCTTTAGAATGATAGAAAGAGCAACAGTTCTCCAAATCTGCATCCAGCTTCTGGTTTGAATTATAAATGCATTTTCTCAGTAACCAGGTCAAGGCTTTTTTCATCCCATTTACAAACAGAGCACCACTCATCCAACCACACTTTCTAATTCAGGAGTTGCTTAATGCATTTCTGAGGTGCTGATATGTTTGGGTATAATATTTGTTCTTTTGTTTTAAATTAAAAAATATTTTAGACATTCTCTTGTTTTCCTATCTCATGCTTTTGCCAATTCTGTAAGGTTTTCCCTTTATAGTGCTTCGAGACTAGCTATGAATAAATCAAGACCTCTCTCCAAGATTCCTGGGAGATGGTCTCCTACTATAAAGTATTTCTTGGGGCACCGAATAAACCATGTACATATTTAAAATACATGGCATGTCCAATGAGGTAAGTTGGGGTTTTGTTATAGCCACATATTTTTGGCAGAATCCTGCTCCTCAAGTCGTAACAGTGAAGTTTTCTCCAGTCCTCTCATCACTTCCTCTCCTTCTTATCTCAAGTCTCTACCTTAATTATCAGAACTAGAGAATAAAACTAAAAAGGTTAGAAAACAAGGTCCGGAATGAGGAGCACACATTCTTTTCACATGAGAACAGTTGTAGAGTCTATTTAAGCTAAGGTACACCATAGCAACAAAACATGCAAGAACCAAATCAGTCTAAAATGGCACAGCACATCCTTGTACAGATCCCTGGACTTGATGCATAAACATGCAAAACATTTTCAGCTCTTTTCTCTGCCTAACATTTTGTTCTGCTCTTTCAAGTTTATAACTGTCCTAACCACCTGGTACATGGTATGAAAGTGCCTTCTCCAGGAGAACACAGCTTAATTAGCCCCTACATGGTATTTATCCCGCTTATTTCTCTGCCAGAGAGAAAGTAAATTATCTGACAGAAATGTCCCAAATGTGTTTCAGTCTAAATTCCGATTTTGCCTCTTTCTTGCACACACTTCAGAAAGAGTCTCCTGCTTGCACAAAGCTCTTCTGTTGTCAATCTTATTCACAGCACAAGAAGTGGTAAACTGCAGATTTATTGACTTCTCTGTGATGAGGAATTACATGCACACATTCCATTGTTCTCTTTTTCTTTCTTTATTCCTCATTACTGTTGTTGGGTCTCCTGATTGTCCTGCAAGAGTGTTTATGCTTCAAAGTCAGAATTTTTTTGGCCAGCTGGTCCACAAGAGCTTTTTGAGGTAATACAGCAATGCTCTAATCCTCGGGAAGTTATGACAAGCTATATTTAAAGGATTTATGTGCCTGACTGATAACAAATTAATTAAAATCAAACTAGCTTTGTGCCTTCACATAATGTCTGGCACTCTATTAATGAAAGAAAAAAAAATTCTTAGAGAATAAAAGTTAAGTGTCAATACTGAATCCTCTGGGATTCAGGAACAGAAGGGTGAACTCTTTCATTAATATCAGTGGATTTCTTTCAGGGAATGAATTTGCAGTGTTTCTGGACCAAAATGTTTTTCTCCTGTCAGGATATTATATAGATAAAATGGCAGAAGCTACCCTGTTTCCTTGCTCTAAAACTCTTTGAGCTATTTTTAAAAATATATTAGCTTTCTGTGTGATTTTCATTACTATTTCAAAACTAAAACTACCTAAAGAATTTATAATGTCACAGAAGAAGCCTTATGGAAATCTCTATGTTACAGTCCAATGCTCCATCTAAGAAGGTTCAGAATAAAGTACACATAAAGGTTTGAGGCAGTGGAATAATTTCAAAACACTTTTCAGAGTCAAAAGCAATTTAAAATGTTTATAGCACCTTTATATTTTTGCTGTGAGTGCTCCAATTTGGATATCAGTCAAGCTGAATGCTCACAGCACAGAGTAGGGCAAACTTAACTTATTTGCAAATATAACCATCAAAAAGGAAAATAAAAAGATGGGTCAGGAAGGCCAGCTGGGGGAGAATAACACCCCAAAAATAAAAACAGTTTTGGCTCCATAAAAAGCAACAGAATTCTTACAGTCAGCTATGGATATAGAGCTGACACAAAAAAAAATAAAAGTGAGAGTCTCTTGCCATGAAAATAAACCAAAAGAAATGAAGCTATAAAATCTCAGCAATAGCTGGATATTTAACTCCAGTCAGTAATGTTCTCTTTCCAGAATGATTTCTCATGTGCATGTGTGCATACACTTTCTTTTTCTTCATACGGCAACATGGCAATGGCAAAACTTTGTGAAGGGGGCTACTCTTTTTTTGCAGACAGCTGAGGAGAAAGGAGGCATCTGTCACACCTACTCCAAGCCCTCCTTCTCCTGCAGTCAGCAAGGGCCCATGTCCAGTGCAGGAATTAGATTATCTCCCAAGCCAGGCAGGAAGAGAAGGGCAAACCAGGCTGCTGCCTCCGAGACTTCAATACATTTACCCTCTCTGCCCCTTTCCCAGCCCTGCATCCAACAAAGCGCCCTGTTCTTCAGTACCCTGACACTCTCAGCCGCTATCAGTTTTGCTCTCCAAGCACACCACCTCACCCTCCAGCTCCAGACAGTCAATTTCATTGAATCTACATGGTAAATGGCCACCCAGACCACTTCTCTGGTAGGTCTGCACAGCCAAAAATGCTCCTGTCCATTGGAACAGCTATTAATGTTCCTCACCAGTCATTAATTTGTATTTATACCTGTAGGCCAATAACTAAGTGGTTTAATACATAGAGTTACTTGCTTGGCTGTAATTTAGCAAAAAAGCAGTCTCACTTGTGGCCAGCAGCAGCACTTTATCTACGCTGGTCTGATCCCCACAACAGTATCTTGGCAAACACAACCTTTTTTTCCATGTTTCTTCTTATTGTTGTTTTGTTTTGGTGTTGTTGTTGTTTTCGGATTTGTTTGTGGGTTTAGTTTGGGTTTTTTTTTGGTGTGTGTGGGGTTTTTGTTGGTTTTTTGTTGTGTTTTTTTTTGTTTGTTTGGGTTTTTTTGTAGGCAACATGCAACCCCTAAGTAATACCATAAAGTTAAAAACCTCAAATGATAAAAGACACCATCTACTTTATAAAGCCAGTTACAAAAGAATTAGGCTACTTTAACTAACTGCAGCAATGGAAGATGGCACTGATGACATTTTCATTCATGTTGACTTCAGCACAAAGGTAGCAATTTACCTTCCAGCCTCACCAGGTGTATGTGGAGCTCTAGCTCTTTTACATGAGGAAAGTTTGTTACTTCGGCAATCCCAGAATCACAAGGTTGGAAGAGACCTTCAAGATCATCGAGTCCAACCCGTTCCCTGACACCTCAACTAAACCATGGCAGCGAGTGCCACATCCAGCCTTTTTTTAAGCACATCCAGGGATGGTGACTCCACCACCTCCCTGGCAGACCATTCCAGAACTTTAGGAATTTAAGAAAGCATTTTAGAATGTGACTACGAAGGAGTAATAAAATCAGCAAGAAAAAACGTGGCTTCAGAAGGGGTGTTTTCCTTCTGTAGCTCCTCAACAGCCAAATCAGTTCTACTACAAAGCCTGGGCACAGAGCTCACACATCACCTACATCCCAGCTGATGGAGTCCTATTTTCAGGACTCACATCAGGCTTCCTGCTGGCTCCAGGGTGAGCCTCACTCCCACCAGAAGCTGCACACTCCCAATCTGCACCCCAGACATGCTTCGCCTTTGCACTGCACCAACACAACATTCCCAGACTTCGCTGGGAAACAATGGAAACGCCTCTCAGCAACCTGGGGTTTATTTCTGTATTCTACCATTCACTTCTGCAACCCTGTTTGGTTACCTAAGAAACAGTCCCTGGGTAAAATTTGACTGATTATGTTGTCAGGTTGATTGTCACTGCCGTGGGTAGAGTTTCATGGGGTATGTGCACATGTGGGATGCACAAAAAATTAAAATAAACACTCGACAATTTTAGTTCCTTTTTAGTAGTATTATGGAAAAAAATATGAAAACTGTGAGAAATTATACTTTTAAGAAGTTTATTAGGATCTGGATTATATTTTGAGGTTAACTTAGCCAAAAGAAAAAAAAAAGAGAATAGGCCTTCATGCAGAAAAGAAGGATATTTTTAGAAAAGCAATCTGTATTGGAAGGTTAATAACACAGTAACTTTACAAACTCTGCAAGATTGTAATAAGTACTGAACTTATTTTCAAATAACAGCAGTGCTCATTGCTTTCATTTATCATTGCCTTACACAAAATATTGAAGCATAACAGCCTTATTTAGTGAATTTCCAATGTTAAAATCTCTAAATGACTGATTATTTGGGCAGTGGAGATATGTGCAATTTTACTTGCAGCCCACATTATTTAGATTCAAAGAACTTGCTAAACAGAAAACAAATAGCTGGTTGAGAGATGAAAACCTTGTTGTCAAGCACATGTTATACAGATTTTCTATGACCACCGTCTTCTCTCTCATGTAAACAAAGAAGCAGTCACATCAAATAGAGCTATTTCTGAAAATGTGGTGGTGAGGAATATAAAAAGAGGGAAAAAAAGAAAGAACATCACTTTAATTACCACAGATCTGATAAAACAGGATGTTATCAGGGTTCTGATAATACTGCAGAGATTGCTGAGAAGCATCATTTCTGAAAGGTTTCGGAGTCGGGATAAATGTGGGCACCAGAGAACAGGTTTTTGTCTGCAATCTAAACACATTTTCCCTCATTATGATCTCCCAGCATTTCTTACAAATGTTGTTTCACTCTCTTTGTTATGGTTCTAACTACAATGGTGGATTTGCTGAGCAAAATTATGACATATAACCCCTTTTCCTCCCGTGGTCTAAGACTGCTACTGCTGCATCTGAAATCTCAAAGGATGCTGACAGCAACACATGCTTCTGTGATAAGTAATATTGATAAAATATGGCTTTGGGTGGAGAAGGAGGATTGTTTCCAAGCACTTCAGCATCAGTTTTCCTAGCATAGATGCAGAACGTTTCGACCAAGGACAGAAGTACACACAGTAAAACCAGAAATCTCTGGGGAGCAAGTCACTGATGACTCTGTAACAGCAGGGAAGAACAATCAGGCTTGTTCACCTGTCCTAAGCATGGCACACTTGCTCCTGAAGTGCTCTTCTGGCTGGCAATTAGCCAAAGGTTTCTGGTGCAAGTTCCTACAAGGTCAGTTATTTTTTTTCTCTCATTATGAGATAACATCAGAAGCACTGTAGCATGGTGGCTCGACAGCCCGATGCATCCTGCTTAGAGCTCTGGCCTTCTGCTCTCAAGCACCAGTTGGGGATCGAAATGCACAGCAAAACCTCAATGAATCTCCAGGTCTGCTGCACTGGAACAGAGAAAGGTCTTTGGGTTTTGATATTATGAAGACATTTTGCTTTTGGGAAGGTAAACAGACCATATGTTTGGAGAGATGACTGACTTCTGCAGGGATTTGAAAGAGCACAGATCTATTTTGTTGATTATTTCTATAATGAGGATAGAGTGAATAAACACATTACCAAAAATCCAATGTACTGCAAGAGTGCTCCAAATGAGAGTGTAGCTCTATGGTGTACAGCATTTATTGCTTGACATGATGTATTATTGGACAAGCTACCTGAAAATGATCCTATTTTTCAAAATATGTTAACATTCCACCATTATTTCCTCCTACCTCCTACTCTACAATTTTTTTTCTGGGTTGGTTTTTTTTTTTTTTATTTGTCTCAGGGGAGATGGAGCTTGGGGAAGAAGCTTTTCAAAAATGAACGAAAGCCAAACTTTTCTAGTTGTTCAGCGAGCCCAGCGACTTGTGAAGTCACCTTCAAGACAAGACAAAAACATAAGCTCATCCTCGATAAAGAAGGAGAATGAACCTGGTTTCATGTCTCCATCTTCCAGGAGGCTTCAGAGTTTGAGACTACAGAAATGGCCTTGGGTTTATCCTCTGCAGGTCCAGGAGCTGGACTTAAAGATCCTTGTGGGTCCCTTCCCACTCAGGATATTCTATGATGGTTTTAAATTTTCCTTGGTCCATTTAATCAAGATTGAATCAATTTTATTAAGCAGAACAGGGATTTTGCAAGACTGAGTCTATGTCTGAAAAAAAAATAGGGTTTAAATCTGGTTTCTTGGTTCAGACTAGTGAAAGAAAGTTGCTCGAACAACTAGACTCTTATGAAAAGCACTGGGACAAAAGGGAAATATGAGGAGATGGAACCCAGAATTTATGGCTGATGAAGCCTGGAAGGGCAAAAGACGACAGGTTATATTTTGATATCCTCTTCTCTCATAAAGTATCCAGAAGACTCCTGCACTTATGAAAAGGTGATTTTCTGGCTGTAAGAAGGGTTCAGCTGCTCCTTGGCTGCTGTTCCAGGGCAGAGTGTGGGCAGGAGGAGATCTCTGTTACAGGGCTCTGGAACGGACTGGCAGCCAGGAAAACCTGCCATAAATGAAAGACCTGTTGGGGTGCATTAAGCCATTCACTTCTAGGATTGTCACAATTAAACCCTGCATTTCTCCAAGCCACCTCACATCAGAACATGGATTTCACTGTCCAAGACACAACCTTTTATGTATATATTTCTCTACCACTGCAGGACAGGCCATGACCTTGGTTTATACTGACTGCAAATTATATTTACAGTACATTGAACAAACAACAATTCACAGTGCTCTTTTAGCACAATTAGCTGCATCAGTATGTCATTCAAAACAACTTCAGAGCTACAGTGAATGGCTTCAAACAGAGCAAGGCTGCATCTTCGGAGGTGTTACCATTTTTCCCTCTGTGCTCCATCGAGGTGTGCTGTTATGTTCAGAGTTTCCAGGCAGGTGTTACCCAAAAGCTTTGGCTCTCAAAAAGAGGACCTTACAACTCCTCCAACAAAGACTGAAGGGGGAGCTGGGTTAAAATTTTCTCTACAATGTGGGGGACAGGTCTATTTTCTACTGCTGTTTTATTTCTACAGCTGATGATTAAATAACCCACCGTGCAGTTGCCTTATGGCAGTCAGTGCAAAATTAAATATTTCCCCATGCAGAGTTCATTAGACATCAGAGTTTCCTAGTTAATTCGTTAGGCCTCTATGAATTCCCAGGGAATATTATAAAATTATAATATTGGTCTATTCTCCTCCAACCTATTACAGAATACATTTCATTTTCCCATATCTAAAGCATAGTGAATGAAACTGTTAGAGGAGAAAACACATCTGGATCTCATTTACATTTCTTTTCATGCAGATCAGCATAACAGGATGAATTCAGTCCTTCAATATTCCTTATTCAGGGAAGCAAAAAATCAAAATGAAAGAAATACTAGATTGCTCCTCCTACTACATAGCCTTAATGATTTTTTTTCCCCCACTTCGCTCTATGCAGCTTTTAAGGCAAGAGTCCTATTTCAAATTACACAGCACCTCCTGGAGAAGGGAAAGAGCATCTGGAGGAAGGAAGAAGCTGCCAAGTCAAATTCACGCCCTAAAGCCCCATTCCTGCTCTTCAACACTGCCTGTGTTCAACTGCCTGAACTCAGCCTTGCAACTGCTTTCCACATGAGAAGTGATATTTTCACCTACATGCTGTAAAAAGGTCCCAGTTTCGACATGGCAAGTTGGCTCACGGGGACAACATCAAGAGCAGGCACATAAAAGAGGTACCCTTATAACCCTAAGGGAGACGGCCAAGTCCAGAAAAAAATAAATTCTACACACAGCAGAACGCTCAATTTTTAGGTTATTCCCCATCTTCCAAGAAACTCCAAACCATTTAGCAGGGGTAGAGGTGGGAGAATGGGCTGAAGGAGAGCCCATGGAGCTCTGTAAAGATTCCCCCATCATGTTCCAGGTGCCTGTGGGGAAGGAGCAGTTGGGAAAGGGCAGAACTTAGTGAACTCATAGCAGCTCTCAGGTTGCAAGGGGAGAATAAGGAGGATAAATGGTCTTTCTTTCCTGAGCAGTTAACTATCTCCAGCAACTCTGGCACATCCAACACAACCTGTTTTATTGGACCCTATACACCCTCCTCCTCATCTCAGGGAAAAATAAAAAGGAGATAAGTTTTGGACAAAACTGGTGTTAAAAAAAAAATTGAGTTCAAACAGAACCTATAAACTGTCATGGCAATAAAATGCTCCCCAGCAGATGTGGTAAGGTGGGAAAAGGCTCCACTTGGTTTTAATGGATGTAAGATCTCAAAGGAGATTTACCTGAGAGTCACCCATACCCTGCCTTCACACAGACATTGCAGATGTCTGAGAAGCTTCGTAGCACATTTTGTGCAAAATACTGAGCCTCCATAAATATCAGTCTTTTTTCATTCAGGTACAAGGTCTTAAGCATTGGATATTCTTGATATTCTTCTCATCTTACCACAGCTGGGCCACCACTTGTCCCTCCTGAACTGCTCTACCACCAGTGATGAACTTGAGTCTCTGCTCAGTTCCCATTTCCCAAAACCACCCAGCACATTTTCATGAGCACAGATATAGTTTCATGAACACGGATATATTTACTGAAGTAAAAATTTTCTTTTTGGCAACACTAAAGATGGGCTTAAAACTTATAACTAGTGCTACACTGAGGTAAGTGGCTTCTCTCATAACTACCAGTTTGACTAAATCTTGAGTGTTGATTGCACGTTTTACCCCGAATATTCATCTATTTAAATGAAGCTACACACACAGAAGCAAACATGTACACAAAAACATGTACATGTCTTTGGTTCTGTGTGCATTTATCTGTCACTCTTACTCATTAAGGTGTGTGTCTGGTGACAGATATAAACCAAAGCCAATTCCACTAAAGGAAATCAAAAAACATCCAAGTTTTCCAGAGCAGTGGATGAAAGAATTAATCTTTAAGGTTCACAGAGCTCTCAGGAATCAGATTTCGATTAACTCAGACAATACAGTTGCTTAGTGTTTCATTTAACTTCAGCAGTCTTCATTATAAATAAAAGTAACATTAAATATAAAACCACACACTCATGCACCTTCTGTCTTTTGTGCTGAGCTCTCTGTAACACTGACCACCACAGTCTGCAGCAGGATAAATCCTGCAGCTGTACAGTCTCCAAATTTCCAAAGACAAGGCCACTCAGTGGAGCAGTATCCTGGCTATCAGTGTTGGGCTTTGGTTTCCCAATTGCCACTACCCTGCTCACACTCCGAGTACTGATGACAATATTAGCACAGTTGACCTTATACAATTTCAGAGTGAAACACGGGGAAGGGGGGGGAAAGTAATTTCTTTCAACTATAAGGTGCCAAATACTTTCTGACCCTGGCGTGGATGGGTGAGAAACACAAAAAATGGTGTGCAAATTCCTATTTTTTCCCCACTTGCTTTTCTACATGTCAGAAAAGGGCTCGTGCTAAAGTTCTGCGCCCAAAAAAATAGCATCAAGCGTGAAGAGGCTCACCAAGCCCACTTCATCATGCACAACAAAGCCATGGGGGCTCCACAGAACTGTGGGCTCATTCCTCATAACCCTGACAACTGATCACTACAGCTAAGGATACAGAAAGCTGTTTTACAGAGCATCCCTGCAGGAAAGAGTAAAAGGACCACCACATAAAAATGCAGATTCGAGCATGCAAAGATGTGATAGCCCCAGTTTCTCACTGCATGGAGAGTCCTGTCTCTCCAGAGCAGATTTCACAACCCACTGCAGCACCTCCGAAAGGAACAAAGTGCTGTGCTTATGCTTCTCTGCTCTTGCTCTCGAAATCCTGTTTGGCACACACCTGAGATACTGACAAGAAAATATGCACTGTTTTGTCTTCAGTATCTGATCTTGATATATTTATAACAATCTCAATTAGAAGATTTTGATGGCTCTGTTATGAAATGATCTCTTTGTAGCATCCCTCAAATTTATGCACTTCATCACTCCTGACTTCTATGCCTTTTGTTCTTCTTTTGTTACGAAGAGAACAATAACAGTGGAGTATAGTGACACAAATTAGAACAGCTTATTCTCATTAACTTCTCCAAGAAAGAGAGCAGAGACTGAGCAGTATCCACAGCAGCTCTCTCCAATGCTGATTTATGTTACAGAATTGCAGTTCATGAGAAATGTGCGTGTGAGATTGCTTGCACAGAAGCAAACATAAACGACTGGCTGGCTGAAACCTGCTCACTTTCAACCTCGTACTAGGAGCCCAGAAATATTTAAATTCTTGCTGCCATACCTTGTGCCCCTCTAAACTCTGCCTCCTCCTTTTCTTCTTGCAACAGGGACACCTCTGCTCAGTGCTTGTGTGCTGCACCAACACTGCCAGCCCAGGGCTGGGGGCCTGTTTTAGCAAGAACACAGGTGCAGTGGAAAGGGCTGGGTTTACAGGTGCCTGCTGTCCCTCAAAGTGGTTCATGGGGCACAATTAAATCTCCTTCTTGACCTGCATGCACAGCTGCCACACGGTGGGACCCTGAAACCTGCCCAGGTCACAAACATGTCCAATGCTCACAGCCAAACAAAGCCATTAATTCGCAGGGATTTGTTTCCAGGTTTCCTTGCCTTTCCCCATAAACAACTGTTGACAGGTCTCTAAAATCCATTCCCACTGAATTGCTTCGATAATTTGCATATGCAAATAGAAGCAATTCAAAGTTAAGTGTCAATTTCCATAAACATTACAATATCTGGCTTGTAAATATACACGTACATGTGAAACACTAAGCCTAATTAGACCTCAAGAGTATACATAAATAACTTTTATTGTTTTTTTTTCATTTTGAACCTAAGCTTTCAGGCACTTGAACTCCAAAAACAAGGGTTTATTGGTTGCATTGTGAGACATATTCTGCATCTGATCCTTTAACTTTGGGAGCTGCAGAAAGATGCTAATTTAAACTAATTTACAGAATGAAATAGTTTCCCAGGAGCTCCTTTTTCCATGGGTCATTTTTGTTACTTGGGACTGGATAAGAATAATATACCAATGCTAAATAAGTCTTTTGCTAACAATTTCAGGTCTACATGGTGATATCAAATGAATAGGGCTCATATTTTACTTCAGGCAAGTACATGCTAGATTTCTAAGCAGCAAGATACCTCTGGCTTTAATAATGAGAACTTTTTGTGAATCACACGCCAGCTTTTGTTACAGGTAGATAAAAATATGAAAAGAAAACAAAGAAGCATAGATCTCATTCCACAGTATACATAATATTTCTGTGCTTATTAGCTGTCGTTGCAGACATTATCGTTCTTACCTCAAAGTTTATATCAGATTCAGCTCTAATGAAATCAAAGGTAAGAGTCATGTAAAGTTTGATGCATTTCAAACAAAGCTTATTCCCATTTTCAAAAATATTTCTCTTTTTTTCCTCTCAAGGCTTTAAGTGAAAACATCAAACAAAAATCCACCCTTCTTACCATTTTAAGGAATATGCATTTTCTTCAATTCAGGAAGAAAACGGCACAAGAAGACCTATGTAAAAACAAAAGGTAGTTGATGACAGATGTATGCATTGGTCATTTACCGATATTTATTTAATGTTTGCATCTCTCTTGTTTCTACTGACACATTTAAGGGTTGTTTGAAGAGAGTGAATAAATAACATAGTACAAAATTCATATCCAGTCATACATTAAGAATTAAGCTTGAAATTGAATCTTAAATTTACATGTACAATCGGCTCCTGCATAAGAAAATATACCTGAATTTGTAAAATCTTCAGGCCAGGACTACCCCTTTGTTTCACAAAATAACTTGTGCAAAGGGATATTGACAATGGCCACACACCTTCAGGTTTTATTGCTTTTGACAGGCCAATTTCTAGTTGTAGCCAAACAAGAAAACCTTCACTACTGTGTATGCAAACACCAGTGCTAAATAAATCAATCAACACCTAATATTCTAAAGTATTTACAGTATCTATGGACATTTTTTTTTCCATAAAGCCTCCTTGTACATATTTCTGAAGAAAAAAAAGAATGTTCAGCTTTTATGATGACAAGAAAAAGATTTGGAGACAAAATTTGGAAGTATTTTAGAAATAAAGGGGAGAAGATACAAAGATAAAACACAGTGTGAATGTTAGAGATGCTGTGTGATATAATGCTAGTAAAAACAAGTTGGTAAGGCACACATGGAGTGGAGACCCACTGAGAGAAAGAAAGAAGGCACAGGAAGGCAGGGAAGGAAAAATAAATAAATCAGTGTTTCTAGAAAGCCAACATGGTCCTTGCGGTATTTGTGACAGAACTGCTGGAGTCGTATTGTTATCATTATTTTAAAGAAAGATAAAGAGAGCACTGTTTCCTGTCTGTGGCATTTCTCCCATGAGACTGTCATGGATACATTTGCAAAATCCTTGGATTTCTCGTTTTAAACAGGACCCAGTAGGAAATGAGGCTATTCCATTTCCTCTGTGGCATTATGCTGCCACAGCCATCCACAGAGCTCGAACGCATACGTGTTTCACAACACATCAGAGTTCAGCTCACCTGACAGAAGGCAAATATGACAAGTTTCAAAAATAGCAGCACAGCTAAACTGCAATTTTCCCCTCTAACCAGCATGTCCTAATCTCTCAGCTTTGATCTCCTCTTCATCTGGGAAACCTGACACTAAACACTGCAGGCAAATTTGTTTCACCTAGCTGCAAGCACTTCCTTCGGGACAAGGCACGAGTGAAACTGGGGTTTATCTTTCTCCCATCCCTAAGTTTAAACTTGTATTGCAGAAGGCCACCCATTCCACAGTCTTGGAGCTTTTAAAAGATAAATCCCAGTGGAGGTGACACAAAAATCAACTAAACATTTACAGTTCCAGCTAGCTTACAGTGATGAGTGACTATACACCTGCACTTTCCTCTGGCTCCCAGCTTAGCTGTGGGAGAGTTTGGCCATGCAACCCTGGATGAGTATGGCTAAGGCACCCTCAGATCACTGGACACAGCTTCCACATCTTTGGGGATGTATCACTTGTAACAGAGCAGCTTTCTAAACAGACCAGGGGTGGTAAAATAGGGACAACCACCACCACACAACACTGCCTTAAAGTCACTTGCTACTCCAGGCAATAATTGCAGCCACGTTACTGGGCATGACTCTCCTTCAAGAATACTCCAGCACAAATAAAAAGCAGCTTCTCAAAGAGACAAAATCTCGGTATTATAATTCTCATCTTTATCAAATATACTAAACACAACTGAAATTAACACTAGGCACATCACATAGGTCTGCCTGTTAGATGCGCAGACCCACTCTATACTCAAGCACCTGGGCAGTCTGCATGTTCTACCAGGCCTTGAAAAACACTTTTTTTCCAGAGAACTCACACAAATTTCTTCCTTTTCTATGAATTGGGAATGGTAGAAACTCAGAAGCCATGCAGCACCTAGACATTTTGCAAATGCTTCCTGAAATCCATGACTGTTTTACAATCATCTCCTCAGAGGGCAAGCTAGAAGTCTATTCATAAAGTATGAAATTTGGTTAGTCCCCAGTGGAACCCTCACTTTGAGACAGAGACAAATATTTGACTAGCTAATGGCTAATTAAGGAATAACGTGCTAATTAGTGTTATAATGGATTTTTTAAACACTTACAGAAATAATTAGACCAGGTATCAAGATACAATGAGTGCAGACATAACTTATACATTGAGGAGAAAATCTGAATCAACCCTTTCTTGAAGTTACCTACATTTAACACCTTGGCATGACTGCTGTCAATGGCTCTGCTTTTTCTGAAGTTTTTTTTGAGTCATCTCTGAAAGTGAGGCAGGTACTCTTTGGGTTCTATGCCATAGTGGTACATTTTAAATCCACCAGGCACTGCATTTCACCCAAGGAGAGAAGAGCTTACTGAAGTAAGCACTTACAGCACTTACAGAAGTGCTCTGATACATCAAAAGCAAAAGTAATCAAACGTAAAGGCAGAAATACATTACAGATAAACTGCATTCCAAATTATGGAATCACATAACCTTGGAAATTAAAAACCTTGAATATACGAAATTAAGGCGAAGTTTATAAGAGGATTTTTCAGGGTTATACCATCTTTTAGTTAAAAAAGTTGGGGGTCCCCTCTTTCTGGTGTCCCTCTCCCAGCACTTTGTGTTCTGGTCTAAAATCTCTGTACCTGCATGGCCATGCTGAGCTACATACTGTTTACTTATGCCCAGATTATCAAGAGCTCTAAATCAAACCGTTCCCTTCCTTATTTTTCTCTCAAATCATCTGCACAATTACAGTATTAATTCTGTGATATTTCCAGGTCACCGAGCAAAGCTGTAAAAATTCATTCTTGAAAATCACATTATAAGGACCTTACTGGAAACATCCTCTTTTGTAATGAACACTAATGAATTAATCAAGTTTTATTTCTTTTGGTGATTAGGTGGTCATTTTGCATATTCTGACTTTTTCAGGTTTAATAAAACTCAGACCAAAGCTAAATGGCACTTCAGAAATTCAATTCAATGCCCTCTATTTATTTTTTAATCTTACTCAAAGTATTAGTTGCAGGAGAAAGAATGATACAGTATTTTGCTTGTTTGGGCATCCAGCAAAAACATCTCATATCCCTTTGTTTCTAGTTCTATATTTGCAAGCCCACCCTTTTCCATTTGCAATCCCACCCTTTCCCTCACTGAGCAATGCAGGGCTGGCTGTCATAAAATCACCAGGGTCATTCTGCTTACACAATATGGAAAAATTGTTTTTGCTGATGCCTTCAGGCTTACTAAAAGCCATCACTAGTGGCCCGGAGAGATCCTAATTCAGCTCCTCCAAAACTCTTCAATACATCTCAATGGAAACTACTGTTCCCAACACTTAATGTGCAGGTTTGTTTAACATTTTCTTTAAGTACTACATGAATGAAAAGTATGTTATATTCATAGAAGTACTCCCAAGATGCAAAATAGAAATAATTTGAGGAACAGCAATTGTTCCTCGCCTAATAGTAAAAACACACTGCCAGGATTTTTCTTCCAAATAATCCCAGGCTTTTATTGCACTGTGACAACCATAGATTTCTGCCTGTACCCTTTGGTTTCTACTGTCAAATTATTATAATCACCCACTTCTGGTTTACATTCCTTCTTTTTGCCTCGTGTGCTATTTTATAATAGATATAATAAATCCAAATGTGAATTTTGTTTCTTCGAATTCTTAGCACTTCCTCCGTGTTTATTTTACATCTATGTGTGTAGATATTTATTTATCATACTCATCCACCCAAACCCAGGGTATAATGAGTAAAATTTTGCACTTCTAGGGTCCTTTACTGCTAAGCTTGGTTTTTTCAGATGTGCATAAGCCTGCTTGTTGACTTGTCTCCATGGAATTAACATGGAATTCAGAACAGAACCATGAAACAGCTTGGAATGATGACAGGGGAAAATGTGTTTTTCTAGGTACTGCTGAATTTCATGCTTTAAAATTAAATTAGAATATGAAATTCACAGCTTTCAGCATCCAATATATTTAGATGTACTTTAAAATATTAAGTCCAATTATGAGTAATTTGAGGCTAGATGGTCTCCTTGTTATTAGTCTGAAAGATTTCTTTGTATTTCATAACCTGTGGTGACGAGGCAGAAAAAAGCAATTTTTATGAGCTAGTAGCAGACACTTTTTCTGTTCTAATTAAAAGTCATAATTACATTTTTGATTAATCCAGAATGAACAATAAAACAGATTAGTTATCAGCTTGCTACATTTTGTGAAACAATACCGAGGCTTAGAAAATTTCAAGTTCTCTGACATTTTTAGCATAACTAGATAAAGCGAAAACATAAATGCAATTTATGTTCAACAATGTCCAATTTTGACATCTTATTTGAAAAATGAGCAGAATTACCAATTCAGACAAACTTCTATAGCTGCAGATTTTTGTTGGTTCATAAACCAAGTGTTTTGCTTGCATTATTTTAAATAACTTAATTGCCCAGTAAGTTGTGGTTTTGCTGTCTTTTTTTTCAATAGCAAAAATCAGTGTCTGAGTTTTTGAATGTCAAAAATGTCAGTGAAATATCTTAGAGGGGTGATTTGATGTTTTTAAAGAGAGCCAATATTGAAGGTTTTTTGTTGGTTTTTTTTTTGACAGAAGGTCAAAGAATCAATGAATCAAAACAAAGAGTCAATGACCTGACATGATTGAGCCCATGCAGGACAAGTCAAAAAGGCAGACTCCACCTCAATATGCTGCTGAACCACAATAAAATAACCCACAGAGTAATGCCCCCTCCCCAAAACACAGATTCCCTGACTCCCCTCATGTCTGCAACACCTTTCATAAAGGGAAACTGGAGTGTTTGGAGCACCTGGGCATGTAAGTGGTTCTACTCTTCTCCAGAAATCATGGTTACCAATCACTTCTGACCCACACACAGCTCCTAGCATGGCAAAGAACAACATCCAGCCATTTCCAAAGAGCGCTAATGCTTCTCTTGGTGGGGGCAACAATTCAACAGCAAATGGTAGAGCTGGTATTCCACAGCTGTGCTTAGGCAGAAACTTCAGACAGGAGCGGAAACTTCCTTCAAACAGCATTAATTGGGTTTTAGCCACAAAAGCTATTTTAGAGTTAAAGGAAATATAATAAACAATAGGAAAGAATCAAATATAAAATGGTCAGAATGTGAAGGTGAGAAGGAGGTATCTAGGGCAGTGCTGGTGCAAGTTCCTGCAATATTCCCTAGGTCAAATACTGCCAGAAGACTCCTCACAGATCCCTCTGCAGCAGGAAACTTATCTGAGAAACTTCATCTGTGGAAAAGTGTTTAGAGCATTTTAATAACTAAAATCATGCCACAAACTTATAACTACATACATAAATAAACAGATAATTGTAATTCATGCAAACTAAGATGGCCTTACCATCGCAATTAAACTTCAGGAGCTGAATCAAGACTGAAATCTAATTCAAACTCATAGATCAGGCTGATATCTGAAATGAGCATCTCAAATTCCTGCCACACACTAAGAATATCAGAATTCTTTATCAAGAGAGATTTGGGGGTGGGGAGGTTCATTTCTACAACCTTGTGAAGTGTTAGAGAATGAGGTGGGAAATGTCAAACACTCCTGAAAAGCAATGATCTATTGGGCAAAACTTATTTTAAGGCTGGGGAAACTTACAAGTCTCAATTCACAAAGTAAATCACTTTTGTGTGGAGGACATGAAAGGCTCAGGGTTCTTGAGGTTTGACTTTGACAAAATTGAGCTTATCAGAGAGACCATACCTGGATGGCTACTCTCACCACCTCTTTCCACTTCTAACTTCTGACTAAAATTTGCCTACAGCATGCTTTCATTTTAAGTATTGTAACAGGAAGAAGCAAAAAATAAAATTTTATCTCACTTTATAAAGTTTAAAAATGTACCAGACAAATGTACATGTCTCTACATGCTGAGAAATTCATACATTAATTTTTGAACAAATGTTTAGAGATTCATAGACATTGACATGAACAAGCAATTTTGCACACTGACTTAATTTGAAACTTGATTCTACTTGTGCATTGGGATAAAAAAAAGATGAATATTACTCTATTATGAGTCTGGTAGCAGAATTCTTAGTGTATTTGGGAGTTCAAAATAATAGTTTGAAATTTGATCAAGTAAAGGCCAGATGCACCTCTAATTACTTTAGACATCTTGTAAAATTCTATTAATGTTGTCATAAAATATAAAGCATCTATATCTGGAATTCCTAGTGGACAATTAGCAGAAAATCTACATAAGGTTTAACAGGTTATAGAGAAATTATAAACTATTGAGATCACATGTGATGTTTCTGTGTTATAATCTTATATACTATAATCTTGGTTTTAAAAGCAAGCCTCTAAAATTCAGTATTACAAAATGCTGTCTGAGGGCTGTCCACATTTCTTATTTCTTCAATTAAAAGCATCTAAAATAGTAGCTAATAGTATTTCTGTTGGTATATGAGGCAGCAGTCTGGCATAACAGAAGAAGAAATGCATCAACATGAACAAACCCAGCTTGTATTAACTACAGACTGCTAATTACAGAGATAAGAAACAGGAAAGAGTCCTCCCTCTTCCCCCCCATAAATTTCCCACCTTTAAAAATTAAGAAAATTCTCCAGATTTTAAACATTCCTTAGCAATACACTGGGAAAACAGACTGTGTTCTCCAAAACAGGAATACATGGAGACAAATAGCAAAAAGAGGTGCCTTTTTTCCTATTGCTGCAACTTAATGAAGAGAAGAGGAGATCAGAAAGAGTCAAACTTTGCTGGATCACAAAGAGAAGGGCAAAGGAAAAGATGCTTCTGACAACCTCTAAGGCTCCCAAAAAGACAAGGTTAGTCTCAAATTGGTGCAATGGATCAACAAAGGCCAAGCTGCTCTCTGTGCCCATAATTAAGAAATCAATCTTTTTTTTTTCCTACCCTGATTTCTTTAACAATTTCTTTAACAGTTTCTATCTGACAGTTTATATCTACACAGTTTGTTAGCATATGTAAAAAATAAGTGAATCTGAACTAAAAATGCACACCAATTTCAGTGTGTGGGGACAGTTGCCCAGGCATGTCAATTCTCTGAATGTAAAACCTTGTGTGACAAATCACTCTGAAGAATTTTTGAAGAATTCTCCTTAAAATGTATTGCTCTTACTTGGTAACTGAAATTTCCTAGTAAAACACACTCTTCATCAATTTTTTAACAATATTTGTATTCATACATTAGAGGTAACACAGGAGAACAACATGGTTGTAAAATAGTTACTACAATTAACTAATAGCCTCCATTTCCACTGTGAAATCTGAAGATGCACCACTCCTGCTTTGAACTAACATGAAAGGAAAATGAGCATCACCAGTAGGTGTGTAACATATGAGATGTGAAAAAAGTTCTATTAAAAATCAACAATGTTTTCCAAAGTATTCATCTTGCATGGTGACTCACCCTGAAAACAGTGCTACAGTTCTTCCTATGATATTAATTCTGAGCATTTATATCTCTAGTAACAAAGCCTTTTTCTCTTATATTTTTAACTCAAATTTTTATCTTTTTACAGGAACTCAACAGCTGCTAGATTTCCTTCTATATGTAGCAAGTTGAGCCATTACAAAGAGTTTCAAAACCTACAATATCTAGTGACACAACCTACTCCCATGCCCAGCCTTCACAAACACTTGTGGGTATCACAGAAAAGTGGTACTTATAAAAGTAATACTTATCCCCACTTCATCCATGGCCATGGCACTCATACAAGCACACAAAACATTCATTTCAGTGTTGTATAGCAAATCTCCAATTGCAGTTGCTGGTTAGTTCACAAAAGGACCCCAAAACCAATACCAGGATCTCAAGCTAAATAGAGTGAGGGAAATTTCACACTGTAAAAGCACACACAGTATTGACCAAGAAGAAATCAGTTTTGGAGCTCCAAACTGATTCTTTTTAAAGTTGAGGAGAAAGCAGAGGATCACTTAGAATTAGAAATCACACATATTTAAATTGAACCCTCTTGATGAGTACACTGGTTAGCAAACTGCAGGCTAATCTCAGTTTTCTATGAATTCCAAGAAAACCCAATTCTTCTGCACCAGCTCTTCAAAGCTCCTGGTCCATGCACCTCAGAGCAAACAACCATTGCTTATTCTTGGCAAATTTCCACCAGCAACAACAGAAATATGTTCAAGAGCATCTGCACCACAGGATTTCCAGCCTAGGTCAGCAATAGCTGTGGGATTTTTTCATTCTGTGCGTTTTTTCATTCCATGCTAAATAATGCAACTCTTTCCCTCTCCATCCGTTCACTGTTTCACCTTTAATCTGCATCTACCAAGTTTTTTGTTTGCCTAGCTTTTTCTAGCTTTGTAATACTATGTGAGCCACCTAAAAACTCATCAAGCTTTCAAACTTGATTACCTAATTCTCTTATAATGCACCTTTGCTGTGGAAGGAAGAAAGTTTTTGCTGCACCAGCCAAGCCTTTTCAAGTAGGAGCTGTTCATACTGTCTCGAGTTCATTAGGGAAATTAGTAATAGTTGGTACAGCTGGCAAACAAATGAGGATATTGTAACTTGAAATTATGCAGAAATTGAATGAACATTTAGAAACATGGTGTTCAAAAGAAGGAAAGCTAAAAAGTTTTGAAATTTTTGCTTCACAAACATGGAGAGTAAAGCTGAGGAATCAATATTCACAGTCATTTAAGTTTTACAATATGTAGAATGCACAAGTATTGCTTCAATAAAATGAACAAAGGAATTTATCATCCAGAAAGTATGATTTTGAAGCCTTTGTATTCTAGCAATATAATTAATGACAAAACTCCCAGAAAACAATTTTGTAAATTAAGGGTTCCTCACCTACCATGTCCTTAGCTCCCAATTACCTCCTTGTTCAATGTATTCATTTAAGGAAAACAGCGGTAGGTGGACCAAAATAAAATCATACATTGAATTAATTTTCCCTAAAGTGCTGCCTGAATTCAGGTTGAACTCTTCTCAGTATAGTGGGTTAGGTACTTAGAGGGTAAGTTTGCATTCTGCTTCCTTTCTGAAATGCTGTTTTTATTACATTATTCTATTCACTGCTGTGCTCTCCTTATCATGCTCAGGGAAATATGGTATTTATCTCATGTATTTAAAAGTGACTTGAAAAATACCCCAGTTCTATACACATCTTATATGAGATGTTCAGAAGTGCTTTGTCTCTTAGAAGACTAGAAGTTTCTGCTTGAACTGTGCTCTGCAGTGGCCCCTGATGGTTAAATTACTTACTAATTCCTTCTTTGCAGAGTTTCTCAGGTTCAGTTAATTTCCCCTGCTCTTCTTTCCACTTGTCTCTCTGCTCAACTCCTTCAAGTGAGCCAGAAGTGTTTTAAGCCATGGCTGGGGGCAAATTGAAAAAAAAAAACACATTATCAAACACAACTTCAAACATGAAGTTTTGAAGGAATAGCATGTGAAATGGAGATTTTGGAATTAAAATTATTACAGAAGGTTATGGACCAAAACAATATGAGAAACTCTGGTAAAAGGGAATGTTTTTAATATTTTTCCATTTCATTTAAACAATGATCTTATTTAAAAATGAATAGGGTAAATTTAGGGCAAATTTCAAGTCTACCTATATAGTTATTGACAACAATGCTGTCATTCATAGGCACAGAAATAATTACAAATTAAAAGCTTAATTAAATATAAAACATTTTAGACCTCTAACTGCAGCTTCATGCATTTGTCTTTCACAGCTTCATTTACAACTAGAGACAAGACAAAATCAGCCTGTCATCCTTGCTTCCATCATATCCTTCAAACCTTCTTGAAAATGGTCTTAGCAGCTGCCTTTTGTTTGCCATGGAGCATTTTCTGCTCTAGCACAACAGCAGTGCCCAAAACAAAACAGTAAATAAGCCCCAGAGTCCAGGAGACCATCATTAACTGCTGAATTCAAGGCTGCACTGAACCAGGACATGGGAAGAGAAAGTCCTGAGAAGACCAGAAGAGTGGAATATAGAAACACAGAATCATTTAGGTTGGAAAGAACCTTTAAGATCATCAAGTTTAACCAATAACTTAACACTGCCAAGGCCACCACTAGGCCATATTCCCCTAAGCACTACATTTTTAAATACCAGCAGTGAAGTATTTAAAATACATGGAGAACAGTAATTACTGTTTAAAATTCTTTATTTAGTCTTCTTTTTTGTTTCTGATCATGGCACAGTGGCTGCAAAATGGAAAAGCCAGTGGAGCCCACTGCCATCACCTTGTCAACATGGCTCTGCCATGTTTAAAGCCACCAAATACGGCTGGAAAGGCTATTCTGACTTAAATGCCAAAAGCAGAGATGTTTTTGGACTCAGTATTGCTAAAAACCTCCAGAAGATGGAAGAGAGATATTTCAGCCCCTTTCACTTTTTTCAAACAACAAAGATTTGGTACAACAAACAGCAGAGTCAGAGATGACATACTCAAATGGCTTGGGTTGGAAGGGATCTCAGAGATTATCCAATTCCAACCCCTCTGCCATGGGCAAGGACACCTTCCACGAGAACAGGACGCCTAGAGCTCCAACAGCCTGCTAAAACGCTTCCAGGAATGGGGCAGCCACAGCTTCTCTGGGCAACCTGTGCCAGTGTTTCACAGTAAAAACATGTTTTCCTTGTAGAAAATCTAGCATCTTCACCATTAAGGACTGGATCAATCATTAAAATATTAAAAATAACCTTTAAAAGCCAAACATTTTGTCTGACAGGAGCTTAAAAAGTAAGAATAATGTGTCACACTAGGAGAAATAAAAAAAGCTTCATAGACTCTGTTTTTCAAGGAAGAATTCCAAATGAGAATCACACACTCGTTTATCTCTGCTCTACACTTTTCAGCATGCTAGAAGGCTTCTCATGGGAGATATTTGCTGATATCATAGAAGGCTTTTCTGAAGATTTCCAGCATTCTTATGAGGATTCTAAAGTTCAGCAGTGCTTTAGCAAAGTCAGTCTGTAAATTCCAAGGTTTCTGGGATAAATAAGGGCTTCTGAGGTCTGGAGAGCTGTGCAACTCATGGGAGAAACCAATAAAACTGACAGAATGCCTTATGATCTTTTTATTCCTTGCACAAATGTCTTGCCTTATTTTAGATAAGTCAGAATGGTAGCTGGCAGAACACAAGCTTAGCATAACTGCAAATCACATGTGAATAAAGTGAGGGCTAGGAGGGATGCAACTCATGACAGGATAGTTTCCCATAAACAGAATCTCTTTGGCTTTGTGAAAGTTGCTGACTCAAAACTTCAATCCAAAAATATTAACAGAAATTTTTGTCAAACAGACATAAGTGAAATGTTATCACATCTCAACAGAGAAAAGAAGAAGGGGAAAATCCATCTCTCTCCAGCAGTCCCTCAACTTGTGGGCTTCCAAGAGAATGCTTATTTCACTGGACAAATTAAAAATGTCCTTCAAAGTGTTCCTCTAAAGAATTTCTCACCTCAACTAAAAAGTTCCCTCACACATACATATCTTTTTTTAACATACAAATAAGTAATCTAGCAACTCATTATCTTAACACCACATAAGACTTCACTTAAGCCCAGTGTGTTCTGTACCCTGGAGGCCAGGACTGCCCATGGAAGCTGTTCATGTAAAGACACCGCTTCAATGAGAAGTTGGATGTAGGATCTCCAGTAAGAGATGAGTTCTTGATCCAATTATTGAATATAAAATTCTGGCATTCTCTGAGGAACCACTGGCAGTACAACAGAGACATCTTTCTGTTGGATCCCATAAAACAAATGGAATATGGCACCAATTCACCAACTGAAGCTTATACAGCTCCTGACTCCACAAGTAAGTCTAACACACACCCTGTGGACTCAGAACACTGCATTTATCCTCAAAACAGGTAATATTGCTAAAAACAAAATGCAACAAACATCATCAAAGGAAAATAACAGCCCTAGTTGTTACACATCAACAGCGGATAAATATTAGGAAAGCCTTCGTATTTGCTTTGCTTATGTAGGATTTCTTATTTGGCAACGTCACAACACCTTCTTCAAAATGAATTATGCTAGAATTGAGGAAAAAATTCTGAAAAATTATTTTGGATTCTAACTGACATTTGCGTAGTCTGAAATGTGAATTCACATGAGTTAATCTTCTAAGGAGCAGTGTGCCTCAGATGAAGGCTATGACAAATGTGAAACAACTTCATGGAGTCTACCCAAATGCAAAACCAGACTCCAAAATGAGTTTGATCTTTCTGTACCAAGATCAAACTGAAATCAGGTCTACATCATACAGCTCTGCTGGTGCAGTGATACTAACAGATTTAAAAAAAAATCCCTTAAAAATCACAATCTAAAGGACACACCAGGATGTTTTCCTCTGCATTCCCAAAGCACATAAAGAAAGAGTTTTCATGGACTGCAATGAACTCTTGAAAGCAAATAAGAGAAGCAGTGTAGGGCTACAGCTGGTGCATGTTATTTCTCTAAAACTGCTCTGAGGGGTAGCACAATGGTAGCTATCTAGTAAATATTTTATTCAGTGTCATAATTCGAGCTAAATAAAGTGAAAGTCACCTACTACTGATAAATACAGTCACTTCTGCAATCTCTTGGCAGTAAGAAGAGCAGATGCACTTTTGTCATACCCAAATTAGTGTTTGCTGTGGATTTACAAAACTTGCAGCTTACTTGCCTATCAAAATACTGACAGCATTATTCTGGACACAGGGAAATTTTGAATTTGATCTGGCCACGGGCCAAATCATAGGAGGTGCATGCTGAAACACAGTTAATGAGTAGCCAGAAGAAGTGGCCAATAATTGGCAGCTCAGCTTCTGTTGTAACGAATGCTCATTAGGAAGACAGACTGACTACTTGGCCTCTTCATTTATTCAGTTTTTGACCCATAATTTAAATATTCCGAGCTGTTCCATTTTAAAATACAGGACAAGGAGACCGTATGATCTCACGTATGGAGGCGGCAGTTCCCAAAATATTTACACGTGGAGCAGCCAGTTAATACACTTTGCCATGCATGGGAATTATATCTGACACTAAATAAACAACAATGATGAATAGTGATGGGGAGGTACCTGTTCCAGAGAATGTTTGAGCTCAAGCAAGTTTTGTCCATTTCCTAAAATGTGCCTGGGAATTTTTTTTTTTGTTGTTCAAAAAAGGGTGTTGGGAGCAGCATGCTCCCTAGGGTACAGCTGTTGGGCACTGTTTGTGCCCAGAGATCAAGGAAATGCAACTCAAGGCAGATGTGTGCTGGTGTGTTTACAGCAAGCCAGATGCAGTCACACCCTTTGCCAGCCAAGAAAATTGCTGAATCTAATGGGCAGTTTGACAGGAACCTGTATCAGCTGGCATTTGGAAAATAAAATTCAGTCAAAAAGCAAGCAGACAATGAAGAAAGATGTCATCCACTCAACAGATAACAAAATCAGACAATTTGAAAAGTGGGAGACAGGCCTCTTCTTGCTTTTAGACAAAACAGAAAACCTAACCCCACGGCTGATGGTGGTGCTGAGAAGAATGACAGCAATTTCTGTAACACAGCTCTGTGCCAGGACCCATTAAGTGCTGAAAATGGATTTGGAATCAGCTTATAGGAAAGCAAAGTATGCAAGTTCCACGATCCAAAATTAAATAGCTGAAACAGACTAATTCAATTAAATTCTCTAAAACTTTCAGTGATAAATCACATGCACATATCACTTGCATAGATTACTTGCCTGTGTGGGCCCATCAATAAAAGTTCTGTCGAGGAGTCCTTCCCACAGCTTTCATCCAAAAATGTCCCCAAAAGCATTCCTGAGACTGCTTTGGACAAGCTGCTCTCCTAAAAATTGTTTACACATGAGCTGCAGTCTAGAAGTGACCCCTGTGAGTAAACACACAGTGAGTTTAGAGCCCAAACGTATGCCAGGCTGCCCCAGCAGCACCGTACATGCTGCATTTCATTGCTCACAGCCTGAACTTCACCATGGTGTGAAATGTAGCTCAAAGAGCTGCAGATGGACTGCACTCAAATGTCTGAATTTCTGATGCTTTCCATGAGCTGCTCAGATCTGTGGGCTGCCATCCAACAGGTTTAGCCAAGCGCAAAGCATGAAAAATTGCATCGAGAGACTGTTTCTGTAGTCACTTCAGCTGAGCTACTTGAATGCCATGTTCATCACTACAGCAAAAAAATCCAAAACATCAGAAAGGCCTGGGATCTGCTCTGTTGAGCTACCCAGCTGCTGTGACCACACCACAGGCCAGCAGGGACATCAGGAGACAGAGAGGCTGCAGGACATCACACAAGACATGTCATTCTGACATCCTCCCCCACATCTTCAGATTTTTGAAATCTTGGTCAAACTGCTCACGTCAACGTGCTTAAATCCAAGCTCTCTGAAAGCTTGTTTTTCCAATTCAGCCAGAGGAGGAGAATGGCAGTTCACTCCCAAACACACACTGGTAGTACAGGGTGACCTGTGCCAGCAAAAGCAGCCTGTGCCAGTCTTTTGCTCATGATGAAAACTCACCAACCCTAATGAAGCCAATTAAGGGCAATTTAAAGGGGGTACAGCTCCTTTAAAAAAATACAATCTCTACGAGCAGATAAATATTTACTTCCTAAGATTACTGTGGGCGCTCAAGCAGCCGTCAACAAAGAGTGCATTAAAGCTCCATACTCTAAAAAGATAAGAACTCTATGACTCCCTCACCATTAACAGGCCAACCTATATTTCAGTAGGAGAATTAATGCTAGAATGAGTAACCAGGGTCCTCCCTCCACGACTCAAGCTTACATCCACACGTTATCAACAAATCACCAATATACAATAAATCAAACAAGCAGAGTATCGAGTATCTTGTTAACCTGACAGAGGAGCACCCATGAAGAAAGGTTCAAACCCACAAAAGGAGCTAGGCAAACCCATCAAGGCCCAACTGTTTACCAAAAGCATGGTGATTAGTGATCAGACATACACAATCTGTATAGAAGAACTTGTTTTCTTCTTGTTTTTAATAAACAGGCCAAAGAATTATCGATATTGATTTAAACCAACCCAACCCTTCTTCAGTGACACCCTCTGATCTTACTCTGTGTACAAACGCAACAGCTACTCTTGGAAGAGCTCTTTATTTCTAGACTGCTGTTTAGAGGGGCAGCATAATCCTTCTGGGAAGGCACCTTTCCTTGCAAGGATAAGCTGAAGCAACACCACAAATCTTCAAGGATAGCTACAGCACTTATGAAGTTTGCCTGGGCTCTTTGAAATTGAACAAAGTGAATAGTTGACTCAAAGCAAAATAAACATGCTACTGGGTATATAACAGGTAAATAAACATAAGACAGTAATTGTAGTATTATATATAACCCTAAATACTGCAATGAGAGAATGACAGTAAGAGATGGGAAATAACATCTGTGGTCAAAAGGAAGCCTTGACAGCAAAGGACAAACACCTGCCACTGGTTTTGCACCTACTCACCTAAAAGAGTAGCTGGATGTGTTTTTCTTATCTGTAGACCTATTAGTTACAAATACTAGTCAATACAGAAAACTCTCCCAGGGAAACACACTTTAGGCTCAGACCTACCTGTGCAGACCAGTTGGCTTTTCAGACTAAAGCTAGTCACAAACAAAATTACCTTTTGCTTTTGTGCAACTAAACTTCTTATCCCTTGCCTGGGGACACAGAACTCAGAATTTGGGGTTCCAATTACTTGTAGTAATTCATTTTTTTTTTTTAAATCCAATGATGTTTGCATCATCAGAAACAGAACTAACAGCTCATTTTGATGGTACTCATAATCTTCTTTTAAGAAGGAAAAAGTGATTAAAACATTTACTACTGTCCTTTTATATAAAAAGGGACGCTGAAAAAATACAAACTACTTTCACCTTTACTTACCACTGGTCAGTGCTCTAACTCTGGCAGAAGCACAAATAAAATGAGCACAAAATAACTAAAAATCCAAGCGTTTCAGATATTTACACTCAAAATGTGAATGTGTATGCTTACATACCTCCTCTATTCTGATCTGTAAACTATATTAAACATCCTAGTTTCAGATGCAGAACTGTCAGGCCAAAGGAACAGTGGCCTTTTCATTATATGAATGTTTTACTACAAACACAAGTGCAGGCTTCTCCCCATTTTCCCACCACTATCCTGTTATCCACACTTGCAAATGCCCACAGACAAGGAGATAATTCAATTAGCACGCACAATTAAACCAAATGATGGTATCTGGGCCCTTATGTTCTTACTTTCATTATTGAAGCTTATTTTGTAATGATAGTCATCAATTATTTTTCAGATTTTGAAGCACAGTCACAGAATAAGAAAATATTTCCCAAAAATTACTGTCGAGGGCTTAAAGTTTGTATTTCTTGTGGCTGCACGAGCAAAATAAATTCACCAAAAAGTGAAGTCAACAATTATTAAAAGGTATGACAGCAAAATCATTTAGACCACATCCTTAACAGAAACTTTTGCCAGAAAAGCATCCTGCAACATATAGGGGGGCATGGGAAAAAAAAGGACTTTTTTTCATGTGTCCAAGAACATTTTGTACCTAGAACTTTTCTATGTCTGCTTCAGGAAAATTTGCCATTTAGGAATCTATCTGGATTTTATTTAAGACTTTTAACACACTACATATTGGGAGTCAAAATGTTTCCTAAAGTGTTATCATTTTAGGGTTTTTGATAGCACTTTGCATTTCAGTAGTGAGATTGCCACAAACACAACACCTCAGTGCATTTAACACAGGAGGTTTGCAATGGGAGCCAACAGAAACAATGGAAGTGATTTCTCCCAGTAACACCCACCTTAAAAAACACATTTGCAATTAAAGGTTTGCCATTCCTGTATGATATTAACTTTCTGACACTGCTCACTCATTTTCAGCATTTTGTTTGTGCATGGAAGACTGCTGTGCCCTGAGGAATTGTTATAGACAAAGGAGGGATTTTTACCTCAGTAACTATTCATATTTTGTACTTTTACTTAGAAATGCACGATTTAGGGGGAAAAAAAATTCCCAGGTATATTTTTTTCAACTGAAATCTCATGTTGTCATGAACAGGATCTCATTTTTCTTTAATCAAATGATAAATAAAACCAAAGTTCTGACTCTCTAGTGTTATTAACATAAAAGATGCTTCCAAAATGCAAACCAGTTTTGTACTAAAACCTTCCCTTACTCTGGTATGTGCAAGTCATTAATATGTCCATGTGCTTTTGGGTTTTTCTTTTAATTCATAGCTGGTGATCTAGGCTTTATATATAGAAATTTTGTGGAAATATGGGTTGTTTTGAAAGATGATTTTGCATGCATATCTAGAGCAATTCCTAGTATAACGTAATGTATTTACATTTACATTCTCACTTATTGAGTGCTTCTATAGTCTCAGCTTGTTGTTGTTACTTTGCTAAGGGCCAGGTCTGCAAAAATTACCATATTATAAACTTTCTTCCCATAAGAAAGCTTCCCTGTTTTAAAATCATTATGTTATTGTGATATTTAGCTGTTTTTTCCTCATGAACTTCAAATATATTTCAGCCTAACAAATTGAAATCCCTTTAGCAAACACTCCCTGCTGCTTGTCCATACCTTCCTACAAATTTTATACACATTTAAGAACTTTGTCCTTTGTTGTACCTTCATAACTCTTTCCTGAAAATATACCTAAATCATACAAAACCAGTATTAATTCAGGAGGTCTTGGCACATTATGTGGGGAATTTTCAGCCTGAATTTCTGTTCCATGCTCAATCATATTCAAAAGTCAGGGTCCACATCAGCTGAAGTTCAGGTTATAAATGTAATGAATAAAACTGTTCTGACTATGGGTAGGAATGATTGTGAATAATCTCAGATTTATACAGTACACCATAAGTCACTGCCACCTTTTATTCAAGTGAGCATGTACATGTTATATTTGTTTATGGAAAACAGTTCTTAAAAAAAATTCTCATAATGTTGCAGCATATGCTACACAGGGAAGTTGTCCTTTTGATCTGTATAAACCTACATGGTCAAGACATCTTTAATCTAAAAAAAATCTTCTCTATCACCTGTGGAGAGTTTTTAATTAAAAAGTTGAGTTACTAGGAAAAAAAAAATGAATCTGAGTTAGGAAGATGTACGTTTTTAAGAAACTTGGGAAAAACAGCTTTCACAATTTTCTTCAAAATAGGCATTAGTTGATAGTGTGTTCTCATTATGAACACACTTGAGAATAGTTAAGCTAATGAATATTTCCCCTAACTGTTAGAAATACTAACAATAATTGACTAATAAGTATTCACTGGAATATTTAATTACAGTAAATTTTAAAATAATCTAGAAAAGATCATTTTATAAATGATATATAAATGCATCCTTTTGTAGCAGTAGCAAAACCAATCTTGACATTCCATTCATTTAGCAGACACAACTTTTTTCTAAACAAGAATATAAGAGGACACATATTACACTCACCTTACATGCATTTTTATTTTACTACCCTATCAGCAAATTTTGTATTTTGCGCATTGCAAAGCAAATGCTCAGCAGCCACAGAGCAGTTTTACTGAAAAGCATCTGAAGTTACCAAAGGTCACTCTCAGGAGGATGTATTACTCAGTGCCTGCAAATAAGATTTCCACTTAATGTTTCCCTGCATGAATTTGATCCTAAGAACTTTAGTCACGATTCAGCAAAACCTCTGAAGAACAGGCATTATCCCCCTGCCCTTGATGGGGGCTGAGAGGTTACTGGACCCCTTTGAGTAAACCTGGTTCTTTCTTCCAGCCTGAGAGATGAGGTAATCCTGGAGGAACTGCCTCAAATACAAGGACATGAAAAATAAGCTGGATGACTACACATGTTGTCAAACATACCACTGAGAACAGAAAGTTTGTTGAGCTAGATCCAGCAAGATGGAGGAGCAAGTAGCATAACATTTATTATTTCAATCTTATTTTTTAAAAAAATGATCAGCTTTCATTGCCTTTTAGCTTCTGGACCCAGACATCTTACTTGCACTGGCAACACTCTCAGGTCTTTTTCTGCAACCACAGGAGTCAGAAGTTGTCATTCATGAGTGTCAACTGAATCCCTTGAGTAACCATTTGAAAGTCCAGAACTTGAGAAATTCTTGATGTCACAAGATCCATCATAACAAAAATTAGAAGAGTTAGAAACAGATATTTACTGAGGGTCGTATCAGCATTCAGCCCTAATCAAATGGTATCAGATATTCAAATGCAGTACAAATCCACTTAAAGAATGTTTCTTTAATCAATGGATTGACAGGGCCCCAAGGAAGCTGTAAAAGGCAATCAGCATATGCTGGCAGGGAACTGGAAATGTAATTACAATCTAGAGAAAGGAAAATTTCACTGTGCCCTTCAAAACGATGCAAACTCTCGTCATTTGCATGATGGCCCTCCTACCAAAGAAAGAGACAGAACCTTCTTCCCCACATATTTTCATGTTAGCCATTTAGTACATCCACAAACTTGCAAAATCAGGAAAGAAAAGAAAATTAATTTTGTATAAAGATGTGCTTGACTTGGGGTTAAATTTCTGAGTCCACAACCCATCTCCCACAGTACCTGGGAATTTCTGTCACAAAACCAGACACACAATAAGTCCCTGCTTAATTGTGCCACAGCTTTCAATGATACAACATTAAAAAGAAGATAAAGCTTGTTCATGCTGATGAAATTCCAGTAACTCAGGTCCTCTGTATTCAAATAAATTTTTTCTCTTCTTATTCCTGATTATTGTATAGCTCATTAAAGGAATAAACCCCAGCATGACATGAAAAATCACTTTAGTCTGATAAAATGAAATAAAACTCTATTCAGTATCAGAAGTAGCTTAGCTTGACTCTAAGAGAGAAGCTGAACAATAATTACTTTTATTTATTAAAGAACTTATTTTATGATTTTAATGTTTTCAAAAATTACGCTTCTGAAAAAGAGGTATTCTTTCCTACCAAGGGGAAATCTCCTTTTTATTTATTTAGAATTTCCCTGCATACACATGTTGCATAAATTTTAGGGCAACTAAAGTTTCAATTTACTTGATGTTCAACTTTTAAGTCTAGTTAAAATAACCTGCAAACTGGAAATAGTTAAAGAGTGAACCAGCAAACAAAGCAAGCAGAGGCAAGGGAGGAGGAAAATAACTTTCTACCAAGTTGCTTATATGACTTCATCTATATTTCTATAATTATCTAGGCAGATTTATCATTAGATCTTTTACTGAAAAGTCACTAAAAACTCAGCATCAAAACCATTGAAATTCAAGTTTCAGGAAATAATTGAGGAAAACATCAGATACTTAAGTGTGCAGAGAGCACTGGGGATGCTTTCACAGCAAAATATTTTATGCCAAAACTGTCTGGTTCAATAAAGCCACAAAAACTGGCCTAAAGTTAGAGGATAACTAGTCTTTCTCAACAGATCAGCCACCATTTCTCTCCAGTCAGTACTAGGATGATTTTACCTTTCAGCAAACACAACAGAGTTGTCACTCTCGCTTCTCCAACACATTTTCACTTCTCCTGCTGCTGCACACAAGAGTCACCTTGCTAAAGCTTCAACTCAAACCTCTCCCTACCCACCACTTTAAAAGCAAACCATGACAGATAAGCTATTCCTGGTTCAAGCTATCCAAATTTCTGTGGAATAACCCATGAGACTTCCTTGAGCTAAAATGAACCAAGGTGAGGGTCCCTCCTGGGGAGGCACAGAGGAGAGCTGGGATGCCCTGATGGGTGACACTCCAGCCTTCACAGACAGCTTCTGAAGAAGCTTGAAAGGCAACTACTGATGGAAATACCAATTATGGGCAGCTTCCCTCAAAATAATAAGCAAATACAAGTTTTGTTTGCAATAGCCAGAAAGGAAAACTCTGCAAAATACCCTTGTGTTGTTTCATGAGAAATGATATTTTTGTGTGAGTTAAGTGCTAGTGAACGAAGAAGCATTTCATTTCCTCAATCCCCCATTTGATGTAAATCAAGAATCTTGCTAAACTTTGCAGTTCTACTTTTTTCTTTAGTAAAAAGTTATAAAATAAGAGCACCTCACATACACACACACACACACTTTAATAGCAACAAGCAGATTTTGGAACTTGGTTCCACATTTGTTACCAGGGAAACCGCACAGACTTGGAGAGATTCACATGCAAATTATTTCCTAATCTGCTCTGTCATAAAAACACAATCTAGCACTCAACCAGCAATATGCATTAAAATGCAAAGCCCAGGATTATCAGCGAGCTCAGTCTTAATTTTGACTCTGTTTGGTTCTTACATTCACTGCTTATATCCCTGCTATGAAGCTCCTGCTAAACCACTCTGATTTGGTGAAAAAAAAGTCTTCTACCTACACTGTGTAATGAAGACAGCAAGGACTAAGACTTTTGAGCATAGAAAAGATTCTGCTGCCTTCTGAGTCAGCCTGGGCAGTGCATCCAGCCCTTGTGTCCCTGCTCTGTATCACCAGCCCTGCTGGGCCTGGGGCTAGCACACCTTACTCAATTGGGATCTGAACCTGCTGCTGCAAAGGTCACTACTCTATTAGCCTTAACACTTGGGTTTGCTCCAATGAAAACACGCACTGGCACAGCGCACAACACTGGGAGAAACAGAAATTAAAGTTCTACAAGGCTGACATTAGCAGTGCTATTTAGTACACTCCACTGAAGGAGAACTGGCTTCACTCAGACTTGTGAGTGTTCAGACATTCCCACACTGCCTCAAATTAGTTAATCCATGTATTTCCAGCACCAGTGGAGCTGCACAACCAGAGCCTGCAGCTGCTGGCAGAGGCCAGAAACACCTGGAAGTTTCTTGCAGCTCTGTTGGGTCCCAGCTGCAGCAGCCTTGACTCTGTCTCATGCCCAAAAGCACGGCAAGATTTGTGCCCTGCCAAAGGCAGCAGAAGTATCTACATCTTCAGGGAATGTGATATTTACGTTAGAGAATGATAAAGGGAGCTGATTTCCTGTCACAAAAACATCACAGAAACCTGTCTGCTCCCAACTCCTTCCGCTGACCTGAGAGAGGATGTGTTAGCAGCCTCAGCTCCTGGGTAAGTGATACCCCAACTCTGCTGTGATAGGAACTCATCAGAACCTGACAGTGTGCATTTAAGCATTTGATTACATCACCCATTGGTCATTAAGGAAACCACAGTTGCATCTTCCTGTTACAGCCTATTTGATTAAGTTATATGATACATCCTCCAGCATTATTCATGCCCCTGTGCACCAGCAGCTAATTTCCTTTGCTGCATGTCATCCGGTTTTTATTAATGTCTCCTCCAAAATGAACTTCTTGAGTTATATTTTTTTTCTCTTCTCATACCTTCTCATAGCTCAGTCTAGTTCTCACAGACATATTTTAATTAATTTACCTGAAGAACATACCATCACTTAGGTATATTAATTAATTTTATTTCATACCTTCTTATAAGCAGTTTTAGTCTGGGTTTAACTGCTGGTTTTCCTTTTTTGGGGGGTTATTTGATTCTAAAAGTACTTATTCTGAGCAAATTAAGCTCTGAACCATAAGTGACTGATGCAACTTCCACAACATGAGAATTTGCATAAGTGCTGATACTAGAATAGGAAAGACTAGCCAACAGTTTAGAGCACTAACTAAACGTGAATTTTGTCCTTGTGATGTGCACAGGCTGTGGAAAAATATAACCAGGGCAGTGCTTTCACTGTGTAACTCTAACAGTTTAAAAACATAAAACACATGCAAAGATGGGAAGCTGGTTATTTCCAACTAAATGGACCTAGTGATCACGTATTTAAATGCACAATAACTAGAAAATGCTGAAAAACTTGAAACTGCATCTTCTGTAGCCAGAATTGCAGCACAGCACTAAAAAACAGGTACCTCAAAGCACAGTATTTACTTTTCTTGCAGTTTAATCCAGTTCCTACTACAGATGTGCTGGAGCAAGGATCCCTCCCCTGGAGATAATGGATGCAGGAGTTTTACCACGTTCATGGCAAAACCTGCACCCTACAGGTTGAATCGAGCCTGACTAGCACTTGAGAACATGAGAGAGAGTTTTGCTCGGGAGGTGGCAGGATTATCTCATCCCTCTCTGCTTGCAATGTGGACTAACCCATGCACAAAACCACTGAGGGGCTTACAAAAACACAGGGAGAGCAACAGGTAACTTTTTCCATACTTGCCCAAACATACATGGCATTAAAACTGCCTGCAAACCTGTTCTATCTGTACAGGAACACTTCTCCTAAACTTTGTCTCTTTTAAGTTTAGATTTGGAGCAGGCTCCCTCCACTAAACTTGATAATCTGATCTCCAGATTTTTTTATCTACACAAAATGGCAGAGATGAGCTGTCAGGAAACACAGAATATATGGTAAAAAATTCAAAAACTTCACAGAGAAGCTGATGCATGATGTGCATTATGGTAGAAGTGAAGAGGAAAACCAAGAGGAACTCAGGAGGTTCTTGAAAAGGAACTTAATAAAAGATAAAAAATGCTTTGAAGTGATTTAAGTATTTCAGGATTATTTAAACATCGTCCTGGATGTGAGCAAGGCTCAATTTAGTCTTCCTTCCATAAATATGCACTTGCCTTTCTAACAGAGATCTTCTTAATCCCTTTTCTATCCTGTTATTTTGGCTAATTCCAAGTGTATCAAATACACATACAAATTCTATTCCTATTTGCCAGTGAAGTTATCTTTAACATATGCTACAATAATAAGTGCCAGAGGGCAAAAAAAAACCTTATCAAGTTTATATTATTGATTATATACTATTTTGTAATGAATTTCACTAAATCCTGCAATACCGTGCTGTTTAAGACCACTACAGAGTCTGAAAAGTAATTTTTATAACAACAATGAAGAATTACTCTGACAGAACTGTGAGGGAATTCAGCCCTCAGTGATGAACACAGTCTGAACCTACGTCCTCTCATTAGTGTTGAATTAATTAGGTTTTATTTATTCATATGACATAAATGATTATATAGAGCCTACAACTGTCAAAGTTTCAGAAATTCTTGGTGTACTCTGATGGTGGGTGGAGTTCAGTAGCCCTGTAAGAGATGATAAGCCGAAGTTTGCATTCTCACTTTGAGATACCATTTTAATTTTTATTTTCATCCTGAACTTTTAAGATTCCTAAAAGCTTCAGCCTAATTTTTCCCCCTACAGTCACAGAACGTTTCAGTTTTGAAGTACAAAAAGCACATCCATAATTAAAG
Source organism: Motacilla alba alba (assembly GCF_015832195.1). Taxonomy (NCBI): domain Eukaryota; kingdom Metazoa; phylum Chordata; class Aves; order Passeriformes; family Motacillidae; genus Motacilla; species Motacilla alba. The sequence continues at coordinate 29,480,810 of NC_052022.1, read as the reverse complement.
GCTTCCATAAGAATTATGCTGTATGATTCATTTTGTTCAAAACCAACAGCAGATATTACGAGGATACCATTTATTATATGATTACTACTGTTGAATTCTTGGTACTTAATCTTCATGTATTTAATCATCTACTTTTTATTTAGCTTATTTCTAAAGAAATACTGCTTGCAAATTATGATGAAAAAGGAAGAAACAGTGGAGGAGCAAGATGAATATTTTTGGGAATGTGTGATATTTTTTTGATCTGTGAATACATATGAATTAAAAAAAAACAACTTTAGGTACATTAGTCTATTGGGTATACATGCAGTAGACTTTATCCTAAAGAAGGAAATTAAAAATAAAATATGAGAGTTAGATAACCTTTCAGAAAGGCCTAATTTAGAAAATATTAGTGAATTATATTTGACACCATGTAAAAAACCCTTGCAAGACGTTTAAATGTCAGCAAATTCCCAAGAGGAATATTACTATTAAAGTATTATTGTTTAAACAAAACAGAGAAAAGCAAAACAGTTTTACGCATTTACACATCAGGACAGAACACCTGAAGATTTTCTTCATTTGCACTGAAAGAGATGCTTAAAACCTGCAAAGCCCTGTGTGGCAGGGGAGCAGAACCAGCAGCAGTGGAGACGTATTTCAGGGAGGGATTCATGGAAGAGTCTAGCAGTAAAAACAAGGAGCCCAGCAGTGCTCTCGTCTCAGCCCCAGCACTCAGAACTGCAAAGCACCAGGAGCCCCCCACTTGTCACAGCATTACATCCCTGCTTTGGCCCCTGGAGGGGTGTGTGAAACAGTAAGCTGGCCAAGTGGTAGAAACTTTTTAATAAGATCTCAAGTGTCAGTCACATCAGACAACAATCAGTGAAAGATATTTAACTACACACGGGCATGTGACAGCACCCAGCATCATGGAGGCTCCAAGGATGAGCAGGAGTCGATGTTCCCAGTCATGTAAAAGCCCCTTCTGCTTTTGCTTCTTGTGGGTTTCTTTGGGGTTTATTTGTTTTGTTTCATTTTCAGTTTGGTTGGGTTTGGGGTGTTCTTTTTTAGTAATTGGAAGACGTGAAATGCAGAATGGATGTTATCACCTGTACAGAATTCAAACACAAAGCAAAACTACTGCCTATTACAATAATCTGTCCTGAAATACCAACAAAGACATAAAAGATAACAACCTGAAACCCCTCCTTGTTCCTCTGGCAAGTGCTGCACACAAAAACGAGCAGGTGAACGGAACAAAAAATTTAATTATTCCCATAAACCCTCTGGGCAACGTTACATATTCTCAGCGTTACCTATCACTACATTACCATTAATCAGCAAGGTTATACACACACAGAGAACCCTGATAAGGTTCCTTAATGGCTTTTCATAATGAAACAAACAATGTAGGAGAGTAAGACAATGAAGCTTCTTTTTCACTCCTCTGTCCTGATTCAGAGGAAAAAAATGATATTGGAAGCATTTTTCAAGAAAAGAGTTTGACAATTAACTGCCGTCTAATAATTTAAATATTTTAATTAGCTTTACTTTTTTTTCTTTGATTGGCTTACATTCAAAAATAAGGCCATAAAAATAAATAAAATTTTTTCAAACAAAAAGTAAAGGATTTTCACTTAAAGCATCAAATACAATGTTGACTACTCAATAACTTGAAAACTGAAGAAAACACTAAATTTCTCTTTAGACAGATGTGTTTTCAGAGAATTGGAAGCTTTCTGAGAAAGTGATTCCCAAAGAGTCCTATGCAGCTTAGAGCAAACGAAACACAGCATAAGGAGTGAACTGTAAAAGTTCTTGTCAGTTTTAGAGGAGAGGAACAGGAAAGAAGCAGCAGTGCACAGAAGGTGCTGTGTGATAAGATTTACGCAGAAAGCTATGGATTTGTTTCTCAAAGTAATGATGAAATTGAAAAGTCTCCACTCAAGGTAGTCTGACTGAGTTCCTGTTAGAATAATTAACTCAGCTCTGTGGGATGGAATTGTTATTGATGTGTGGAGGCACCAGGAGACTTGGACAGGCACTCTTTAATTATTTATAATCTAAGCAAATAAATATAATTAAGCAATATGTATCTTTATGAAATTCAAATTGAATCTCAGAGGTATAGAAGATCACCTTTGCTTACAAACCAATGACTTAGACAAACTTTCAAAGATCTACTACTGTTGTGCTGAAGCTAAAAAGTCTTTAGTAGTAGGAACTGGGAAATGCTATGACATTGTTTTGATCAGCATAAAATCCCAATTTTGTCAAGAGAAAATCAGGCAAGTTCTGTGACAAAGATGACAGAGACAATAAAAGAGAGATATGAGAAAGTTAAAATTCTGGAGCTTGCATCATGCATGTAAAATACATGCAATTTCCTCTTCTCAAAGCTTTTGGACATATTTTAGCACCAAGTGAAGAGATGACTTCACCCAGACTAAAGTGCTTTATGCAAATGTATTTATCACTGCTGAGAAACAGAAATGGTTCCAAGATGGAAAAGGATGGCTGTCAATACATCATGAAAAGAGACAGCCTGGAGAATGTACACAGAAATACATGCATGGCCAGGCAATTTCCATATTTTTCCAGAATGAAATATAAACTTTCACTATCCTGAGCCTACTTCTGTAAAGGATGGGAGGTAGACTTCGGGATTATTTCTTTTTCCCCACTTGTTTAGTGGTTTGGGCTTTTTTAATCTGCTCACATATGCATGCTCCTTTGAGCGTTCTAAAGAGAAATAATTTATTTTTTTTTTAATTACAACTGAAATTCTTGCATTATATTCTTACTCCAGGACATGAAACTTTTTAAAGATGATTAAGCATTGTGAGATCGAAGATGAATTGCCAAAATATTGCAAATCTTGAAAGTTTCTTCAGACACAGTCAGCTAAACAGCTAGAGACAGAGAACAGCAGAAAATAAAGGTCCTTAACTCTAGATGCCAACAAACAGCCCACCAAGATCAAAACAAAGCTCTCCTTCAGCTTCTGGAGAATTGGAGTCCAGATTCTATTGAGGCCATGGAAAGAGATTTGAAATACAATACATAAGAACACTTCCCCCTCTTTCTTACCCTTTCTATTTTGCTGTAAGCTGCCTTGCCCCTGACTTCTCATGTATCATTGACAGAGGAATCAAAGAAAGGGCCTGTTTAGACAGTTTCATTGGTGGTTATGTCTATCCTCTCAAGCCAATGCAATAGGCTAACAACTAAATACCAAAATATATCTTTCCAAACTGTTTTGGGTTGAGCTGAAGAAAAATGAACAGTAGAAAGACCGAACTGGAGAGGGAATTATGGGGGGAAAAAAATCACTCTTAAGAAATCAATGACATTAACAGCACAGGAGATGGCTCAATGCCATTAATTAGACTATTTCACTTGGCATTTAGTGGGAATCCTGTCCAATTCACTCATTCAACAACAGGCCACCCCACGTAGTTCCAGCTGCCTTCCTCACCCTTCCTCAGGGCACAGGGACTCTGATTTCCCGGTCCGCAGCCCCTCTGTTGCTCAGGGTAACTGGGAGAGGCCAGCCCTGCAAGCAGAGTGCCCTGCACAGCCGGGGAGGGAGGGACAACGACAAACAATTTGTAACAATGACAACCACAGTGGGCGAGTGCCACAAACGCTAAAAAGAGTGATGAGAGTTTATGGAGAAATAAACTGAGATCTATAATGGTGTGAAGTGAGGCATCCCTGAGAAAACAAAGGAAAATGAAGTAATTTGAGCATTCTGCTGGGTTTGTGGATGCAGGGACGTGAGCTGAAGGAGCTGCTGGAGAGATGCAGGTTCTAGAGGTGCCTCTTGCTTTCTTACTAAAAGCATCATGTGCAGATAGAGTAGCTAATTAATGATGATATTTTCCTTGAGCAGCTCACCAACAGGGTAGAAGGAGCTTCCTACCTTTGGGGTAGGAACACAGAGAAGAATCCTTCTCCTGCCGACTCTTCAAGTTGTGATAAAACCTACGAGTGTGTTTCAGGGGGGTTCTGCCAATCAATACTCTGTTTTAAAGTTTTGGCAGCCTAGTGGATGACGTTTCACTTTCAAGCATTTTAGCCTCACCAGAAAGAAGGAAAATTTTACATTTCTCTCTTAGATACTGCATTTTTAGTTATAAAAACATCATATTGCAGTATTGATTTACAGGGCTGGGTCTTCAAATCCAGCTCAGAGCTAAAGACTAAGGGCCCATCTGTCCTGATGCTGTGGTTCCATACTGTTTACTGCTACAGCACAGCACATGGTCTTAGCTCCCATCCACTGGAAGCCATGTGCAAGTGTGAAAATAGCAACATTCTTTTACCTCTATTACTTTTGAGGGCCATTTTGTGTGATCAAAAGATTAAGTAATGGTTCTGAGCCATTATTGTGTCTTTTTCTTTCCTTACACAAGAAACAATGTAAAAATGCATCATCGGTCTGTCCCTTCTGAGCTTCTCCTTTTCCATTTCTGTCTGTATTTTCAGTGCTTTTCTGTATTATGTGCCTTATCTTGAGAAAGCTGCTGATCAAGTTTTTCAAACTTTGGCAGATGTAGCAGCAACACCACCACTGGGCAAGCCCAGGATCCTCAGCAGGGCCCTCAGACTCAGCAGCCAAACAGGAGGAGCTGTCAGCCCTGCTACCTCAGTGCCTTTGTGCCACTGTACCAGCAAAACCTTTTAAAAAGATTCTCTTTGATGTGCAACCACAGGAGAGCACAGGTCCCAAGTTCAGCTAAGCATGTTGTGAACATTAGCAGGTTTAGCTCCAGAGGCAAACACAAGCGACAGCCTGTAAGTCAAGATATCATTTTGGAAGGGTTGCTGCAAGAAAAATACTGAGATGAAGAGAGGCTATTGTGGATTTTTCAAGTGAATATTGGAGTTCCTGAAAAGCACCACTACCCAAAACTTTGATTGTAATAGGAAAGGTGCTTTACAGTGCCTCTTCACCTGTCCCAGACACAAAGGAAAAATCAGAGAGAGAGAGGAGCATCTAATTTTCCTTAGTAACAATAAACAACACTGAACAGCATCTTCTGCTCACAGAGTGCAGTCTGCACTTTCACTGTGCATGGAATAAAATCCTCCACACTCTTAGCATTCCACCTTTCTCAGCCTTGGTACAAAAAACCTCATATCCCACTCAGGAGGGTAACAGGGTCCTCCAGACCCAGCTCTCTGGAGAGCACAGGTCAACCAGGGTGAACAAATTGGTCTAAGCTGTGGTTGCCAGCTAAGCCTAAATTAATCCTCTCCATGGATCAGCATCTTGCAAATAAATTAATGGGCACACTACCTGGGAGACAGTATAGTCTTTTTCTACCTCATTAAAGAATTCCTCCCTTAAGCAAGATATTAGTCATTCTGAAATTTGTGGGTCCTTCACTTTCAAATTTTCAAAGGGAGTTTTGAACTCAGTCTATGAAGGATTAATACAGGGTTTGAAGTCCAACCAGGGCTTCTTAGGTCTGCGGTAAGAACAGCAGCACAGAGCAATCACTGTTACTTTTGATTTAAATGCCTCATTTACTCCTTCCACATGAAATGCTATTAAATAAAATTATGCTTAACTAACGACTCAACACTAAAGGAATTCTCCTTTTGCTCAGAGATAGACTGCTGTTGTACACTGTCCCCAAAGCAACCATTTTCTACAACTGGATCTCTGTCAATACAGTCAATGTATCAGGAAATACACAAAATGAAATGAAAACACACTATCACAAATTTAGAAAAAGAAAATATTAACAGTTTCCACTGCTCTAAGATTGAAAAAAAAATATATCAGTATAAAGTCATTGCACATTAATTGTGGGTGAAGTAAAATTTGAAATCTTATCCCTTTGGTTTTAATTGTTGGTAGAAATGCGTATTTTTAATATAAGGGAGAATAAAAAGCAACCATATTATGATTAAGGGTATATTGCAACAGGTGTATTGTAATGAAAACTTCTGTTTTATTCAAATCTGTATTTTATATGTACATCAATGCACCACTTTACATAGCTCATGTTCTACAGAACCAACAGGGTGTTTTCCACACACATTACACATACAAAGCGCTGACTGCCATTACCTAAAAGTACCCTGTACATTGGGATCAAAAGCAAGGGGAGCCACCTGCTCCTCCCTTGTCATTCTTAGCCGATATTTGCTCAGTCCATCAAGCAAGACACATTTTTGTTTCAAGACACCTTTTTTTCTGTTCACAGCTTGTCTTCTGAGCCTGAAACACAACAAAAACCCCAATTTTCTTCCCCTTTACAACAGCCTTTCACAAAACTGAGAACAGTTACACTGCCTCCCCATGATTTTCTTCTAAAGATTATCCAAACTGCAGTTCTTTCAATCACCATGCTCTGGGTTGTTCTTCTTCAGCCACCAACCAATAAATCTAAATCCTTCTTGAAGGAAAATCATTGTATTTTTACATAGGATCACTTCTTGCATTTTCTGCATGGTTTATACAGCCTGATAAGGTATTTACCCTTCTCTCAGCAGTGTAACACTGTTGGCTCTCATTCTGCTTGGAGAGGAGGAAGGGCAGTTCTGCTCCCTCACTGATGCACGGGGTACTGGGTTTAGAGACTGGAAGCTCTAAACCAAGGCTTTCCTAGGGGTCTGGTTTTAAATTCAACCTCTGACAGAAGAAAGGGCAATTTCTCACAAATGGAGAAGGAACAGAAGGGAGTACCTGGGAAAGCCAAACCAATACAGAAGCAGAGCCCTGATAACTCTTGGGTTTCAAATCAGTTAATTTATTTCCATCTGGAATCAGCACAAACTGAAATAACTCCTTCATGGGACTATGTGCACACACGATGGTGTTTTAGGAGGGCAGAATTCCCAAGTGACCACATCCTACTTCAGAGTGTGCCTGTACATGGAACTGTAACAGGGGAGGCAAAACTACAAATAAGCTAAACTTTTTTCAGTTTGGGTGGTGAAAAAGAAATCTGGTGGAAAATTTATTGGCATACAATTTTGTATTTATGCAAATACACATTTTCAGAAAGAAAAAGGTGCCCTCAAGGTGGTACCAGTTGTCAGAGGGAATTATATGATTTATAGGAGCTCTCATAGCTGGGGCAGGTGGCACGAAGATATTTATAGCATCTTCCCAGCAGAACAGGTGTGCTTTGTGAGTAAAGTTAATTTCACACAGTTTCATTAGGCAAATTTTCACAGATAAGGTCATGATTCATCAGATCACTTTTTCTATGATTATATGCATTTAAATCCTTTACTGAATCAGGTTGCTGCAGTCAAGCTCAAGTCTGCAGTCAATGGCAACTCTGTCATTGTCTTCAATGAGAAAGAATTGCACATGATTTCTTCCAAGATCTATTCAAACATTGTCTCAACACACAGGCACATCTGTTCAGACTCTGGTCCTGAAAGAATAAGCATTTTGCATTTTTGACTCTCGCATTTTATTCATCATGTGCAATGACTAAATTAAATGTTAGGTACAGGATTAGACATTTAATCTTAAAATATTCCTATAGGATTTTTTCCAACTTCTTAGTTATGTGAAAACAATGGAGAAACTATCTTTACCCCTACATATTTCCACCTTCTCATTCATCAGGATGATCTTAAATCAGCCCTGACACTGTTAATCTCTGTCTGCAGAGAGCTGATATTATAAAGAACAGCTCAATATATGTCCCTTTGAAATTATTCTTACTTCTGACAGGCTACAGACAACTGGAAAAATTACACATATAAGATACTGGACTAATCTATCTCACACAAAGATAAATGCAGGTATTTTACACGGAGGTAAAACTAGATCTGAGATACCACCACTGCAAGGCTTTACCACCATAGCTGCATTACAAGAGAATTCACAACATGACAAAGATGAGCTAGCTGACATGAGGCTGCTCCAAGTTGTTCCCAGCACTGGATCCACCTGTTCCAAACCCATGGGCTCTGTAAGATTTGTTCAGCCAGCCCTGATTTGGAAGGCAGCTTCTCAGGGTGAGACTGCGTCCACAGGCTCCTCACCTTTGGATATGGAACTTCACTGCTGCTCTCAGGGCCCTCCCTGGTGTTTGTACATCTTTATTGCTCACCTTCTTTCAGACAGGCTGTGCTTCACATTTAACCCCTTAAAATATGGTATATAAAGCCTATTACAGAATTTTCTTCTTAGGAGTACACATCAGAACAACCTACTAACATGATCATGCCAGCCTCAGTTTAATCAAGCCTGATGTGAGTCTCCATCTCTTCCCAGATATATTCCTCACTCAGAACATTTTTTCTTTTTATTCTTTCAGCAGGTGCATCTTTGCCATTATTTAAAATTCCATCCTTTTTCTCAACCAGGAACATGATAAATGGTTCAGCAAGCCAGCAAGTTGTGGAGAGATAATCAGCACTTAGGATTCTCAGATACAGTGGGGCTACTCTCTGACATTAACGTCACAACAAATGCCAGAGTTTTACAGCTCAGGGTAGAGGTGGCACGTGGTCACATTTACAGCTCCGAGACAAACATGTTCCACCAACAGTCTGACCTTTGACAAGAAGTCAAGTGTACCGCATGGGATCCCAGTCAAGTTTATGGCTACAAATTATCAAATACAAAACTTAGAGTCTCTTCAGCTGTTCAGTTAATACAGACTTCAGTTATTCCTGTGGGAATACAGATTTTGCTAAACCAGTGCATCTCAAAAGGGTATAGGAAGCAGTTACATCATTTTCTTATCATAAACAAAAGAGAAAAGTGATACAGTCACACAGCTAACAGAAGAGCCACAAAAAAAAAAAAAAAAAACAACCAAAAAAAACCACAAACCTGCCGCCTCCTCACACTCTCTCTATATATATTATATATTCCAAGGTTTAGATAGCTCAGAAACCTCCTAAAATACACTGTAGATTTTTAAACTCAATAATTCCCCTGACGTACAGGTACTTTTGAGACTACTTCTGAAGATACTGTCAGTTTTCCTGATAAATCAAACTTCTAAAGATGAGAGGTCAGGAATGGTTCACAAGATATATCTCTGCAATATATAAACCTTGGACAGGGATACAGCTAAGGTGGGAAAAGTTTGAGTCATTTTAAAAAAGTAAATGACTATCAAATGCATAAAACAAGCTAAAACCTAACCAGTGGCTGCAGAAGTAATATTCTCAGAGCTTTTGTTCAGTAGCAAATGAACAAAATCCAAATGAAGGCATGAAACCAAATTGTCAAATTTTTTTAGTATTGCTCAGTTTTTTTTATATTTATACATAGCAAGTACAACACAACTGATCAAACCATAAGCTTCTAAAATTGTTTTACTGCAAATTATATTTGACATACATGTGCTATCACTACTTTTCAAGTGCTTAATCACCTCTGCACGAGCAGGTTGTTGCTCTTACATTGATGGCAGGTTTTTTACATGGAACACTCATTCCAGATGGATACAGCACAAGACAATCAGAGTACTTTGTCTTTCCAGGCAAGGATGGCCCAAGTGTCTTTTCACCATGCAGTACAAGAGGACAGAGAAATTTCATCCCAAGCCTTTAGCTATTGCCATCAAAAGGCAGTTTTTGCAAGTGAAAAATTGCTCTTGTCTACTGAAACCCCATTTCTCACTCTGCAGACGAAGGTCAAAGCTGAAATATGTCTTGCTGTGTAATGAAGACATAACAAAAATGTGAAGCCCCAAAAGAGGAGGAGGTGATTACAAGCACTGTAATGGATGCCCTGTTCTCTCTGCAGATTGCATTCCACCATGCAAAGCCAGGCACTGATGGGAGCCACTGCTACCTGCAGCAGGTCCTTTGGACATCTCCTGGGAAATGACACCTTCAAGTATATTATATTTATCAACAACACGGTGCCAAGACCAGCTGCTGGCCTGAAAAAGCCCCTCACAGTGTTAAAGACAAAATTGTTCTTTCTGTTACCATGAAAGGATTTGATGAAAACAACTTACAGTGCAAATCAGCCAAAGGCTTATAGACAGTCTATCTTTGTAGCTTGCTACAGGAGAAAAAAGCCAGCACTCTGGTCTCAGTGAAAATGGAATGTTAACAGAAAAAAAAATCAGAAAGGCAGTAAGTACCCATGTGAAACTGATGGGTTGGAGTACAGAGGAACAGAGCCTTGAGCAAAAGAAGGTCAAAAAAGAATTATTGAATTTCGTCAAAGTTATAATAGGTTTAAACTACCAAAGTTGTATTGGAGTGGGATGCATTTTTCAAACCATTTGTATGTTTATCTTCAGGTGCAGGAAATAATGTACCTTAGTGTGTACATTCAGTCAACATGGGAAAACTGGATGCAGCTTTGTAGAAATTTAAAAGCCTTCATTTCCACAGAACAACCATGTGCTCCAAGCCTTAGACACACCCCAGCACAACAGTTTTTAACACTCCCAAAGGGGGCTGAATGTCATTTCAGTATGAAAAAACCCCAAACTGGACTCAGATTCTGCATATCAACAAGGGGGTTTTTTTGTCAAGTAGAGCAAGTAGAGAAGACATCTGAAAAAAGGATAATTTCACAGCACAGCTTGAGTTTTTTCATCTCTCCTTACAGCTTTTGACTTTACACCACTCGTGCTTTGACCTCATCCCTGATTTGCCTGCTCTATGGAGTGTTTATTTTATACAAACATGCAGGTAGTCAGTCAATTCTCAGAGCTGATTCTATTGACTGGAATTGCTTGGGCAGTGGGAAATTTCAGCAGTGAGCCATCCCTGAGGTAATTTTTTTGGTAGTGTTTTTATTGTACGCAAGCAGGTGCCTAATATTTGGATTCTGTTCCTTCAGCAGGACACTACCACTAGAGCACTAACATTTCATACACAACTTTGATTTTTAATTAGGAAATAAAGTGCGTTCACACAGTAATATTTGACTTCGTGGTCTTGCTCAATCTCTTTGACTCCTTCCCAAAAATTTAAAAACAAACAAAACCCCCCCCCCCCAACCCACCAAAGGAAGAGGAAAGAGGACACACAATTACAAATAGGGAGGATTTCTGGCTGGACAAAATAAATGCTTGTCCACCTTGATGTGACTCGCTTGACCCACTGCATGCAGATTCAACCCAGCAAGAGATTACCACCAGCTGCCCCCAGCCTATTCACAGGCTTGGGAGCTTTGTTGAGGGTTTGGCTTAAACAATAACGCGACCTCCTCCACTAAAAATCATCTCACGACAGACCCTGCTTCAGAAACCAAGCTCAATTCCCCACAGAGTCCCTGTTGTGAGAGTGACAGGGAATTCCAGTGGCTCCCTGCCAGCCCTGTGGCTGTTTGCAGCAGTCAGGTGGAAGCCTTGGCAGCCACTCTGCCATTTCCCACTGGAGTTTCCTCTCAGGTTAATGTGGCACCTGACCTGGTGAGTTACTGACAGCTAATACATCTGTTTGTTTTGGTGAATATACTTGCTGTATGTTTACACAAAACCCTTGAGTCCGTCTGACCTCCACCCTGTTTACTAGAAAGCTCGGGTGCACAAACACCTCTGATGTCTTCAGACAGCAACAAAAGGAATTAGCTGAACCTCGTGTTATGGCTTTCTAATTCCAGAGTCCTTCCTTACAGTTTGGTCATTAAGTGGTCCCACTTATGCCCTACCTGACTTCCTGCTTTTGATTTAAGAACTTTTGACTAGAAGCTTGAGCACCCCTTGCAAGTTTTTAATAGTCTATTTCCTGTCTCCATTTGACCTGTTGTGATTTATGGCCTTTCTAGCTCTCATTTGGACAAGCTTTGTACTTTTTAAAGTAATTTTTTAAGCCTTCCCCTATGATAGCCTGCTTGCAGTCATGCTCCCAGGAGCTGGGGCCCTTTGATGGCTTTCCTGAGTTTGGTTTGCCTTTTTTTTCTTTTTTTTTCCCTTCTATAAATGTGAAGGTTTACCTGTGCTTCTAATAAAAAACCTTCCAAAACTGGAGAACATTTTGTAGGCCTCCTACTTTTCACACAATTATTTTACTAATTTTAAATATACAATTTTAAATTATACTTTTTAAATACATTTATAGGTGAATATATATTTCTGCTTCTTTACATTAAGTATTTGTCTACTGGATTTATTCAGATTGCTACATGAAACAACTCAATGCAACATAAAACAATTATAATTAGGAACACTTCTATGAATGGGTCTTAAATTCACCCTGAAGCAGACCTTGTATATAACTTAAGACAAAATTCAGAATGGCTTTTTTTTCCCCTCTAAGGTCCTGACACTACAGTTCAGTCCAAAAATTTTATCTTTATACCTGATTTAGGTGAAACATTAGCTGTACATATCTGTGCTATGATCAAATGTGCTCAATGCACAACTTTTGCTTTCACTTCATATTCCCTGATCAGTGTCATGGTCCTGAACAAGAGTTTGCAGTCCATTGCTAGTTACTTTGACTTTTACCTTTCCCTATTTGGGTGCGCAGAAATGCTGTGCAAGCAAGGTCTCCACAGAGCTTCTCACTTAGCATAGTACTTTTGTTGCTACTCTTTCCATGCTGTGGCACTCTCCTGCTGCACAAGTGATGCTCTCATCCTCTGTACCCCATGGATCACTGTCCCATTGATCACTGTCCTTCTGCCACGGCTGAGAAGTGTTATCACAGCCAGCTGTCATCACACAGCCAGCCTTCCTTCTATCCAACTTCCCAGGCTCCCAGCACTGGCACAAAGTCCTTGCTGGGTCCTCCCTTCCCCTGCTGCTCAGTATAACACCTGGCAGCTCACTGGAGACCCTTCAAAGCTTTGTCTCTTCCTCCCCCACTGCCCTTTGGCCCTTCCAAACTCACACTGCTGGCCACCTCCACCCTGCAGCTTGCATCAGCAGAGCCCAGGTTTTCACCTCTCCATGCTGATTTCCTTAGTGTGTTTACCTGGAACATCCCAACCAGGAAAAGACATCTTAACCAACTGTCTTGGGCTGCAGCGTGTGGCTGGGGGTGTGTATTCTATTGCCATCTGTCAGTGGTGGGGCAGTTTTCTTCTGTTAAGTGGGCAGTTTTCTTTATCTCTTCCACAACCAATCCTCCCTCCGGGACACATCTCCTGTTCAAGGGCCATTGAGTGTCACTGCATGACTGATAAAATTATATCATCCCACTGGGAGATGCTCCACCCAGAAGGAGGAGCCAAGCATTCCTAGCTGGATAGAATCTCAGGTTGGAGCACCACAGCAGCCTTTGCCCACTGCATTCCTAGAGGAAGATCAGGCCCATCTACACCACCACTGGACCTTCAGAGGAAAACTCCACCCTTCTCCAGGATCCCTGCTCCAACAGAACCACAGCTGGCAGTGCAGGAGGGCTGCAGCCACCATTCAATGGGACTGCTGCCAGCACCCTGACCCACAGGGGGTCAGCTCCTGTTCTGACTCTGTCGGTGCTGTCCTGCATTACTGCATTTTATTTTTTTTTTTGTTTCTTCTTATAAAGAACTGCTATTCCTATTCCCATATCTTTGCCTGACAGCCCCCTTAATTTCAAAATTACAATGATTCAGAAGAAGGGGGTTTACATTTTCCATTTCAAGAGGGGCTCCTGCCTTCCTTAGCAGACACCTGCCTTTTCAAACTGAGACACCAACACAGCAAAGAGTCAACCAGGTTTACCTGCCCTTCCCAGTAAGTTCTGTAGGGTCTGCTCCCATTACACGTGCCAGGGCTTATTCAAGATTAATCCTTGTGTCTGCCTTTTTGCAACAGCATGGCATTATATACTCACGTTTTTCATCACATGCCATAACCCAGAGGCTGAGTATCTTTTTATGATTATTTTATCATCTTAAAAACACTAAAAGAAATGACATGCACTACCTATAAGTGAATATCATTAGCATTTACTTTCAAGTATGCCACTGACAGAAAAAGTAGCATTCTCATCTTCTCACTTTTCTTTTTTCTTCCAGACTCTTCATACTTTGTAACTATTAGAACTTAAAAATAAACTTAAAGGCTCTGCATGCTTACCAGCACTGCTAGTACTTGAGCTACTTTCACCATCACTCTTCCTGAATTTTGTATTTCAATCATCATTATACAGGCTTTGTTGATTCAATATTGTCTTTTATGCACTATGTTCATAAAGCCTTATTAAAGTTTAATGAAGACACAGAATCAGATAATATTTGCATGTAAAATAAAGCTGTAGTCTAAGCAATACAAAGTATCTATAATCATCAAAACAAATCACTCAGCACAAGAGACAATAAAAAGAGAATGGAAGCCAGGGAAAGAATTTATACAGAATCTCTTCCTAGAAATCAGCTACCAAAGGTTCACTAGACACAGTAATTTAACACACAAAGCTTTGTTTATCAAGCAGAATTGCAATTTCTACAGTGTTTTTTTTTAACTCTTAAAACCCCAAATATCTGTAAAATCTCAAATACGGTAAGCAGTTGCCCTAATTTTAAATTATTTTTTAAGAATACAACTGCAGAATGAATCAGTGAAGGATAAACTCTGATGTATGTGGGCTAAGTGACAGATGAAAGAGCCCTTTACTGAAATGCTACCTGTAATATGGGATAACAGAAAGGAAATAATCAGTTTCAATATACCTCAAAAAATTTAAAAAGGTAAGGAAAATCAAGATGAAGGTGCATATTCTTTGCTCTCGTACTATCTGCAAAAGATCTAAGCAATTTGAGACCTAATTTATTCTAAGATCAAAGTTGTCCTAGTTCAAGTCTCTCTGCTGGCAGAAATGATTTTACATTAGCAAATTATTTTACTGTTTCTGTAGTGATTCTCAGATGTGTTTTTATGTTCTCTGACTGCTGTAGGTGATTACTGAAGACCAGGGAAATATTTTGGCTGAGTCAAATGCTAGATCAGAAGTCTGCTTCACCTTAAACAGAGGTGAAACAGCACTGGCTGTTATTAACCATTATAAACACAAATGATGCTTCCAGCAGCTAAAGCAACAGGAGAAGACAACAGCCCCCAATGAACTGCCACTGAATTGAACCAATGCCTCAAAATCTTATCTATGAATATTTTGTTGAATTTTAAAGCACATTTGCTCTCACTTCAATTTTGCATCCCCCTTTTGTGTTTGCTTTTGGCATGTTCTGGTAAATTAATTACTAGCAGAAACACTTGCTGAAGCTGTGGATTTTCAGCAAATACTACAAAATATTTACTGAAACTGCCCTATAAATTTACAGTTGTGGTTGTAGCCAGCAGAAATCTGATTTTGGAGGTTAATTTAGGCCTGTCAATGGAGAATAAAACAGCAGGTAACCCCATCTTGAAATTCCTTCTATTAAAATCAGCAAGAACCAATTCATGAGCCATAGTGACTTAATTGCATAGCTACAATAAACAATTTTGGATAATAAATACTTCAGATCATGTAAACAGTCCAAAATTGTACTGCAAGAGAAAAAACCTTTGTGTCACTTGAGAAATTATGCACCAGGCTTGACAACAGCCCTGCTCGGGGAGCCGCCTCTCTACAATATTAGATCCTTCAGATTCCCATTTCTGCTGCAGCCATCAAACGTTCTGACCTGGCAACATGGTTATTGTCAAAGCAAAGCCCTGCAGCTCTTTAGGAGAGGGTCAGGTTTGCATTGAGTCAGCCTCAAACACTGCCAGCTCTAAAAAAGCATTTTTGCATTTTTCAGAAACCATAGCATCACCACCTCCTCGAATTAAAGAAAACCAGTTTGCACTGGGGTATCTATGAAATGAAAGTGAGGAAATGACCTTCGAAGACTCAGTCTTTGATCAACACAAAGCAGTATGAGAAGCAGGCACTTGCAACAGATCAAGCATGAGTAATTATATTAATCTCCTTGAAACTGGATGACTTTGGGAATGAGCAGATATTAAAAAAAACAGCAGAGAGACTCCCTCCAGAAAACCAGAAAAGCATCCAGACTTGTAAGGAAATGGTTGGAAAATAAAAATATATTTGCCTTAACTATTTCTCCAGTAAAGGTGGTTGGAATTTTGAAATATTGAAGGACATTCAGCTGAGAAGTTCATCAAACAGAAAGGGTTTTGCCATATCTGTGCAGGACCATATAACACCGAAGAAAAACCATGAAGCAAATAATGAAACTTCTTGAGACTGTATGTGAAATTATTTCTACATTTCAGGTTACAGCACTTCAGTTTTTGGCTTCCCTTGTCTAAAGTTATTTTACGACTCTAAATGAAAATTTATATTTTTATCAGGATGGTTACACAAGCAAGAAATTAAACTCTCTTCAACTTTGGCAAATAAGCCTCTGAGGAACTCTTCAAAATCTTAAGGATTTCTGTCTACCAGAAGATTTTGACAAGCAACACTTCAAACAGAGTAACTAAAAAAGTAATAAAAATAGTTCCTAAAAAACCCCAACCACACTTCAAGAAGATGTCTTCCACATTTTCAGTTTTTGAATATTAAACAATGTAGCTACCAATTTCCATTTAAAAAAAAATTAAGAAAAAGAACACAATTGTATTGGTTTTTAAACACATGAGAAAACATTTAAGGCTTTCCATTGTGAGTCCATTTTTTTCAAGGAACAAAGCGGACCCTACTGCAAACACAGCACGGAAGGGAGCCAAGGCTGGGTAAGCAAGGGTTACAAGCGGAAGGGCAGATTTCAGCAGGATGAAGACCAGGCATCTTTAATCTTTCTCCAGTGCTGGTGCCCTGTCCTCACACACTTCCCAGGATGGTCCTCGTGCTCCTCAAGGGCCGTGTTTGCTCCCCCTCTACCTGCCAGGAGTTCTCACCCACCACCCTGGGCTGTCATGTCAGGACTCCCGAGCAAAGTGGCCTGGCCAAGAGCTTCCTCCCCCAAAAATGGAGTCTGAATCCCATGAGTGCAGAGAATTCTGCTGAATTCCACCATTCACTTTCAGGTAAAGTGAATAAAAAAAAAAATAAAGTCCAACCTAGCTTACAACATTAGTGGTGTCATTTTCCTGCATTCCAAAACGCATGTGGGGAAATTGTGGTGCACTTTAAAGATTTCTTACTGTTTTACTTGGTCCTACTACATACATTTCATAGCTTTTCCAGGACTGGGGGTGAGGAGGAGATGTCATGACAGAATTTTTGAGAAATTAAAAGGATCAAACACACTCTGAATGAGTTCATGTGCTTCATATCTCATTTAGTTATTGATCTATTTTGTCCTTTGGATTGGGGAAATTTAAAAAGACTTGGGCAGCCAATGACTAGATATAGCCAATAAGGTTATGTTCTACACCATTTCTTTCTAATTTCTTCTTGTTTAGGAGTATCTCACTAGTGAAGAAACGAAGACTGATGCAGCTGGGGTAAGACAGACGTCAAGAGAATCCAGAGCTGTTAGCAATGACTACAAGCTTTCTTTAATTACCAACTACCCAGGTAATATTACAGGAGTACTTGATAATAGGAGTCAAGCTGTTGTTGTTATTCTGTTGGGACTGGAATTCTTTTCCAGGATAGCTTCTGTTTGAAATGAATGGCCCAATTACCAAGAGTTAAGAAGCTCCATCCACCATTTTGCTTGAATGGCAAGATTAGAAGTATAGGAAGAAACCTACTGGCCATTGAAAGTATAGCTGTCTGTTTCCACACAGAGCTTACAAATATTTCTTTTTCTGTTTCATAGAGCTTATTTGTCCTCCAATAAATTAAGAAACTTAGCAGTAGTTGAAAGCAGTTATACCCTTGCCACGTATATTTCTCTTTTTTTTCACTAAATTCCCCCAAAATAGGTCTCAAGGACATTTTGATGTTTCATTATTAACACTGACAAACATTTTAAGTATTAGTCCAATCAGCATTTCAAAATTTTAATTCTGTACTCCATATAAAAACTTCTCTGGAAACCTTATTGAATATGTTAAAGACTTAACTCCCTATAATGAGTGGTGGTAGATATACCATCAGACATTAGAAATAACACCTGGCTCCACAATTGACAGGTAATCCACAAACAAAACTGTAAGAGCACAGGATTTGGTAACATCTCCTGTTTACCTTCCCCATCTAATTTCCTAACTCAAAGTAAACATTAACTGGATAAATATACACAATGCTTTAGTAAACTGTTTTGCTCTCAGAACTCCTTCAAAGCTCCATCACAAAAATAATCAAAAAACCTCAGCAACACCATAAGAAAAAGACATAAAATAAGAACCTGCAATTATTGAATAAAAACCCGAAGGATTGGCTTCTTCTCTAAGCATTCATGACTACACTAAAATCTGCTGTAGACATTTACTTCAAGTTGAATGTACACTCAATTCTTTACAACTGCAAAAGAGACCTTGTTTACAAGATCTAGGATACTAACAAAGATGGTACAATCAGTCATGGAAAACAGATATGAAGCCTCAGGTTTGGAAAAAACAGGACTTGGTCTTCCATTTTTGCAAAACAGTAAAACCAAGTTCAAATCATGAAAGTAAAGTTGTGACAACAAATGAAATCAGAATGCTAAATCACAGAAAGCCAATGTAGGAATTACAATACAAACAACCCCAACTCACGGAATATTTAAAGTGAAGATCCTCAAGTATTGACATATTTCTTAAAAATGGCTAACTTGTCACAACATTTCCTTTGAAACATATGGAAAAGTGTACTTGCTTTTTTTTTTCCTGCTAAAATTAGAGTGGCTGCTCCAGTAGGGGAGCATGAAGAATCACTGTGGAAAGCCCACACAGGAGGAGTGACTGTCTGGGCTAGGCATGAAAAGATATGAAGTGTATTAATTACTCCCTGGAGCAAGCCTTGCTAGGAGATGCAGTGACGTGCACACAAGGAAGATGGAGAAAAAATAGAAAGAAGCTGAAATATATTTCAATTATTCCTTACTAACAGGAAAGTATCAACATGTCTTGAAATTGGTCAGGGCGTCAGGGCCTGGAGGATACCAGCTACTCTGAGTGTAGGCTTGACTTGGCAGGGCTGGAGGTACCAGTTATTATTATCAAGCACCAGCAGCCCATCCCTAGTATAGTTTCTCTTAGGTGGGTGCAGAATTTCCCTTCCAGAGTTTCTCTGGTTTCATTTAATCCTCACTATCTGATAAAAAAAAAAATTTAAAATTGAGGACATGAGAGTAGGCCTGTATCACACAGTAGTATTTCACCAAGAGGTTGTTTCCTTGAAGAGAGATAAATATAAATGTATTTTACATTAACAAGGAATGAAAATCATTCTTAGATAGAAGCAATGTTGTCAAAGAAAAAGGCAAAGCCAATTTCTACACCAATTAATGTCCATTATGCTCCGTGTTGTTTAAGAATGTCCATGAGATTCAGCTGCAGGAATTCTTCAGTACAAAGCAAACAAAAACCACAAAAACAACAAACAACAACAACAAAAAAATTGAACTAAAAAAAAAACCGGCCAAAAAACCCCCAGCCAACCAATGAAAAATTACTCAGATAAACACAGCTAGAAATAAAAAAAAATGTCCCTGAATATTTCTATTCACTTTAAAAAAATACATTTCTGCAAACCAAACATATAGATGAAAAATTACTACAAATAAAAAAGCTAATTATTGCTAACCACAATAATCACAAAATTCTTACTCTGCACTGTGGTATATGCATGTGCAAATATTTATAAACTAAAAAAAAACCACAGTAAATGAGGAACAAATGTGGCAGGATATTGGGTGAGGCACATATTTCCTTTAGAATATATTTCCATGCAGACAGACATTATGATTGAAGCTTCAGCTATGCAAGATGCAGAAAGAATTTGCGGCAAATAAACCAGAATTTCCCAATTTTTTGTTCCATTTTTAATACTTAATAATCAAACATAGGTCATGGGTACCTTCCCAAATCTACTTTAATTTCCCTGAGCGTAGTCAGATACCATCTCAGAGGACACATAAAAGTGAGAAAAGGGAAACTGAGTGTATTCTGCAATAGAAAACTCTATGTCAGCAAATGCCAGGGTAAAGTTATAGCACCATGACCATGCAAGATTAATAGAAAGAAATCCAACACTGAGATTAAAACACTCTACCTTAGCAAACAAAAATGTCTTCTACTTCCTGCTTACAATTTTTTTTCAATTTTTTTCCCTTTTCAAATACCCACAAAATCAAAGCCCATAGGTGAAGATAATCCATTACCATTGGAGAGCAGCACAGCGTTAGCACAAAACAACCCCTTCAGTGTTCAGTGTTTTGTTGGGCTTTTATTTTTGGTTTGTTTGAGGGGGTTTGGTTATTTGTTAAAAAAATAAAGCAAAAAAAACCCAGTGCTTTCCAAATGGATTCACACCTGCATAGGAAGTACCTTCTACACCACTTGTGTCTGGTTTGTCTTACACAGACATTACAATAGAATGGTTTGTAGTAATACCTCCCTCTTCATCAAAACTATACACAATTATCAGACCTTGTAAGTCTCCCAAGTTCAGCTGCTTCTCCACACAGACTTTCTAAACAACAAAATTTTAAAATATAACACAATACTGACCATTGTAGAATTTACTTCGGCCTCTTAGCTGATAATCCCCACCCCGACAGGGAGCAATGCACTGCGCCTGCTGAAGCTCTTAATGTAAATAACAGTCCTCCTTTTTGTGATATCACACATCACAATCAGAGCACACCTTTTATCCCTATGGTTAGAAATACAGATTCACAAAAGAATTATATCAGATAGCAGAGACAAGTGTATCAATGTACAGATTCCACCTATCAGATTACACATCTGTGATGAATACAAAAGAAAATTACCAATAAGTAGTAAGGAAATTAAAATACCCCACTAAAAGGCAAAAATTATGGAAAATTCTGGGTTTTTTCAACTGGAAAAGGAGGATCCTCACATTGTCTAACCATGTGGTCACCACAGCTGTCTAAACCACATCAATATCAGGGTGAGACACTTCTCCAAAGCTGATTCAAAATACATGAATTACAGTACACTTATTTTCTCCTCACAGTTTAGGCTGACTGCTGAAGTGCTGTTTATGCCTAGAATAAGCTACTGGTGCTCTAAATTAAACTGCAGGTTCTCCCTCTGTTTACTGACTGACTGCATGCAGGACCTAGAGACACTAAGGCTCCCTGCTATTCCATTTTTTTCTTGGCCACAGCACGGGTAAAGTGTTCATCTACTAAAGAAAAGTCTTCCCAATGATTCATTTTTCATTTGCTTTAATAGGAACATATACATAAAACTAATAATAAAAAAGGGCAACAAAATAAAATATTACAAAGGTGATGCAATTATCACCTTGGGAATGGGAGGAGGAAGAAGCCAGACACAACAGATGTGAGCTGCATTAGTTAGTGTCTAGCTGGCAGGCTCCTGGATACTGAAATGGTGAAAGAAGCCTAACGGAATATGACTGGAAAGGTAATGGAAAGCAGACATGAACCTCTGATTGATGGTTAGCTACTGCACTAAACTTGAGCTTCAGAAAGGATGAAGAATATTTAATTCTTCATTAAAATGGTGCTGAAAGAATGGTCTCAAACTCAATTCACAGTTAGTATTTTAGCTAATTACAGTCACATATTTAAAATTACTACAACTGTGGGGGAAAAATTGAAATTAAATTTGTGTAGGGAAGCATAGCAGTTAAACAGTGATTATCAAGGAAAATTATGTGGCTTCTGGGAAGAACTGAAAGCACTGATCCCAAAGAACTTACCATCCATGGGTAAGAGACTATGCACATTTTATAGTTCCGTGGAGTATTACTTTGTCTTCAGTGAGAGGAGAGGAACATCCCTCAGCATTCCAGAGCAAAGCCCCCACAGCAGATTGCTGAGAGTGAACGCCACAGCAGCTCGAGCCTGCTCTGCAGCAGACTGTGCTTTTATGCAAAACTATTCAGAGGGACTCTTACAACCTCTGCTGAGACAAGTGCAATCTCCTTCTCCTGTTCTGCTGGCAGTGGCTGTGTCTGCACAGGTAGACAGCGCAGCGCAGGAGGAGCAGAGCTCCAGAGAAAAACAATCAGTGCTGAGGACTCAACTCTGACATGGCATGCATTTTTTAGGATTTAAGCTCTCTACTTCGTACATCTGACTGGGGTCAGATGCACAATACAGACTCGTGGAATAGTTTTCCTAATTTGAGCCTATTTGCATTTAAGGCCAGGTCAGAAGTGAGTCTGCCAGCTGCCTCCCCTCTCTGTTCCCCCTGCAAATGGCCATGGGATGGAAAGAGTGGACGTGTATCAAGTTAAACTCATCAAACATTCAGTGCAGGGGCTATCCGATGAGCCCCAAACACCAACAGCTCTTAGGTGCTATAAAAGAAAATATGGAATCAAGACAAATAAGAGCTGAGCTGCAACAGGCAGTGTTTCTGGACGAAAAGCTGTTCCTGCAGATCTCATCCACTCTGATGTTTGAAGCAATGTTATGCAACACGCAAGAAAGACACAGCCTGTGGCAAACAATGTCGACATGATTAGCAGCTTTAAAAAAAAAAAAGAAACAAAAAAGAAACTTTTTTTAGTTAATGATTTCTGGAGTAGAAAACAGACATTTTTTCAGCTGCGCTGTTTAATTGCAGAATCAACTCGATGGCAAAGGTTTTCAAGGGAAAATATAATTAGAACTGATTCAAAAGGCAAATAGCTTCTGTTTTGCTCCCACCAAGTAGGCAATAGGTTTAAAACTATATTTAGGCTTTAATAAAGCCATTTCCCAATCTCCATTTTATAGTGAAAAAACCAACCAGTGTTTAAGTTAGGAAATAACGTGTTCTTGATCACAAGCTGGAAATCTGACTGACTCTAACAAGCTCCTGCTAAATGACTTTCAAGTGTCTTTTCACAGTGGACAGTCCCATCCTTCAAGTTCTTTCCTGATTTCCATCTTTTCCAAATTTCTAATAAATTTGTGAGAAGAGAGATACAACCCTCCCATCAGGCCAATGGCACCTGTGAGTTTTTCAAGAATCTTTCTACTGTTAAGCTTCTACCCCCATGTCTAGTCCTCACTTTTGAATTAATAGGAATAAACCCAACCAAAGGCAACAGTCTTTTTTCTTTTTCAGCAAGACCTGCATTATTAATTCATATTTTAGTGTTGAAACTCTCAAGAATATATTCATAAAAGGAGTATATTGATACAAATGAGACGCTCTTGATGGCCAAAACAAATTACTACAATGCACCAAAACCAAATATTAATTCTGTTACTACCTTTCATTTCTACTGACATCCTAATGCTGACAAATGACAAAGCATGACCTTTTTCAGTAGATAAAGTAGATAACACAACAGTCATGGTTTTTAAGAAATACTTACTGGGAAAAGTAAGTCCTTCAGGAGAACATATGTTTTCATTTTTTCAGTAAAACGCAGGAACAGAAACCCTTCTGTTCTGTTTGTTTGCTGTTATTTTGGTTGGGTATTTATTTAGGATTTTTTTTTCTTTGCTTTAATTCAAATATCATTGATTAATTCTTGGCAGACCCTGCAAGCACATTTTTACTGACATTCTGAATTACTTAAGTGAAAATTTCGAACATCCATAATTCAGAAACCTCAATTCCCTAGACATCCATTTCAACATCAAAATATTTACCCTATGCTATTTTAAAATAACTTTCAAACTTCATTTTCATCATTAATCTATTTTTCTCTAAAGATTAAACAAAAGCCTCTTTTTGTAACGAACTTTGTAACTAGGAGAATATAGAATGCAGAATAATGCAAGCTCATGCAAAGACTGAGATTATTCAGAGTCTTTGGCAACCTGGAAGTTCTTACTTTCAAGATGTTCTGGTTTTAGAAAAAACAAGATTCTACAGTTGCCTGTGCCCTGGCACCTTGTAACTGTAACTGCACTGAGCAAATTAAGTTTGACCACCAGTGAGCAAAGATGTGCAGCTTTTAATTAGATGGCATGGGGGTGATGGCTACGGGCCTCGTGGACAGAGCACAGTTATTGTGGCATTCAACCTTTAGAATATTGAACAGAGCTGTGAAATGGAAAAAGGCCTAAAAAATCACCTCACCAGTAGAAAAGGCATTTTATCCTAAAGGTTTCTATAGTGTTCAAGGGACTTCACAGTGAAAGTGTATAATCATCTGAAAGGGAAGAACCAGTGGACTCATCAAAATGCAAATAACAAATGAGAGGAAAGTACAAAATAAGGCAGTTCTGTTTCCACATTTCCTGAAACTGTACCAGATGGCCCAGTGCTTGCCTTTCATTAACTAGTGTGCTGGGATAAAGCTGTGTTAATTAAATCACTAAACTACCTCTAATTCTCTGTTATTTACTAATTCAACAAATTTAATTTTTTTTTGTTTCGTTCAATACAGCAAATTCTAATTAAGTCTTGTAAAGTTGAAAGGATCAATAATTAAATAAAATAGATGAATAATGATAGGTGGTTGTCTGTTATAGCATTAGCCATAAAACACAAGTTCAAGGCACAAACTAGCTCACATGGAAGGAATATTTCGCACTAAAGAGACCCCGTGGAACAAAATATTGAAGGAAGAAATTTCTAATGCACTTGCTAGAGCGTTACACATGCTGCCAACACTCTCATCGAGATGCAGGCTGCTTGGCACTGCAGCTTTTCCCTGAGATAACCTTAGGTCAGGACAGGCTTCCCAGAGCCTGGCTTTGGGGCCAGCAAGGCACAGAGCTGCAGCCCCCCTGGACCGGGCAGAGGTACCACACAGCACTCCGAGCTGCACGGAGCAGATCCTGCCTCTGCTCCGCTTCCCTTCACCTCAGCCTTGCCTGACAAGCAGCTCCAGTGCCCAGTTACCCTTTCTTCTCTTGTGATCTTTTGGGAAAAAAAGCCATTTGAGTGCACCAGAGCAAGCCACCAGCTGTCCCGAACTACTTCTAGCAGGACTGGCAATTCCAGGGCATATTTGAGTGTTTCCCTCCATTTTGCTCTCCCCTTACAACAAGCAGTCCTGGGAGATTTGTTAGGAGCTGCTCCTTTACTCAACCACAGCCCGTTAAGAAGTTCTTTCTTTTTCAAGATGCTAAACTTTGAGAGCCAGGAGAAAATAAAATAAACAGATCTGTTGATTCCCATGCAAGGACCCAGGTAGGTTTCTGGGTCCCTGCTGGGGAGGTACAGCAGCACCAGGACAACACAGTCCAAGCCCAGCAGGCATAAAAAACCCTGGAGCCTACGGAGTGAGGAGCAGGAAGCAGAGGACTGCTCCTATTCCAGAAAGGCTAGCTCATATTGCTTAAAGAGTAACACAGCACAGCTCAGGGTCCATGCTTATCCAACATTTTCAGATTCCTCAAACAAACGAAAACCTACTTGCAGCTGGGGTGCCAGCCCACTTCGTAAGCAAATGCAAACTCCTCAGAAAATATTTGTGAAATCACAAGAAATACTGGGAATTTTTTTGGAATTCTGCACGTTTTGGAAATGAGAGAATTGTGCAGAAAACTGACACTTCAAGGTAAAAAAAAAAACAAAACACATAATCAAAATAATTATAATGATTACAACTGACACTCAGAGTTTCCATTCCAGCTCCAGCCATAGCCTGTTCTTACTCTACTATACAAGGGGAAACATCCCGCCACTAAAATGTATTTAGACTGTCTAATACATGAAACCAGTGCAAATTTACCCACCAACACAGGAGAATCTCCTGTCAGGAGACAGAAAACACTGTTAAGCAAGGAATCCTGCTTCAATACCTATTTTCCTAAAAGACAGGACTGTATTGGATACTGTTGAGTGGACAGTGGAAATAGCACCCAGGGTTAATTAGCAATGTTTCTCTAGAGAAGAAAATATTATCAGCAGCACGGAGAATAGATAACTACTTCCTTTGGTAACAGCTGTGGCACTAATACTCTTGGAAGTACTCTTGTTGGCTAACAACCCTCCATCAAATATTCATGCCAAATGCTCATCTGTGTGCATGACAGGTGTAACTAACCTGTCCAGCTTCTAATTCTCCCCATATTTGCATTTATGATTCTCAATTATGTAGTTTCTTGAAGTACTCCCCTGTGAATTAAGCCAGTGCCAAAGAACTGGAAGACACTTGTGTTCTCTCGCACTGCAAAAACAATTATTTGATTCTTAAGATATTCTGAGATTCTAGAGGGATTTTGCTCATTAAGAAAAGCCCCAGTAACAGATGTAGGTTATACATGTATAGGACACATTCAGACCATTTTTCTGCTGAAGCATTAGTGAAAAGAAAAGCAAGAGTGAGCCCCTGAATTACACAAAAGGATGACAAGTACAGGCTGAGGAATGGCACATGGCTGAAACACTGATTAAATCTCTAATGTAACCCCTCACTTTGCCTTTGAGGGCAACACATCAGCACATCCTTCCCTCTGAGCCCCAGTTCAGTCTCCAGATCACCCTCCTGGTCCCCAGCAGTACCAGGGCTGAGCAGGTCACTGGGGCTCACTTTTGACTGAACTCACAGAGCTACCTAACAGTTCCTTTTTGGCTGCATCCTGAGCTGATTAAAACATTGCAGAGCATCCCTTCTCAGAACTGATGCATAAATCTCTTTTTAACACACAGATATTTTCAGAATGATTAAGAGGCAAACAGACCATGAAGTAGGAACCCTAACAGCTTTTATGCTGGATTTAACTGAGATAAATAAAAGTTGTAGCCAATTTCAGTTATATTAACTTGTTTTTCTTAGGTCTGGGTTTTTTTTTTTTTCATATTTACCTAATTAAGCATAAAGTCTTCATCAGAAATTTTTGTTTGGTTGAGTTTTCTTATTCATTTCTTTTCAGAAAGGATTGTTCAGCAAATGCATACAGGCAAAGCAGGAAGGCCAGGGGTCAAACTCCATTCACAGTCTGATAGTTCTTGGTTTAAGAGAGCAGAGGTGATGCTGTAGCTGATGCAGATGACACGTGGATGTGAAGACATACAAAGAAGCAGAAAATCTTAACTGAAGCCTGCATTTAACCCAGAGCCCCCAGAGCAAGAGCAATTTAAATGCTCTACTTTTCCCTCAGCCAACTCACAGTGCCAAAACAAGGCTGACTCCGTTGCTTTCTGACCGGTAACATTTCTGCTCAGAGTTTCCTGTGGAAAATGACTAGCCTGGATGGGTTCCTCCTGGGCAGAAATCATGGAAGGAGGTGAAAGATCTATCATTATACTTTCTTCTAATTGTTTACGATGCTCAAGCCTAAGTGCACCTCTTAACAAAGGAACCTAGGAGGTTCACGGTCTCTGAGGGATTACACTCTACTGAATATTGAATAGCTGGCCTAAAATTTTCTTCACCTGTTCCAGGGCCACAGCAGCCAAGCTTAAAGAGGCTCAAAACTTATTTTCAAAACAGAGTTTTCCTTGTAGGTTGTTGGATGGGATTTTTTTCACCTGTTTATCTTTGAGATTTTCTTTATGCATGAAAAGAGAGGAGTATATTTGATGTTTTTCCTTCTTACTACTGTTCTGGAATTGAGAATATCAAGAAACTAAGCTTGAGTGATTGGAGAATATCTGCAACAAGTTTAGTCTGGGGGAAAAAGCATTTGTTCTTGTACAAAAAAAAAAAAGGTCACGTGAAAAACACTTCAGAAGGACAGCAGCAGGCATTTGGAAAAGCACTTTACATTTCTTGTATAAGATATGTAGAAGGGGAAAATTAAAAAGTAAATAAATGTTACTATTATTGGCATGCCCTGATAGAAGGAAAAACAAGCCAGAGATACAATAAAATCAATCAAAAAATAATTCAATTACTGAGAAAATAATTGCATTGAACTGGCATAGCATGCACTCAAGATGCCACATGACAAAGTCCAACACATGCCTGGGTAAATTAAATGGTCATCACACACCATAAATTTGCTTTTTAAATCTTGAACATATTTGAATTTCTTTTAAATCTAAATCCTTTAAATATACACTAACTCATCTGCAGATTGTTACACTATCTGTTACTACACCAGTTAATTGATTAACATCTAGTGTCAGGTATCAAATTTGATCTGTGCAGAATTACAGAACTAAGTTCTTCCTTTGAAACACACTTTTTTGAACACTTTTTCTGCAATTATTAATAGAACTCCTCAAGAGTAGAAAATGCATTTTAACCCTAAATTTCCTGTTGTTTTTTTTTTCTTGATCTTAGACAAAGCATTTCAACTTGCTCATTTCTAGAGGACAGGTAAACTAATTAAAGGCCTAAATAAATAATTTAAATCCTACAATTTAAATGTGCAAACCCTCCAGTTTATCAGGGTCTGTAAAGTAATAATGAATAAATCTGCCTTAATCACAAAGTAGTCTACTCTTAATTAGCTTGGCATTTCCTGCTGTCTTTTTTGCCACGTGAATTTGAAAGGAACAATTATGCTTCTGTGCTACTATCAGAAAACTGGCAATACACAAAACTCCCCTGAATGCACCAGAGTCCAGGAATGTCACAGGCACAAAGCACTGTGGGCACCCAAACTGTCCTTGCATTCCATGACTCATTTAGAAACCTAAGTTTCAATTAAAAGCGAGGTATTTTCTGCCCTGTAACAATCTGCTTCATTAATCTTTGACCCTGTACACCCAAACTGTCAGTTGCTAAGTAAGCTGCCTGCGGTACCATTCCAATCAGATTTTTAATTCCTATGGTGGCTATTGGCTCCTTTGCAGTCTCAAATAGTGGCTCCGATTTATTTTTCCAAACAACAAGTGCAATTTTGAACTTTAGATGCCTTGCTAATAGACATGAGACACATATGTTATATTCATTAAAATATCCAAATTTTTTTCACAAGTTTTAATATTATGTACTACTTCAACACACCAAGCAGCAGGTAAAGAATTCCAACCTAAAGGCTAAACCCACCTTTGCTACCTTTTTCTTATCCAGTCACAATTCTCATCGGTAAAATACCTCCTACCTTCAAATATTGAATGAATTTACACAACCTCCCCTTACATATTTCTTTCCTAGTTCATCAATAGCCACTGGTGCTGTTTAGAGACCAAGAGAGAAACTAAATCCACAGCCATCCTCCTGTAATTCTGCCACAACAAAGCAGATGAGGAACAGATTCCACGAGCACTGTACACAGTAGATTAAGATGTTTATTTTCAGGAGATTCATTTTAAAGATGGATTCCACCCAAACATAAAAAATAGATATCTCAGGATATGCAACACACAATGTAAAGTCTACTTTTCATAAATTCTCTATTTCCTAAGTCTGGCAAGATTTGTAACTGAAAATCTACTTTCCTTGGGAAATTGTAAGTTCTCAAAAATGAAGAAACTTCCCAGACTAGTAAAACCAAATTTCTTGTGGAAAGACTGCAATTTGGCAATGGTAGTTGATCCAAAATTTTACCTGCTCTCCCCATCCCTAATTGCTTATAAGGATTACAGAAGATATTTGGGTTTGCTGAGGTTTCATACAATAATATGTAATAAAAAACTAATTACATTTTCAGAGGTAAATGAAACAATCTTGTGCTAAAAGCACAGTTCTGCAAACAACAGCAAAAATTAACAGTAGATGTTAGAGAATAGATTATATTTTTTTCTTCTAAAGAAAAATGTTATAGCACAGAAATTTAAAAGTCTAATGCAAGTCTAAATCCAAAACTCTAACCTAAGCTATTTTATTATAGTTTCTAATTAAACTATCCCCTCGTGAACCTACTAGTACAAAGAATTTTTAATGCCAAAATGCTGATTTTAAGAAAAAAAAATATTGTTTATATTTCTTCATCACAGGTGGAGTCAAACACTAAAGTGCACTGCTAGCTGTTTATAAACAGCTTTTGTTCAAACAAGCTAGTGCTGCAAATATTTTAATGGCAGGTTGTAAAAGCAGGGAGAAAAAGCAAGTTTTGTGGTGAACAAAGCAGCCTGTCACACTATTGTGCCCCAAAGGCAAACAGAATGCTAGATGCTTTATCAAATGAAATAAAAACAGCTTGTACCTTTTTTACATTAATTGGCTCATGATTGAACTTTAATAAACCCACCAACTCTCTTTAAAAGTTCCCTTCCAATTTTTAAGCGTTATCTTTTTATTTCAAATTTCCTTAGTTAAATGAATTCCAGGACCAACTCTGTGCAGTTGCAGGCTTTTATTGCCTTTCAGTGCTTTATTCTGTTTCAAAGCATTTCAAGCCAGCATGCAGACTCTTGCTCAAAATATTTTGTTCTAATTTTCCTCATGCTTCTTATTTATCTTTTCAACTGGCTCTTATGTATGTTTTCACTTTCACAGCTTGCTCATCCAAAGGTGTATTATTTAAATGTCCTCTAAGACAGGAGTAACTATTTTGAACACAATACAAACGGAAAACAAGAAACCAGTGCAAAGTACACATTTAAAATCACGCCTGCTCCAAAATTGCCTGTTTCTTGTCAACAGCTGGCACATTTCGACAACCAAAGTTATCCAGTACATAAACTTCTAAAGCTACATCAGTTGAAATGCCTAATTTCTGTTTAGCTTCAGATTCATCCATTATGAGGAAAAAAAAATATTTTTTCCCTTATCTGCCTCTCACTGTAAGTCAATTTCCTGAACTAAACAGCTGGGAAATAAAAAAACAGGTAGTCCAAATGGAGCAAGTAACAGAAATTAACTTCCACATGAACTCAAGAAAAGCAATAAGCTTATTCAGCGTGGTCATAATTAGTGACATGGCTGAGGAAAGAAGGGGTTTTGCAAAAACTCACCCACTTCTGAAAGATGATATTGTAGCACCTGTGGATAACAAAAGTTGTATTTAATCTCTGCAGCTATATTGCATTAACACTATTGAATCTTCAATTCAATGTACAGAGAAATTTTATGGAGCTTCCAATTCAATCCTATCACTGCTGACAAGACCAACCACCACAATTACAGTGTCTTTAAGTTAAACTATTTAAAATCATTTATTCACTGGAAGACCAGGTAAAATTCCATCTCGTATGCGAGGAAATGCATGCTTACTACCATAATATTTTCTTTCTTTTGCAGAATTTCAGAAGACTCACAGGGAGTGAGGAGGGATTATGGAAGAGTCTGGGAACTGCTTTCCTCAAGCCTCAAAAGATTTCATATCCAACCCTATATCTCTATGCTGAGTAATATTTGTCTGGCTTCCACACATCTTCCCTACTACTCATTTTATGAGGCCCTTGACAGTTGTGTGAATTATCCCTTTATTTTTACAGTTCTGGTAGGTACTTAGCAAAATTAGATGCCATTAGGCTTATAACACCACAATATACTTAGTCTGCAGATTGTAACTCTTGCTATTGATTTTAATGAACAAGGAAATCAAATTTCTTTGGAGGCCCAGGACTTTGTATTTCCTTATCTCAAAACTCCTACAAGTCTACCAGAATCCAAGTAATTATTTAAAAGTAGGTGTGATGGTCTGAATTTGAAACCCTCTCTCAGAAATTCCCGAGTCCCTGTGATGGGATGTGTGGCTACTGCAGAATTAAATCCAGCAAGTTCATACAGCCCTGGATTATTTTGAGATAATGAGACAAATAACAAAAGAACTGAGTTCTGTTGCTTGTTGAACAGGCCTTTAAAATCAGCTAAGATTGGCACCATGTGAGTTAGTAGCAAAGTTTCCTACCCATTTGAGTGCTGATTTTTCTGTGCAGAGTATGAAGCCATTGTTCTCCCATGGCTTAATACTGGGAAAAAATATGCACTTTTGGACCTATGTAATTATTATTTCTTACACCTCTTCCTTACACTTTGAAGGAAAAAAAAGACATTTCCTGAAGGTAGCATTTAATGTCAGTAATCAGCAACCACTGATTTTTCCAAGACTAGCAATTCAAACTCTGCAAAAATAAACAAAACAGCTCTGTCACAGAAACACTTAAAATAGCTTTTCCTCTAATTTTAAACCAATGCAAGCCTTACATGAGTGTGAGTTTGGATCATCACAATGGAAACATATTCTTCTGCATTCCACAATTACCCATCAGACAACCAAAGTAAATATATAACAAGTTGAGTAAATTGACAAAAAACTTAATCACAAAAAAGTAAAACTACTGCTTTTCAAACGCCACCTTGTGTAAAAACGGTCTGCACCTTCATATATTTGTTTTTGCTCTGAAATATATGCGATAACAATATTCCATTCTAAACCCATTGTAGTCAACAAAGGAACTGTCAATGTATCACAATGAACACTGAGGAATTACTTGTTGGTTAATCCCAACCATTTATGGTGGTGAGTTTATAAAAAATCCTGTCCAAAATAATTTTTAAATAACAGTTGCAACACAGCTGGCCATATGTTCAGCTGTGCTTATTCTCCATTCTATATTTGAACCCTCACTGTCATTTGAATTTCCCTGTTAATCCCCAGCTCAATGGTAGCTGAAGGATCTAATGTGCAGAGTTTGAAGAATCAATTTATAAGGTGATATAACTTACTAATTTCTGCATTTTTGGCTTATGACTATAACTGCTGCACGAGGGATTTTTTTCCTGCATAAAAACATTTCCGTGCTTGCTCTCTCTAATGAAGTTTATGCCGTCTTGTTCATAAAATGACTCTCATGTCAAAAAGCTTGCTGGCATTAGTTAATTTTTCTTCCATTAAAATTGCTTCCAAACTTCATTAGAGTGATATTTGTTGCGCACATCAACAGCAAATTATTTTAATAATTCAGTTAAGATTTTGCATTGTCTATTTAAATTCTTCAATGCTTCCTCAATATTAAAGAAAAAAGAATCAATGCTGTCATTACTCTGTCTGTCCCAGAATAGTTGGCACTCAAATGCTTTGTCAGCCCAGAGACAGATTTACTGAATTCAGCTAAACTGGAGACTATTAAATCCCCAAACATTAATCCTCTTTATTCAACAAGGGGTTTAGAATGAAACATAAATACTCTTGTTCAAAAAATAGTGTATGGAGTCCAAGTATGACAGAGCACATCGCAGACCATTCGAGTAATTATTTAAAAAGCAAAAAATCAAATTTAAATGGTGAAGCTTTATCTGCCTGGGCCCCTGCACAGCACAGAATTGTTCAGGTTAAGAGAGATGTCCAGTGGTTGCTAGAGTAAGGTCCAGCTAGAGCAGACTGCCAGGGATTCTGCCCAGTGGATATCCTGCAAGGATGGATATCTGTCACCTCTCTGGGGAGCTTGTTCCAGTGTTGAACACCCTTGAGGTGAAAAGAACTTCCAGTGTATTCTGGCAGGCTTTCCCATTTTTTTTGATGAATGGAAGTTGCCTGTAAGATCCTGGCTCAGTTTTCTCTCTATCCTCCCATGTCCACCTTTCTTAGTCTCAGGGAACTGCTCCAACCTCCAGACATTCCAAAGCCCTTCCAAGAACACCTCAGATGGCTGTAACTCAGCCCTTCTATCCCTGCATCTCTCGGTAAACCCTCTTGGCTCTCCTCTGGGCAGCAGGCACAGCTGCATTGCTCAAAGAGCCTGTGTCCACCCATGGCAGCACTGCAGGCAAGCCAGAGCTCCACATTTTTGTAACCAGAGCTCCGCAACTCTGTGCAAGTTCCCAGTTGCCTTTGCTTCCTCAAGGGAAGCTCCATGAGCTCCCCTCTCAGGCTGCCTCCCAGCTGCATCTCCTCTCCTATGGTGCCAGTGGCACGGCTGACTTTACTGCGGCCTCTAAATCAGCAAGTTTGTTTCCATTTTCTTTCCAAGATGTATAAGGCTCCTACATTAATGAGTTGTATGAGGTACTCGGGAGGAGAGTGCTAAAGAAGCAGAATGTCAGGAATATTTCATCTGTAGATGCCTACTTAATGTTAATATTGGACTACGTTTCCACCACCCTAAAGGAGCTGTAACAAACTGTCCCAGTATTTCCAGACTGAAGCAACAGAGAGTTCTAGGTCATGTACCAATGCAAAAATACTGCAGAATTAATTCATTAGTTTGAGAAAGAATATGGCAGTATGGTTAAACCATTCAGTAAAGAGTTGTCAAAAAAAAAAGGGCAATAGGTTCATTAACATGCAAAACCATGGGAAAATGGAAGTATATCCTTGACTCAGAGAGTCAAATGCTAGTCAAGTTACACTTGACTTGTTGTGATTGATACCCACACATGTATAGAGGGAAAAAATAATCTGAGAAAGGAAGAAAGTGGTTTAGCAAATCGAGTGATTTTAGCGATTGCTGATAAATCTCTATCTGAAACTGATGGAAAAGCTGTTCAGTATCACTGAAGCCAGTGGAGCTCTGCTGATATATCCCTCAGAAAGGTCAGATTTCCCCACTGGCATCAACCCCTCACCAAGATGCTGCTTTCTTTTGCCATCATGCCTGGAAATGATTCAGTTCTCTTAATTACCTATCTGAACCTGACAAGAATCATTTAAAGAGCTTGTTTAACAACTGAACCCAGAGTCTCCAATATTTTTTAACAGAACCCAAGCACAGTCTTATTTTGTCCAATCAATAACAGTTTGAAATAATTAGAGCTCAATGAACCACAGCATCACATACCTTGCTTACTACTATATTGTAGCCTGGCAGATCTTAAATATCATGTTTGATGCATTTTAAGCATATATTTAACATACATATTCTGTTAGCTTTTAGGTCTCTGGATGGCAGAGTAAAAAATAATAAAATAAATAAAGCTCATCGATCAAAAGCCCATTGTTGCCACTCTCTCCTAATGGTAACATCCCACCAAAGATAAACACTTTTTCTGAACATCACTATTCAAATTATAAATATTAAAAAGACAAAGCAGTGAAAACCCTATCTAGTATCACCAAAAAAAAAAGAAAAGAAAAATCCATTTGAAACTGAATCACTTTATGCAGCTGAAAGGTTCACAGCCAAGACAAATTCAACTTCTCAAAATGCAAGTTTGTTGCTGCTAGTAAGGATAGTTGACAGCCACATGAAGTTTGGAAATTTAGAAGTGTTTTGCTCCTTGAAGCAGTTTATCAGTTACTCTATTGTATTTGTTCCAAAACACAATATATTACTGGATTACATTGCTGCATTTCCATTCTAACTCTCTGGGGGGAAAGCCAGGCCCTTTTGAAATGGAGATGAGAGCAACAGTGAAGAGCTGCTACAAGAATATTTTGCTAAGTGACATCCCTGATACTTACTAGAGTAGTGTGCAACTTTATTGTGCAACCACAGCATTAATGAGACGTGACCAAGGCCTGGGAGCATTTGGTTATGAATATATATTAACGAAGTTTCAAGGCAGAATGATTCTTATATCCTATTTTATTCTCCCAGGAGTTCTTGATAGTAGAAATGAAGTTGAATCATCTTAGCATTAGTAAGGAACTTGAAATATTTAAGAAATAACCCATCAGAAACTAAAATTCAATTTATAAAATAAAAAAAAAAAATAAGTGGATGGCCACTAGAACTGAATGTAGCGGGACCATGGCACCTTAAATTCTAAACTTAAAAAATTAGCAGCCCTTATTGGTCGAGAAGACTGATTTTCCCTTCCTTGCTGTAGAACTGTGGTTCTGCAGTCAGTGAGGAAGATATTTGTATGGATCAATGAAACAATCTTAAATATTTGTGTTTCACTCAAGAGTATCTCAGAGTCTAATTATAAAGAGTAACAGGAAACAGAAACAAAAAGTTGTAGGTCCACCATTCATGTCATGATTTCCCAGGGCAAACTAGTGCAAATTTGGTCATATATCTCATCACCACACACAATGGTGGAATGAGAAAAATTAAAATAGAAGTAGCTGGCTACACTGAAAAACCACAAGGCAGAAAACCTGTTATGCATCGGAGTTAAAATTTGAGCTATATATAATGGAAGCTTATAAAAATACAACATAATGCTTCATAGGCCTATACACAGAACTTTACCTATGGTCCACTCACCTAATATTTCAATTTGGTTTGTGTCATACATTCACAAACCAAAATAACATAATTTATCCATTTGGTAAACCCATTTTGGTAAAAAAGTTATTTTTAGAAACATGATTTTTGAAAGCTCTTCTTCATCCAGCTCGTAAACTCCTTTCCAACTTGCTGTTCAGATATGAGTTTCCATTCTGTAATTTCTAGGTAAGAGCCTTTTTTTTCCCCCCTCTCTTCCTCTCTTGAACTCTGAGTATGTTTTGCAGATGTTGTGGTATTAACCACTGGTTGAAAATTAATATGCTGCTCACAAGAGACAGCTAACAGCGCCACAAACCAAACTTTAAACCATAGGATGGAGCAACTGAGCAATAGCTGTACTGCTATCTGTGCCAGTTGTCTTTTGAAACCTGTTTGGGATTTATGAATTGTTTTCTCTCTATTCTCTGAGGTTTTCCTGGATGCTGTACTCTGTGCTTCATTCCACAGATGGAACCTATTAACTTCAAAGGTATGTCAAGTGAGCAATCCTGCAAACCAGGGAAAATGCTTGTGCATCTGAAAATTCTCATATAGAAATCCTTTATTTCATCTTCTGAGTTTCTTAGTAAGATATCAAGTTGCAGTCAACAGATTTTTTTTTTCTCTTACCTCAGCATTTCTAGCAAATTGGGACACCAGCTCTATTTCCACAGGACACACCAAAACATTGCCATCGACTTTTCTCCGATATATCTGAATCCAAAAAGATACTTCTGTGAGATTCTAGGACAAAATTTACTGTGTTACTCAGCTATTATTTCCCATATGCAACTGCTACTTTCAGAATTTATAGAAATAACCCGAGAAATAACTCCAGTGCAGCCACACTATCACGCCTTCATTCAATTTAATAACCAGCTCCCTGTTTTTATCCCATTAGGATTTGGGGGAGATAATCAAATCTCCAAAAAACAAATGAGATTATTATTCAGCCTCCCTTCTCTTTGAATAGGTACAGCATCAAGAGACGAGGGAACAAGCAGATTATGCCAGAAAGGTGCACTTTTATTA
This sequence comes from Motacilla alba alba, assembly GCF_015832195.1. Classification (NCBI taxonomy): domain Eukaryota; kingdom Metazoa; phylum Chordata; class Aves; order Passeriformes; family Motacillidae; genus Motacilla; species Motacilla alba. The sequence goes on along the minus strand of NC_052022.1, from coordinate 29,444,028 downwards.
GAACTGGAGGTTTACAAATCACTGCTAGTCATAGTGCAAGAATGGGAAGCTCTGACTTGCCCCCAAAAGGGGCTGCTTTGGAGCAGCCTGGTGAGAAGGACTTGCTGAATCACAGACATTTGCTCCTAGGTCATTTTTTGAGAGAAATATAAACTCAACACCAAACACCTGCTTCACTATAACTTCCAGTCTTTTACTCAGCACACCCTCCTCTACATCCTTTGTTTTCCACAGTATTTTTCCTAAGACGTCTCATATCCATTTCTCCTACATCTACCATGACAATTTTCATTCATCACTTTTGCTGTCACATCACCACACAACCCTTCTGCTCACGTTCCTATAGAAAAATAAGGTTTGATCCAGGCTGTCCTTAAGACAAGCTGCAAGAATTTTCTTCCCTGCCTTATTTGTGACTATCACATAATAGCTATGCACAGCAGGATGCAGTGTCTCTGAAGAACAAGTATAAAAATAAATGATTGCTCCTTCTTAGCAAAGCTACTTAGAGAAATCTCAGGCTTGAATCCCAACGTCTGAGGTTTCTTTTCTTTTGAATCTATTTCTGTTACTGCTAACAGTCTATTTTATGGAAATACACGGTGTTAAAGAACAAAAGCAACTGGTCAAACAGACAAAATCCTGTGATGGCTTGAGTAATAAGTCAAGAAATCTGCTATTTATCTAGTTTGAAATGAGGAACTTGCTGACTAGCAGTGCAGATCCAGGTGAGGAGGCTGCAGCCAGACGTGCTTATTTTCCAGCCCTGGGTAAAAAAGAAGGCAGCAGGAGAGGTGGTTGAAACCTATTACTTCCTAAAGTAAAGCACCTCCATGGAAAAAAAGAAAAAAAAAGTCTAAAAAGGAAAACAGGGACTCCCTGAGGCAATGAATGGGTGAGTAACCTGGGCATGTTTGACAGGAAAAGACTTTTTTCTCAGATGCAGATGACAGTGAAGGATGAAATCTCAATGGGCCTGAACCCAAAGCAAAAATCGTGAAAAATAAGAACTGATCAGGCATCAGACAAAACCCCAAGTATTTACCAGCCCTTGATAGCACAAGTGGCCAGCAAGCTCACACACCCAGAAATGCAGCCCCCCACAAGGCACTAGAAGTGCAGTAGGAGGTAGCAAAGCCACCCATGCAGCAGTCGCTCAGAAACTGTACACGACAGGACACAGAAATAGTGCTGTATGCTATGAAATGGAAGCAAGCAAGCTTTAAACACAATATCTAAAGGATGAGTAGAAATATGACGATAAATGGCACAGCTCAGGAACCCTTCACATTAAGAGAGGCATTGTCATCTGGAGGCAGGGTGATCGGGCTCGAAAAAAAAAAAACAAAACGCCCTAGCCAGGCTCTGCTACGTGATTTTTTTGTTTTTTAAATGGCAGTGCCTAAATCAGAGAACTGCACCTATCAGTGTTGTCACGCCTGATTAAAAATTACAGCCTGCGATGTGTGCAAACAAGACAATGATATCTGCAGCCTGAAGGAATCTTTCAAGGCACTCCTTGTGGGCAAGAAATCTGTGAGACTGTCGGAACCAGAACAAGCACAGCTACCGAGTGAAATGGCTGTATCTGTAATTACAGCAGCTATATTCACTAAAGCCAGGAGAAAAAGAAATTCAAAGGAGAGTGAGAAAAAAAAAACCACAGTAAGTTATAATACCATTATTAAAGCAGGAGTCTTACTAATGACAATTCCAAACATTTATTTTTTTTTATTAGCAGTTAATAGAAGAGTGCTTTGGTCAGACACATTCTCCAGGACATCGCGCTTTGATCACTTTTTAGGGGTGTGCTGATCTGTGGCACTGATAGCAGGCTCAGTGAAAAGCCTTTTTTTATGATGATAATGGCAGTGAAAAGCAGCTTCATTTACTTTATCCCACATGAATCTCCATTACTGTGAGCAACCTAAGCCGTGACAATACTGGTGCGAAGTAGCCAACCAAAAGCACGAGCCATTTTCTAACAAACCTATTAAAAAAGTAAATTTAATAAGACCACATCTCAATACCATGGTACTCACTCTTTCCGTGCAGCTATACAATATACACATATCAGCTTCTGCCCTCCTGTGTTAGTAAAGAAGCTGAAGGTTTAACCTGGATACCCCTATCTCAGCTCACATCTGGAGTGCTGCTCTTCTTCCCCCGCTGATTTCTCTTAAAGGATGCCAAGAAAGCGGCACTTAAGTCTTTTGTCTTCTCTTTTGCAAATCCTGCACTGTTATCAGTTCCTGAGCAGAGAGAGTTTCCTGCCAGGCACCATGCCCAAAGCTTGGCAGTCGGAAAGGTTTTAACTCATTCCAGGGCAGATCTGAGCACTTTGCACTGAACAGAAACGAGACTGGTCACACACTCAAGCAACTTGAGGAGAAGTTCAGAACCTGCTGAAATGAACCTCAAGCTGCCATTTTCAATAGCCTCTTCTACTGATTTGATCTCTCGCCAAATAAACCCTCTTTTTCCTCGTAGCACCATCTGAGCAACTCGACTGAGCCTTTGGCCGTCCAGCCTCCAGGACAGCCAGGGCAAACATCTCCGGGTGCCTGAAGGACCACTCATCTCCTGCACAACCCCGGGCAGCCCAAGCCAGGCTCAGGTGCCTCCTCACTCCATCCTTTCAGGGGCTCCACAGCCTGTGCTGGCTTTTGTGCTGTGACAGAGCATGGCCTCGTCATTGCCAGATGTGACAGAGCCTCCTCATTGCCAGCTCACCCCGGGGGGGCACTGCCAGCCCACCCCTTCCAGTTAAACCCTGCAGCGCTGGGCCCCCTTGGATAATTCAGCCGCAATTTATACCAGCTCTGAATTAGCATAGACTGTGAAATAGGCGTTTAGCTAAGGCTTTAATGGTTTTCCAGGAAGAAAAAAAAAATAAAACAAACATACAATGTGGATTCAGATTAAAATGGTGTAAATAGAAGTTAATGAATATTATTACTTGAGTTATTAGAACTTTCTGCTTGAAAAAATTTAATCTAATATTCCCATTTTTAGTATTGCCAACAGCACTGGGGCATGCAGTTCAATAGTTCAAAGTTACCAGCTTTATAATTGCTTTCTACAGACCTTTAAAAAGGCATTTAAGTTTCAGGATGTAACAGAATGAAATGAATTACCCATAGTCACTTCAAAAGCAAGGAAAAAAGTTATTACTGCGCTTAGGTATTTACATGCCTTTTCCTTTGAGAAACATGAGGAAGAACTAAAAAGCATGGTAAACAAATGAGAGAAAATTCTGTAATCAAAGAATTAGGAAGCCTTGGGCATTTCCAGCTCAACCAGCCTTGAGCATTTCCAGCTCAAGCAGTATTTTTTAAAGAGAGTTTAAGTTGAAATTTCAAGTGATATCACAGTTTTTCTCCAAGATGCAATATTTTAAAGACTGAATTGCACTTTATTTACTCTTATCTGTGCTTTGTGTACTCAGAAGACTATAAGTTGGATTAAATATAAATTGGATTAATCTCATAATGCAGCTCACTCACGACAAAAGGTGTTGCTAGCATGTTATCTTCAGGTTAAATGATGTCACAGTTTGTTAACAAATGTGTTTTCACATCATAGCTTCAGGTTAAATGATGTTACAGTTTGTTGACAAATGTGTTTTAACATCACCAGTTAACGCTGCATGAGGAGACCATTGGAAAGAGGAATTACTTTGTCCTGGTACTGACAGCTGCCTTGGTGACAATACCATCAGATTTACCCCTCCAGTGGCAGCAATACCTGAGTGGCCACCTGTGAGAAAGACACATTTTTTTCTGAACCACGCTAATGATTACCTAAGTTTTAAATATTTAGAAATACAATTAAAACAACAGACACAAATATCAATTATAGGAGGAAAAGCCCCTAGGAAACTAGCCTAAGGAGTACTATTTCAAATATCATACATGCTTTTCCTGCCTGAATTACTCACCATTTTACACTTGGATAGATTAAACAATCAGAGAAAGAGTTGTAACTCGATTATGTAGGAGCAGATTGACACAAATTACTGTGACAATCAGTCCAAGTTATTTCAAAGGCCTTGTTCAGGCAGAGCAATTTGGCCCCCAAATCCTAAAGGTTTTTTGAGCTTTATGGAATTCCTAGGAGATGGGAGTAGATAAGAAATAAAAGATCATCCTTATCCTAATACTGCTTTGGATGCTTTTACTTGACTCACCCACGTCTGTAGTGAAATTCCCATTTATAAAAGCAAAACCTCATTATTTTAACCTAAGGCTGTTATGGAGATAATTACCTAATAATTCTGTGTTCAAATGCCATGATCAATGGCTCCACGAGCTTCTACAAAGGAGGAGAAATAATTCCAGAGATAGCAAGCCCTTCCTTCTTGCACCTGCCATTAAAAAAACCAAACCAAAACAAAACCACAAAAGCAAACCCTGAATTGAAGGACTTCTGCAATTTGTAAAGTTCTGAAGTAGAACGGGGACCAGAGGCTGAGGTTCCCATTGAGTTCCAGGTTTGTATGTTATATACAACACAAGAGAACATGATTTGGTGCAACCCCAGCATTGTCTGCTTTTCAAATTCAGTGTTCTTCTGTGCAATGTAGCAGAAATGTCAAGCCCAGCTAAGCTTAAACTAAATGTTTAACCTGCAAGAATTCCTCACTGTACAGACCAATAAAACTTGCAATGGCTTCAATGGGCACTTGAACCAAAGAGCCCTTCTGAAATTATCTGTGATGAAAAGCTCAGAAATTTTGGAGTTAACTCTAAGATCTGAAACAAAATAACATTTAGGAGGCATATGACTTATTTCTGTGGTTTTTAAGGCTCACTAGTAGAGATCAACAGGATCAACACTCAGAGACTGTGAACCACTCCTGAGAAAATGCTTTGTTCATAGTGAAATATCCAAGTATTGCTGCTTTCCTTTTAGATCATTGTGCAGCATGAAAGAACTTGGCGTCTGCCTTTCTGTCGAGAGACTTGAGATCAGAAAAGACCGAGAAAATCTTTTTGTTTGGGCACATTTCTGACACCAGCACATGAGATCTTGCCTGAACAGACCGAAACCTGATACAAGTGTGGGACTTAATTGCATGCCCAATATTCACTGAGTGCTCAGTTTGAATAGCAAAGCCTTCCAGGGACTGTTTGTTTTGGTGGTTTTTTTTCTTTTCATTAATACCAGGGCAAAACTCAAGTGTGTTCTGTGATTCTTGTCGTTTGTTTCTAAGCTGCACAGGTGCTGCTGACAGCAAATGCAGCTGAATGCTTCTGAGACAGTGCTCTTGAGTAGGGCCAGTGCACACAGTCTGGTCACATCCATAGGCATGGCTCTTTTGGGAGTATGAAAGTGCCCATCATACTTAGAAACTTTTAAACATCTTCTGCCACATTTCCACATAAAAATAATGAAATATGCTATGTAAAAGCTAAGAAAAATCTATTTATAAAAGATTGTTATACTTTATATATTCTAGATATTTCAACAGATTTTATTATTTGTGTGATGGAAGCAGGAGAACATAGATCACCACTTAATATGTTACAACACTCCTGCACCAGAGAATTCCTAAGGGCACAATGATGAAAGAAGCATTTGATTCTAACAGATTGAACCACATCACCTGGAGGAAGGCTGGGGGCTGCCCGAACTGCACAGAAAGTACAGCTCCAGAGGTTTTGTACAGACCAAGAATGCTCCTACACCTGGAAGTTTCCAGGGCAGAAGTGAACTCCAGAAGCACCAAGGGATGAGGCAGTGCTGCAAACTCCAGGCTCCTGGATCCTAAGAGCTGGATTAATGTTGGAGGGGTGAAATTCCCCTATGTCACATAGCACAGTATCAGTGTCAGAAATGCCTCCGGCTGAGCTTCCCCAGGGAGAGAATTCAAAAGTGAACAGACTGGAGAAGGATGTAATCCTGAATAAGCTTCCTGTGCCTCGTGTTCAGACACAAGTGAACTTCTTCTAGGGAACAGCAGTGAGGGGCTTGCTTTGGGTTTTGTTTGTTTGGGGTTTTCCCTGGGTTGTTTATCTAGTTTGTTTGTTTTTTGTAATTAACAAGAGAGACAGAAATACAGAACATTTTGCACTTTCCTGAAATGATGAGAAAGAAATGTGATAAAAGGTAACAACTCTTGCCAAACTTTCAACAGCAGTAAAATAAATCTACAGTAAAATACAGATTCTTTTGGATCTCTGTATTCTAATGAGGAATTTCTCGTAAATTCTTTTCAGAGCAATCTCAAAAAAGGATTGACATTCACACTGGACTTCCACATTATCCTCATTTCCTCCAAATAGTCTGCAGAATAAAAAAAAAAAAATATACAGAGATGACTTGTTTAAGTCAGCTCAAGGGACAAAGTCCAGTAAGGAGGCATATAAAGTTTGAGTTCATCATCATTTAAATCTGAAAACCCAGGTAATACACAACTGACAGCCACTTCCAAAATAAGTAGGATTTATTGCTTTTTCAACATAATCCCATATTTTGTGCTTTTCCCCTTGCTATACAAACTGTCATCACAGTCACCCTGCTAAAGGGCTGATCTTTTCCCAAGAAACTCTATTTCAGAAGCAGGAAAGTCTGCAAGGGGTTCAGACAGCCTGGCAAGTTTTCATTTCATCTCCAGCAAGAGAACATCTATGATAAAATAAACAGAGCAAATTCAAAACCACAGTTTATTAGGAAAGTGCAGGATGGTTTCTGTGAGGGAAACCCGGCTAGCCCTGAAAACTCTATGGCAGTGTCTAACAGCCTGTGAGTGAAGGGATTCCATGAACATAGCACAGCTGCAATTTCCAGTGTTAATAAAAAAAGGAAAGTTCTACTAGACTAGAGCAAACAGCCATTTTTGGACTGAGTGCTAATCCAAGGGACAAAAGCAAATAATGCCTAACCACTGCTGTGCAGGGTGAGGCCAAGTCAGAGACATTCCCCAAGTACTGGTCTCTGTCAACATCTTCATCCATGACCTAGAAAAGGAGATTGGGAAAGGATTTCAAGCCTTTCCAAATCAAATGCTGCAGCTAAACAAGAAGAACTCCAGGAAGACCCCACCCCAAAGCTGAAAAATCAGACAAAAAGATGACAAAGGAGCCTCAGTGGAAATTATGCATGCTACTGCTCCTAGGCACCACAACATTCTGCCCACTGCAACCATAGAAAATCCCATATTTAAAAGTAAATTTTGGTTATCAACATGAAGTTCCAATACAGCTTAGATATCCTCAGTGTTTTCTTGCAGTAGCTCTTTCACAGAAGAAAAAAACCGCCACAATGCAAAGTAAGCCCCTCTACTATGCATTTTAATTTCAACAAAATAAAAACTAAAGCAGAAAATAAATATTAGAAGACAGTGACAAATCAAGCTTTTAATTTAACAAAATACCCATAAACACTGCTCACATTAAAATAAAGCCTGCAAGTATGTTAACTTTAATGACTACTGAACAAAAGACAAAACAATTGGATTGAATTATCCTATAAACTTCACTTTATGGTACATTGAGGAGATTCTGATCTAAGCAGAGAAATAAAACACTGCAAAAATCTCTATGGAAGATGTACAAGCAACCTGTGTTAAAATGACACTATCCCTATTCCTCTCCAAGAAATTTAATTTGTAATGGAAAACCTGTATTGTAATTGCACCTGGTCCCTTTGATATTTTTATACTCTTTTCAAAAACACTGAACTCTACTTTTGGTGGTTGCAAATTCACACAGCCACACTCTCAGGGATAAGCTCCAAGGGGAAAAAAAATACTTACCAAATGAAATAAACAATATTCTGCACATTTTAAATGTGGGCACAGAATGTAACAACAAATAGGTTTGTGCCTCAGAATGGTTTGTGGGCCTTACGGAACAAAAGCAGTGCTGAACTGTAAGTGCCATTCAGTGAAGGCGAGGGGGTCTTACAGGACAAATGCTGTTCAGCACATCCAGGGTGTTAAGAAAAAAACACAAACTATTGTGTGGAAAGGCTATTAAGAACCTAGGATAAAACTAAAATCTACATTGGAATGAAGAAAGGACTGACAAAGCTAGATCTTAATGCTTAGCAATACTTCAAGACTTGAAAATCTGGAGCAAGCCTGGTTGCAGCATCACAGTCATTTAACTCTTCAGTATTTGCTCTGAAGTCAGTTTGGTGGGGTTTTGCTTTTAAGGAAAGGAGGAAAGAAGCTGAAAAAGCTGAAAGCCTTACAGATCTCACTACAAGAAACTGAAATTGAGCTGCAGGGTAAGTTCCTCATCCATAGGAGATGAAGTTTTTATTAATGTCTTAACTAAATATACACTTGTAATTTATCTGTTTGATTCCACACAAATGACGGGGGTGAGGTGATGGAACCAACAACGAGCAATGACCTCAGAACAAAAATAAGTACTTGCCATCATTCAGGTTAAGAGAAGATGGCAAAGAGCACATTTACTCTAGTCATTCTAAGAATAGAAGCTCATAATCTATCTTAACTGCTAGATATTTTAATGGCCTGCAGAATATCTCTAACTACATAGAACAGAAGCCTTAAAGGAAATGAAATTCTCAGGGAAAAATATGATCTAATTAAAGCATCTACAAACACGTTTCAGAAATGGGAAAGAATATTTAATTTTGTCAGCAACATCTGCAAAATGTTTTAATACGAGATATCTATAACCCTCCTGACTTCCAGATTTTCAGAGTATGTCAGAATGTTTTACAAAACACATTAATTGGTGCAGCAGTAGTTTGAAGCAGTGCACACCATTTCACTGGGAAAAGACTGTCAAGAAATTGTGGCTGGTTTTATTTCACATCCCTGTCTCTGAACTCTGCCTCAAGCTCCTCTGTTGTATCCCAGTGGTGCTAATATTTGTAATTATAAAGATATCAGAAATCGTAAAGATATTATAAGATATCCAAGGTATAGAAGATCTGATATAGGGTTATAGGATATCAGATTTTCAAATTAAATTTTGGCAGCTTTACTTTCAGCAGCAGTCTCTTGCATTTGTGATTTGTTCTAAGTTTTTTTTCCCTTCAGTGAAAGATGTTTTCTTTTGCTTGAGACTTTCCCTGGTATTTCATATTCTTTTTCCTGAGGGCAGGAATTTCATATTATTTTTCGCTGGGCTACAAGTGTACATGTAGTTGAAACCTCTCCCTTTTTCATTATTAATTGCCATAACTTTGGACAAAACCAGAGGTAGCACAACAGATAACACAAACATACAGCTCCACATTGGCAACACGAAACAGGGAAAGAAGTTTTATTGTCCAGTGCAAATCCACACCAAGCACATTCTGAAAGATGGGAGTGCTTTAGCTACAAGCAACATTTTGGCAAGATCACGTTCTCCAAGCCTGCATTCTGAAAAACATGACAAATGCAAGTTCCATCACCTCCATTTAGTTTTCCAGTGTCCAACAGCAGTTCAGGACACTGACCTCTTTTTTTGCCTGGGCAATTTGAGAAAAATTATGATTTCTGAAGCTATCAACAAAGCTGCAAATGTCAGTCCTAAATCACTGAAATCCATCAGATTAATCTAGAACAATTCAAAGACCAGAACACAAAATGTGAACTAACACTGTGCCTGAAAACAGTGGCTCAAAAAACTAAACCAGTTGAATATCATCTACATGCACAGAAGCATGCATGAGATCAATTTACATGACTATTTTCTAATTCCAATAAGCAAAAGAGAACAGAAAGGCAGATCAATAGTGCATTCCTGGTTAGTCATAAACAGAAATCAGGGAAGAAAAAAATCTGTGGAGGAAAATTCATTCCCACAGATGGGATCTTCTCCACTTTGTAAGTGAGGAACATTTAGACACTTGATAAACAGAAGTGTTTTGTTTTCAGAGCTGTCAGCCTGGTATCCTCTACAATCATTACATGAACTTCCATTTCATATTCAAAAGGTAAAAAAAAAGGCACCTGGAATTAATAGAAATAAAATGCAAATTTATCCTGCTTCCTGCAAGGTGACCACTTGTCACACAGCCCATTGAGATTCCCTACAGGCCTGAAAACAAACTTCCCAAGCCTGAAAGTAAACTTCAGCTGTGTGTAAGGCTGAGAGCTTAATGTGTGAGCATCTGTTCCTGCAGCTATTCCATTTAAAGTGCACTGTCATTTCCAAACTGCAGTACAGGTGTCCTATGCCACCAGCCTTAACCAGAAGCTTCCTATGCATAGAAATATTTTCTTCCTCCTGTTACTTTTAATTGCATCAAGTGGAATTACACTGAATAAAATATTGACTTCTAAGATTTATGTAGCTTGTGCAATAATGCAGTTGGTAACACCTCTTACTATATTTTTTTTTTCCTCATGCTCTATGGCAATTTCCTAAGCTTAAACACGTTAGCTGCTGGCATATGGCATGTTAATACACATCTTGTGGGAGTAACGCTCTCCATTTATCTACCAATAGTTGGCAGTGTTCACTCAATTCTCCACAGCATGACAGCAATC